>NC_132925.1:81225621-81531522 GCF_047675955.1 Chlorocebus sabaeus
CAGGATTGCACCACTGCACTCCAGCCTGGGCGACAGAACAAGGCTCTGTCTCAAAAACAAACAAACAAACCAAAAAATTGGACGTGACACACACAGGTAGCAAAGCCAGCAGCAATTGTTTATTAAGCACAGCATTATACTCTCCAAGAGGGCAGAGTGGGCTGACCTCTGTGAGATGAGATCAGCTCAGTTTGCTATGCTTGTGGTCTTACGTGTTCTTTTTTCCCTTTCTTTTCCCAAGGCTGCCTAATCTCTAGCTAGTGTCTGCCTTTTGATTGATAGGTGTGTTGCTTACTTTGCCCCTTGTGCACTTGCACGTCGACTCCATTCCATAACCTCAAGTACATGCATGATATGCAGTCCATATGCATGAGCTTTAATGAGCTGATTATCATACGGGGTCACGTTAAAGATACTTTTTCTCTCTAATGCGCATGCCCATCTCTGAGGAGCTGCCCCTTACTGGCTTGGTCAGGATCTTGCCAGCCATGGGGTCTCTTTACTCAGTTTTTTATCTTACTTTTGTTTTGGCTGCTTAACTTCTGCTTCTTATCTTGCTTCTTGCTCACTCACCCCTTCACCTTGCTTCTGCTTTCGATCATTCCGCCCTTTATCCAACCTCCAATTCCTTCTGCTGTTCTTCTGTCTCAAAAGTGTACTTCCCTGGTTGTCAATACTTCGTGCATATTGTAAACATCGTTTTTGGGAGAATTAAATGCTGTCCCTAAAACACCACTGGGAGAGGACACCTAGAAGCTCAGTCCATTCTCTCCTAGACTTCCCACTATGTACCTTTTTCTTCTACTGATGTTAATCTGTAACCTTTTGCTATAATAAACTGTAACCATGAGTATTACAGTTTCTTCCTGTTTGTTTTAGAGGCAAAGTCTCACTGTCACCCAGGCTACAGTATAGTGGTTCCATCAGAGCTCACTGCAGCCTCAAACTCCTGGGTCCAAACAATCCTTCTACTGCATCCTCCCAAGGAGCTAGCACTACAGGCGCACCCCACCACACTGGGCTAATTTTTACATCTTTTTTGGTAGAGACAGGGTCTTGCTATGTTGTCCAGGCTGGTCTCAAACTCCTGACCTCAAGTGATCCTCACGCCTCAGCCTCCCAAAGCACTGGAATTATAGGCACGAGCCACCGCGCCTGGCTCAGTATAACAGTTTCTAAGTTCTGTGAGTCTTCCTAGCAAATCACCGGACCTGAGGTTGATCCCAGAGAACCTCTGATGCACTCAAATAAGTTCTGAAGATTAACTAACAATATTGCAGCAGTGTTAATGTCTTGGTTTCATAATTGTACCTTAGAAGAAGCTGAGTGAAGGATATGCAAGAACTTTTTGCAGTTTTCTGAAAGTCTAAAGTTATTTCAGAATAAAAAGTTAAAAACAAAGATCAAGGAAACAAGTGCGATCATTTTTAGTGTTGGATGTTAGGTACGTGTGGGTTCATTGTATTTTTCTCTTCACTTTTGTACAAGTTTGAAATATTTTGTAATTTAAAAAGTCTTTTTAAGCTACAGAATTCAAGAGTTCAGTGCAACAAATCAAAATGAGCACATCCAAAACATACAGAACAGGGTCAGCTTCAAAGTGGATGAGAAAACAATTTAAACATGGAGAGTTTATTAAAAAGCCTTGCTCCAAGAGCCCCTGAGCAAGGCTTTCTTCACTGGGCACTTCCTGCAATCCAAGCCTTTCTCTACGGCAGAGAGTAACTAAGTCATTCCCATCCTTGACAGAGATGAGTCCAGTTGGAAGTAAGAACTTTCACCTCCAAACAGTGGGGCCAAGACCACCTTCCCTGAAACCACTGCCCACAGCAATGAGGACTGCCAGGATTCTGAGCCCCACAGTTCCAGAAGGACCTGCTAGGTAGTAAGTCGCAAAGCTTGGGCCACAGGTCCTGCCTCTTCCTGCAGACACAAGCTAGACATTACCTTGGCGATATGATGGGGTGCTGTGAGGCTCCTTACTGAGCAAATACCTTGCATTACAGGGGGCCAAGGCCCAGGAAGGGAGTACACCTGCTCAGGGTCAAAATAGCTCAGAAGTCCTGCCAGAACAGGAGCCTCGATCTCCTACTGGTCCCCTGATTTCTTTCCCAATCTTACACAAATGTGTTATGTAATCTACTTATTGTGCAAACCTAAACAAAGTGACATCCCCTTCCTGAGCTTGTTTCCTTACCTGCAAAATGGGGAGCTGCATCTGACTTTCCAGGGTGGTTATGCAGGGAGGGAACCTCTAAGCCTCTCATTCCTCTCACTAAGACCCAGCTCCCATCTGGATCCCACATACTACAGATGGATGCGCCGCAAATATTTTTCCAGGGAATGTCAGGGGATGCTAAGCATAAGACAAGCCATATTTTAGAGCAGAAACATGGGAAGAGAGGAAAAACATACACCTTACAGAGCAATCCTTTCACATGAGGACCATCTGAGGGGAGCCTATTAAGCTCGTGTGATATTAACAGCTTGAGTCCCTGAAGGGCACACAGTGAAAGATCAGTGAAGACCAGGATATCACTTTGGAAACACTGCTGGGCTACGCAGCTTTTTGGTACAAGTAGTGTCAAAGGAATCCCTGGCTTTGAGAAGGAAGGGTTCCAACCTCCCAGCAGTCCTCCCAGAGCAGCCCCAGCAACTGGCACAGAGGTCACACCCATGCAGGAAGAGAGGGAGGAGGGAGGGGAGCTCCGTAAGCCCGGACAGGCGGAGCGCTGGCCAAGCAGGGCTCTCAGCTTCTGTGTTCCAGCCCCTCTGTGGGAGGAGAGAAGGGCAGGACCACAAGCCTGCAAGAGGCTGTGGCCTACAGCCGGGGAGAGGCCAGCCCGGCCTACAGTGCAGACACAGGACAGAGGGGAGCCAGGTGAGCCAGGCTTTTGGGCGGGGAGGGACTGGGAGACCCCAGAGGACAGAGTCGCCCCCGTGATGACCCTGTCCGCAGCTCCGAAAGACTCTGAGCAAGGCTTTCTTCACTGGGCACCTCCTGCAAACCAGGCCCTGCACTAAGTGTTAAGGTCACCGCGTGACAGTGACAAAGATCCCGGCCCTCTTGCAGTTTCTGTGTTACGAGCAGGGAGATGGAAGTAAACAAAAACATATGAGATTAGTAAATGATCTCAAATGTCAGAAGAGGGTAAGTGAAACGAGAAAAGGGAGAGCAGAGTGAGGAGGACAGGGAATGCTGGGGGAGGGGGCTTGGTTTTAAAGAGGGTGGCCTCTTTAAGGTTAAACGAGGTTCAGTGCAAACAGCCCTGGTGACATTTGAAGAAAGGGTGTTCTGGGCAGAGGGAGCTACCCCAGCAAAAGCTGGCAGTGGCAGGGAGGCCTGCAGCATTCAGAACTGCAAGGGGGTAGTGGCAACAGAGCAAGGAAAAGAGGTGAGGCAGGAAGAGAGGAGCCACACTAGGTGCGCTCGCAGGACTCCAGGGGGCAGAGGATGGAGCCCTTGCCAGCACCCCCACAGCCCTGCCAGGGGTATTGGTTTGAAAGCCTGCGTATGAATTTCACTTGCTACATGTGGCTGCATGATCTTATAAAGTCTCCTCCCTTTCCAAGGCCCACATCCTCCCCATCAAATGGTAATAACAGCAGTGCATCTGTCAGGTTGAGGTCAGGAAGGAAGGGCAATCAAAAGCATGGCGGCCTGCAAGAAACATTGACAGCGTGCCTGCTGCAAACTAGGAAATGTAGAGCTGGCCTCCCAGGCCTTGTGGGAGGAACATGTAAGCAAATAAGAACTTGTCCCTAACCCTAGAGCACCCCAGGGACCAGGGAGCTAAACCTTGTTCAGAGAGAACAGCAGGGGCAAAGGGTAGGAAGAGAGTGAGTGGAGGCCAGGGATGATGTGGCAGTTAGTTGACATAGGAGAGAGGTGAGTGGAGTGGGAGGTGGGTAGACACAGCAAGGACTCCGTTCCACTAACAGTGGGCCCCAAGGAGCAGATTCCAAGCAAGAGAGGAAAACAATGTGATCTGCAGTTCAAGAGTTCACCTGGCAGCTGGGAGAACAGATAAAAGGGACACTGAGGCCAAGTAAGAGATGACAGTGGCCTGGATGCTAGCCAAAGAGATAGCAAGGAGCAGATGGACTCAAGAGACTTGTGAAATAGGATGAACTGCACCTTATGGTTGCCTCACTGTGGAGGAATAGGGGCTTCTCAGAGGCCGAGCATTTGCCGTGGAGGAGACAGGGCCCAACCTGGGTGTGAAAGACACTCAGGGGTTCCAGGGGAACACTTCACAGTCAGGGAGCAGGTTTCCTCCTTTCAGTTCCACAATACACCTGCAGCGCTCATAGAAATGGGGCTGAATGATCCTAGAACTTATGAGCAGCTGAATGAGACCAAGGTACCCTCAGTAATCCTCCACAGTGGAGCTGTAGTATGGACAAGGCATGTGCTTTGTGGTCAGACCCCATCCAACTCCTGGCCGTCTCCAGCTGTGTGGCTAGGGGCCACTCAGCCTCTCCAGGATTATTTTCTTCAGGTGTAACCTTCACTGACTTTTTTGTGAAGATTTTCCTAGGCAACTCTTGTAACATGAACTGCAGTGGATAGAGCCCAATCTTTGGGGTCAGGCCCTGTTCAATCTTATTTAACAAGTATTGAACAGACATGTACCAAGCAATGACTGCATACCATGCCTACCATGCACACAGTGCCTGGTCCACAGCCAGCGTCCACAGGGAGAGTGTGGAGGTGGAGTGGGATTCAGGTACTTAGGGATGTCTTTCTTCTACCAACCAGCCCTGACTGACACCCAGCCCTAGGCAGTTCCTCTTGCACACAGGTTCTTTGCACTGACCAACACTGAGAGCAGACCCTCAGAGCAGCCGGATCGGAAGTGTTTCACCTCAGTCACCAGACAGATCCAGGATAGGATGGGCAGCCCAGTGCACCGAGTGTCATTGGGGGATACCTGGAGCAGGCAAATGCACCCCGACATGGAGAGCGAGAGGTATATGCAGTCCTTTGACGTGGAACGGCTCACCAACATCCTTGATGGAGGTGCCCAGAACACTGCTCTCCGGAGGAAAGTTGGTAAGGGGAAGTTGGGGAATAGGATATCTGCTTTATGCCCCATGCTTCTCTTGTAAGAAGAGTCTCCTTCATTAGCAGTCCTGCTTTCAAATAACAAACTTTGCCTTGAAATTCCACTGTTAGAGATTCATTCCTTTGAACTGCAAAGACAATCTTCACATGTCAATATTGCCTGAGCCCACCTGGGGGAGAGAAGAGTCCTAGGCAGCAGAAGACCTGGATTCTGGTCCTAAAATTCTGCCACTGCATAGCTTTGTAACCTTGGGCAATTCACTTTCCCACCTTGGTCCTCAGTTTTGTCATCTGTAAAATAACAATAATGTCTGACTTCCTTTCCAGATCCATGAAGCAAGTGGGTAAGAAGATGTGAAGGTGCCAGAAACCTCACCCAGGTCCCTAAGCCCTCTATTCTCTGTCTCTGCAGAGAGCATCATCCACAGTTACCCAGAGTTTAGCCGTAAGGACAATTATTTCATGACCCAGAATGAGCGTTATAAGGCTGCCATGCGGAGGGCATTCCACATCCGGTTGATAGCACAGCGCCTGGGTTGGTTGGAAGATGGTCGTGAATTAGGCTATGCTTACAGGTGCTCACTCCTGGGGCAGCCCCACTAGAGAGGGATCCACCTGGGATCACCTGGAAACCCCCCAGCCCCATGAGCCATTTCCCCCAACAAAGGGAAGACTTGTTGGGAAACCAGGATGCCAGGTGCCCTTTATCTCCTGTACTCTGCTCAGGCAGGGGGTACCTGGGCCCCCGTCTCCAATAGGCTACTCAACTACAGCATCTCTCCCCAACAGAGCCCTTTCTGGAGATGTGGCCTTAAATATACACAGAGTCTTCCTGAAAGCCCTCAAGAGCCTGGGCTCAGAGGAACAGATTGCCAAATGGGACCCACTCTGCAAAAACATCCAGATCATCGCAACATATGCACAGACAGAGTTGGGACATGGTGAGCCAGGACTGCTGCATGTGGTGTTTAGGTTGTGCACTGCAAAACTCCAGAGGGTCCATTTACATCTCGGTAGTCATAGGTTCATATGCTTCGAGGGACATATGTTTAATATGAAAACATTCCAGCAGATGGCAGTCAAGGGTCTTGAGGAAGGGATGCCGCCTTCTAATTTGCACATATTGTGTGAGCTCCCAGTGGGGCAAGTCATTCCTTCTGGAAACATCAGCAGCCATCCCTTGTCACAGACTGGCTATAGGGGACTGTGTGACCCCCACACGGCCCACAAATGAAAGGGGAGAACTGCCTGCACGTACAGCTGGGAGCTGAGCCCCACTCCGTACCGCACTGATGCCTAAGAGTTCAGGCCCACCTAGAAGCAGCTTCCCAGGTAAGAACCCCACCTTGGGCCAATTCTAACATCCCTCCTTGATCCTAAGGGACATATCTTCAGGGCCTGGAGACTGAAGCCACCTATGACGCAGCCACCCAGGAGTTTGTGATACACAGCCCCACTCTGACTGCCACCAAATGGTGGCCTGGAGACCGTGAGTATCCATCCAACCCCCTTCCTTATCTCTCCCCAGATAGAAATATGGGAGGGCAGAGTAGCACTGGCTTTGAGGTTCAACAGACCTCAGATTGATTTTCTGTTCTAGGCTGCTGACCTTGGGCAAGTCAGTTCACCTCCCTGAGCCTCAGGTTCTCACTCTGTAAAATAGGTGGGATGTTAAACATTTCATTAGTGAGTGGCTGGAAAGTCCCTAAAGGAACTTTGAAATAGAGGAGACAATCCATGAGAGACAAGACCTCACACTCACACACACACACAAACACACACACACTTGGTCTAGTCCCAGGCACTGCTCACAATCCCAGTTCCTCTCATCTCCTGAGTTAGAGGTAGAGCTTGCCACCGGCCAGAGCACAGGCCCTGTGATGAGACAGTGGAAAGAGCACACCTGTCTGCCCCTGCTGCAGACACCCAGAAAGGCTCCCGCCCACCACCAGCCCCCATCAAGCCACCAACACCGTACCTCCCGCTGTGGCCACCAGGTGGCGGCCACATCAAGTGTCCCTGAGGCTCGGTGATTTACCAAGCCCCAAGGAGGGATTTCCCCTTCCTCAAACTTGAGAATTTCACCTCCCAGGACACATCTGTGGTACTTGGGGACCCACACCTTGTGTGGAAAAAATTAAAACAAATATGCTGAGTCCAACTAAAGCAGGAGAGTGACAGAGATGAGAGACACACAGAGAGAGGAAGACAGAGGCAGAGACCAGAGACATAAGAGAGACATGAGCCAGGTGCGGTGGCCCACGCCTGTAATCCCAGCGCTTGGGGAGGCCGAGGTGAATGGATCACCTGAGGTCAGGAGTTTGAGACCAGCCTGACCAATATGGTGAAACCTCATCTCTACTAAAAATACAAAAATTAGCCGTGTGTGGTGGCGGGTGTCTGTAGTCCCACCTACTCGGGGGACTGAAATAGGAGAATTGCTTGAACCTGGGAGGTGGAGGTTGCAGTGAGCTGAGCTGACACCATTGAACTCCAGCCTGGCGAAAGAGCGAGACTCTGTCTCAAAAAAGAGAGAGAGAGAGAGATGAGAGAGTGATGAGAGAAAGAGAGATAGAAAATAAATGACCACTGTCAAAAATGAAGACAAAAGAAACCAGCCTTTAAGATCAGATAGACCAGGGTACAGATGAATCCTAGCTCTGCCCCTCCAGGCCAGTGACCTTCAGTGTGTCACTCTACTCTCTGAGCCTGTTTCCTTATCTGGAAAATGGGACTCATCATCCTCTCTCCCCTGCGAGAACTGGAAAGCGTCTATCACAGGGTCTAGTGCCACCTGGATTTTGATAAATGATAATTATCTGTATTCATTATTATAAGGTGATGACAGAGTAATTCATTAATAGTTGGGGGGTGGGGGGCAAAAAAAAAAAAGCTGAATCATTTCACAGTGCCTTTGCCAAGTCACGGCTAAGTTTGCTTGGTTCTTTGGGGGCAATCCCCCCTCTCTTTGATCAGTGACTTTTCAGGCCCCAGAGGTACCCATCCAAAACCCCAGCCCCAGGAGACTGGGTTGGGAAAAGCGATGCGCAGGTCTTCCTGTGACGGGCCTCTCCTCTCTCTGCCCTCAGTGGGACGGTCAGCCACCCATGCCCTGGTCCAGGCCCAGCTGGTCTGCTCAGGAGCCCGGCGGGGCATGCACGCTTTTATTGTGCCAATCCGGAGTCTTCGGGACCACACCCCACTGCCAGGTGAGCCCATAATGCTCCCTCAAGGACCCCACCAGGAGGAAAGCCCAGGTGGCCTCCCTGACCTGGGGCCCCAGAGGGCCACAGGAGTAGCTAAGACATGTCTCCCTTGGGCAGAGAGGGGTCCAGCTGGACAGACTTGGTGCTAACTGGTGAGGTGAACTCGAGCAAGATTTAGCATCTGTCTGACCTCAGCTTGTTCACCTGCAAAATAGGTACAATAACCCCACTGTCACAGGCTGCTGTGACCTGGAATGTGTGTGTGATACCTGCCACATAACAAGCAGTCTCTCAACTGATAGGTGTCCTCATCTCCATCTCCTTCAAGGAATCATCGTTGGGGACATCGGGCCCAAGATGGACTTTGATCAAATGGACAACGGCTTCCTGCGGCTGAACCATGTGCGGGTCCCCAGGGAGAACATGCTGAGTCGCTTTGCACAGGTTACAGGTCTGGGGAGGACGGGGACTTGTACTTCCCGGAGAGGGGACCTGCACTTTGTGCAGGCTGGGTCTGGGTCCTCCGTAGAGCTGAGTTTGGGCCACATAACCTCCTCCCCCAAGAGAGGCTCTGATGTCCCACAGACTGGGGTGAAACCCCTGCTTAGGAACAGTATGATCTTGGACACAGAGCCTCTGACTTCTCACGCAGAAATGCTCGTCACATAGGCTGACGGAGCAATCGTGGGGTGGAGTGGCAGCCCCAGGAGAGGATAGAGCTGAGGTGATCTGCGTAATATTTACCCACGGTGAGGCCTGACACAGCCAATCGCCCAGCAGACACCAGTCAGAATGCCAGCAGGAGTTCTGGTGGTCCCAACTCTGCCAGGCATCACCCCTTTAGTTATGGGTTGTGGGGCGGTCTGGGGTGTCCCAGGAGAGGCGCTGTGAAGCAGGGCACTTGGGGAAATGGCCTGGTATTTTAATATTCCAACCCCAGATGCACCAGAGGGGAGAAGCACCCTCCCTGTGTGGAGCCCCACAGCTCTGGGGAAGCAGGGGCATCCTGGGGAGCCTTGGCTCAGACCCTGTGCCCGTCCTTGTTCCACACAGGTCTTGCCAGATGGCACATACATCAAACTCGGGACAGCACAGAGCAACTACCTTCCCATGGTGGTGGTGCGGGTGGAGCTGCTATTAGGGGAGGTCCTCCCTACACTGCAGAAGGCCTGTGTCATCGCCATGCGCTACTCGGTCATCCGCCGCCAATCCCAGCTCCGGCCCAGGCAAGGGGTGCCCAGTGACTGACTACCACAGATATGCTGCCTCTTGGTCCCACAGTGCCTCCCGCGACACTCTTCTGCCAGAGCCAGAGCGCTGGGAACAGGCACTGCCACCCACCACATACACACACACACACACACACACACACACACAATCTACCCAGGCCTGGCCCTATCTGGGCATGTCAGAGAGGTCTCTCTGGCTCCCTCTAACAGGGCTGACCAGTTGGCCTAACCTGCATCCTCAGTGCCTGCCCCCTCGGGCTCTATGTGATCGTGTCTTTGGCCCTGTAGCACCAGGTCTGTCTGACTCTGTGTCTGTCCAAGTCCGGCTGTGTTCTGTGTGGCTGTGAGGGGTTGGACGGGTCTGGGTCAGTCAGTTGCCAGCTGCGTCAGACTGTGGCTGGCTGAGTTGATTCTGTCAGGCCGAGCCTAGCAAAATCCAATGTTATATCGATTGTGTGTGGCTGAACTCGTTCTGTCCAGCTGTGCTGTCAGCATCTGACTGGTATGTCTATGTCTGGATCCCTTTTGTTGTAATTGGTTGTGTTGCTACCACTCCCTCCACCCCACAGCACAGAACAGCAAGGGCTGACTGAACCCTCTGTGAACACTCAGCTCGGCCATTTCACTTCATCCCTCAGGTTCCTCAGCTACAAAATGGGTGTGGCAGAAGCGGCCTTTCAGGGCAGTGTGGAGGGTGAAATGCAGGAAGGTGCATTAGGCCCTCAGCCCAGGGTCCTTTCCTCTGGCAAGCTCACAGCGCCCTCGCCTGGCCTGGGCTTCAGAATCCGGGCTGCGAGAGTTCTCTGCAGGAGAGGGCCACCAGGAAGAAGGGGCTTCTACTGCTGTCCTGCCCGAGGCCCATTTATCTGGGCTGCAGAAGTGTCCCTAGGGTGGTCATGAGAAAGATGCGCCCGGTGAGCAGCTGCTGTCCAGAGAGGAGGCTTCTTGTAATCACACCCTCTTTCAATCCAGTTACTGTGAGCTCATAAGTGCTGGACATAGTCTCAGGCACTGAGGACATAGCAGTGGATAAGGCAGACACAGTCCCTTCCTTGGGGTTCCATCGAACCCGAGTTTATATTCTAAGAGTTATTGTTTAGGCTTGACATATTCCTCAGCACATGGCAAGTGCACACGGGCAGTGGAGTCACAGGTTCAAATCATCATGGGTGCACAGCCACAACTCTTCACCTGAAATCTTGGGACCAGACATGTTGGAATCTCAGAACTTTTCAGGTTTTAGGATAATACCATGTATATGCTGGAATTCTATAAGCCTCCCATAACAAGAGGCAGTACCCACCAACAAACCTATCAATATTCCTGCAGTGAAATGTGTGGATGGATGTTCATGTTAGATGGGATTTTTAAAGGATTATCAACGGCCTCGTGTCAGTTCAAGTTCTGCAATGAGTTCTAAGGAACTGTCTGTTTTTAAGGTTTTTATGGTGTCAGGGATAGGGGAAGGTGGACATGGCACGTAGTGATTAAATCTTCCAGTTCTTTTCCCTTCAGTGACCCAGAGGCAAAGGTCCTGGACTACCAGACGCAGCAGCAGAAACTCTTTCCTCAGCTGGCCATCAGTTATGCCTTCCATTTCCTGGCAGTCAGCCTCTTGGAGTTCTTCCAGCACGCCTACACTGCCATTCTGAACAGAGACTTCAGCTTGCTGCCTGAGGTACCTGCTGTCTGCAGAGGGGCAGGCACTGGAAGGGAAGCTAAGATTGCTCCACTCACTGAGGAACAGCCACAGCCCCATCCCCGTGGGCACTCCCCACCCCCACCCCTCCCAGCTTTCAGCATCCCAGGGCGTCTGGGTGAACGGCACCCTGATATATAAATTTACCCACAACTGGCCCCCAGAGAGCTACAAACATGCTAAGAGAAAACAATCACATCTAGTGTAGAGAACACAAGTCCACAACCCCTGATGTGTATTTGAAACCCAAAAAGCTCTGAAAAACAGTCATTTGGAACTCATTTGGTGGCATAGTTTGACCTGAACTGACCTGATTTATCCTTCTGAGTGTGAATACATTTTGCGGGAAAATTATTAATGTGTTTAATCCCTAAAGCCGCCCCAAACCCCACTGGGCTATTATATAAAATGTACCTTCAATGCCACTTGGCCTCTCTACAATTCAAAAGTTACTCTGATTCCTAAACACATCTGGCTCACAGGTCTCAAGTAAATCTTACATATACAGTAAGATTCAGTCTGTCCAGGCACCAGGCTTTATAAGCACTGCTCATTAACCCTTTCAACTGCAGTTGAGGCACAGAGAAATCAATGGACACAACTTTCCTCCCAAGGACTTGAAAACTCCAAAGATAGGCAGGGGCTTCAAGAACCAAAATCTCAAACTAGGCCTGCTGCCTCAACAGAGAGAGAGGCTGCTGTAACACAATACCATAAAGCGATGGTTTATAAACAACAGAAACTGGCCCAGCATGGTGACTCACACCTGTAATCTCAGCACTTTGGGAGGCCAGGGCAGAAGGATTGCTTGAGCCCAGGAGTTTAAGACCAGCCTGAGCAAGATGGTGAAACCCCCATCTCCACAAAAAAAAAAAAAATTGAAAAATTAGTCAGGTGTGGTAGCACACACCTGTAGTCCCAACTACTACTTTGGAGGCTGAGGTGGGAGGATTCCTTGATCCCAGGAATTCAAGGATGCAGTGAGCTGTGATTGTGCCACTGTACTCCATCCAGTCCAGCCTGAGCAGCAGAGTGAGACCCTGTCTCAAAAAAGAAAAACAAATTTATTTCTCACAGTTCTGGAGGCTGGGAAGTCCAAGGTCAAGGCACTAGTGCATTTGGTGTCAGGTGAGGGCCTGCTTCCTGGTTCAGGGACTGCTGTCTTTTTGCTGTGCCCTCATATGGTAGAAGCAACCTCTTTCTTTCTTTTTGTTTTATTTTATTTTTTTCCTGAGACAGAGCTTCACTCTGTCACCCAGGCTGGCGTGCAGCGGTGCAATCTCAGCTCACCGCAACCTCCGCCTCCCAGGTTCAAGAGATTCTCCTGCCTCAGCCTCCTGAGTAGGTGGGATTACAGGTGCCTGCCACCATGCCTGGCTAATTTTTGTATTTTTAGTAGAGACGGGGTTTCACTGTATTGGCCAGGATGGTCTCGATTTCCTCACCTCATGATCCACCTGCCTGGGCCTCCCAAAGTGCTGGGATTGCAGGTGTGAGCCACCACACCCAGCCAGAAGTGGCCTCTTTCATGAGGGTACTGATCCCATTCACGAAGGCTACACCCTCATGACCTAATCACCTCCAGAAGGCCCCACCTCCTACTACCATCATAATACCTCCTATTCCTAGCTCCTAATCATCAATACCTCCTAATCCTAGCCCTAACCCTTGGGGACTAGGATTTGTACATAAGAATTTTAGGTGGACACATTCAGACCCTGTCACCCTCCTACAACCCAGTAAGTGGGCTTACAATGGACACCCATCCTCACAGACAGGCTTTCTAAAAGCCATGCCAGCAAAATCCGTAACTCCTGGAGGCTTGTGGGCCCAATCCAGGCAGCACCCTCTTCCCAATCCTGGAGACACTGGCCAGGCCAGGTTTTCCTTTGCTCTTATGCCCCTACAGCTACACTGCCTAATTGTGTGCCTCTGGGTGAGTCACAGAAGCTGAGTACCCGCCTTCTCATTCATAAAGTTGTGAGCAGAGGAAACGCTTCTTACCTCAGAGCTGAGCTGGGCATGCAGTAGATGCTCAGTAAGTGGTGCACAGGGTTGGTCCCCATGATAGAGGCCCCCTTACACCCCCCAACCCCACTCCATGTTCTCACAGCTCCACGCGCTGAGCACAGGCATGAAGGCCATGATGTCGGAATTCTGCACTCAGGGAGCTGAGATGTGCCGCAGGGCCTGTGGCGGACACGGCTACTCAAAGCTGAGTGGCCTGCCATCACTGGTCACCAAATTGTCAGCCTCCTGCACCTATGAGGGTGAGAACACAGTGCTCTACCTGCAGGTGGCCAGGTAAGGTCCAGGCTGACCCAGGCCTTTGCCCAAGCCCTTGGGGACCCTCCAAGCTTGTTGGGTGGAGGGTTCCGTCTGATGCCCGTAAAGGGAGCAGGCTTTGGGAAGTGCCACTTGGGAGCTGTCCAATTCCCCAGTATGACTAATCTATCCACTTCTAGGCCACCATCTTCTCTCACCTCCACCACAGCCTCAGACCCCTCCCTGGTCTCTTGCTTCTGTCCTGTCCCGCTTCTCCACAGGCAGCCGGAGGGATCTTTTCAGAGCCTAGGGAAGATCACAACTTTCTCTGGTTTGAAATTCTTCAATGGCTTCCCAGTGCTCATAGGAAAATGACATATTCTATGCTGTGGCCTGCAAGGTCTGTGTGACCTGACCCCTGCCTGCATGTCCATGATGCTCTCACCACCTCCCGCCTCTGCTCACTTCTTTCTGTTTTTTGTTTTTTGTTTTTGTTTTTGTTTTTTTTGAGATGGAGTTTCACTCTGTCACCTAGGCTGGAGTGCAGTGGTGCAATCTCGGCTCACTGCAACCTCCACCTCCCGGGTTCAAGCAATTCTCCTGCCTCAAACTCCGCAGTAGCTAGGATTACACACCACCATGCCTGGCTAATTTTTGTATTTTTAGTAGAGATGGGGTTTCACCATGTTGGCCAGGCTGCTCTCCAACTCCTGACCTCAGGTGATCCACCTGCCTCAGCCTCCCAAAGTGCTGGGATTACAGGCACAAGCAACCGCACCCAGTCACCTCTGCCAGCCACACACCTCTTTCTGTCCAGGAGGCCTTTGCATTTGATCCCCTCCCACCCAACATGGCCTTGTTTCCTTTGGAGCAGTTTCACAATCTATCATTGTCTCATTTTTTTGTTCACCTTTTTAGCTCTACTCTCCAACTAGACTAGGAGCTCCCTGACGGCAGGGACTACCCCTACCTTGCTCACTTTAGCATCGCCTAGGCTTGGTGCAGAGCCTGCATACACAGGCTCCAAGCAATGGCCAAGTCAGTCTCCTCCACAGAGGTGATTTCTTTTCATCCCTCTTAGGTCTGTGGACCCTGGAGGCTGACAGAGCCTCATCCTCACCTACTCTCAGGTGACCAAACAGGGCAAATGCTTCCCTAAGCAAGGAGAAAGAAGTTCACTGGCAATATGAAAAACAACATTTATTGTGTTTTTAAAAACATATAACATCCCTTGGTTTTTTTCCAAATTAGAAAAGGAATACAATAGCACATATTATGTACTCTGCACTGTGCTAAGCACTCTACAAATATCATCTCATTCCGTTTCACAAACCCTCAGTCAGACGAGAACTGTCCTCCCCACCTAGAGCCAGAGAAACCAAGACTTGGGAGGTGAAGCTTCGTTCATCACACAGGTCTCAGCGAGGCTGTATGGGAATCCAGGGCTGTCTAAGCCCAGAACCTGTAACCACTGGATTATCCTAAAGCAGCAGTTGAGAGTCACCTATAATCCTCCTACTCCTGTTAGCATTCTTGCCTCTATCCTTCTTTTATCAGCTAAGAAAATTTAATTTCCACCCAGTCACTGTACAAGTCATTATAAATCCCAAGATCGCAATGTTCTGATGGAAACTTCTGTTTGCTCAGATCACAGAAGGGTTTATGTTCAGGATCTGAGAGTGTCTGGCCCAGCTCCACAGTTTCCCGGGGTGTGCCTGACTGCAGGCCTCGAGGCAGGATGGCCCAAGGGGGAATCCTCAGGAGGGAGGCCAGGTGGAGGCCTGGTGACCCGGCTCTCCCACGGGAAGGCTGGAACCCAGCATGAACTCGCCTGCCTCTGGGAGTGAGGGGTGCTGGACTGTCCTACAGAGTCTCTGCCCTCTCACCTGCCTCCCTTTCCACCCCCTAGGTTTCTGGTGAAGAGCTACCTGCAGACTCAGATGTCCCCTGGCTCCATGCCACAGAGATCTCTCCCTCCATCTGTCGCGTATCTCGCCACACCTGACCTGGCCAGGTGTCCAGCCCAGAGGGCAGCCGACTTCCTCTGCCCAGAGCTCTACACCACAGCCTGGGCACACGTGGCAGCAAGGTAAGCCAGTGCTGAGAAATCAGCCATCCCACCTGGGGACAGGCTCCATGCCACACTAGGGCCTTTGGATTGGTTGGGTGGACATTCATGAATTCAGTTCTAAAAAGCCACCCCACGCCTAGCCTCCCCCATCCTCTCAGTCCCTGCCACCATGGGAGAGAGAGGGGAAGTCCCCCGCTTCAGCTATGGATCCCCATCACTTCCCCATCCTGGTCACAGTAGTAGAAGCCATGGATCCCCATCACTTCCCCATCCTGGCCACCTCTGGTGGCCCAGAGGTGTGATGTCCTTCTACTACTGTGAGATATTTTTTGAATCTCTAGGGTCCTATGGTGATTTGCAATACAAGGAATGTACCACATGTAAATACTACAAATGTATTGATATGCAAATATCAATAAATAAAGCAATACTCACTCGTATGTTTAAAATATCCCATAATCTAAAAATAATTTTTGAAAATATGACAATACCACAGAATAGAATTCATTTATTTCCAGGGTCTAGTAGGCTCCAGGGAACATGGACAAAGCCAAGGACTCATCCATTCTGTCATTCAACAAATACTGTTCAGTACCTACTCTGTGTTAGGAATGACCAAATATACCAGGGGCTGGGAATAGAGAGGTCCTGACCAAACACAGATACCACCGTGGAAAAGATGGAGGTTTAACTACCTAAAAAGGAAATCTTCTGAACCCTGCCCCAAATTAAAACACCAAAAACAGGCTGGGCATGGTGGCTCACACCAGTAATTCCAGCACTTTGGGAGGTCGAGGTGGGAAGATTGCTTGAGCTCAGGAGTTTGAGACCAGCTTGGGCAACATGGTGAAACCCCACCTCTACCAAACATAGAAAAAAATTTAATAAAAAAATAAAAATGAAACCAAAAACAAACTGGAAAAACATGTTTTCAGTATATGATAAGAGGCCTTATATCCCAACCTGTGGTCCCAGGGATGGTTAATAGGTATTTCAAGATCATAAGCAACTTGGAACATTCATTTATTTATTCCAAAAATATTTATTAACCGCCTATAATATGGCAGGCACTGTTCCAGGCATTAGGGGCCTATCAGTAAATATGCCTGATAAACACCCCAGACCTCACAGAGCTAACATTTCAATTGGGAGATTTGAGGAGGGGAAAATAAGGCTGCTCGAGGTAATTAAAGTGTCATGATATTTCTCCTTGCTTGAAACTCAATGTGACATCTGCTTATCTATTCCCTGACAAAGCAAAAAACATATTGCCTAATAAACAGTTTGCTTTACACACAGATTCCAAGGGTCATGGATGGACGGGCAGGGAACAGAAAATAAGAAGGGATTAAAGGTTAAAAAAATGGCAAATGACTAATTTAGTGGTTTTCAGGACAAAGGTTGGTTTTCTGTTTTTGTTTTTAGGTCCCGTGGGTAGAACCTGCAGCAGGCTAGGTGACTGATGGGCCTCTGTAGCCTTTACAGAAAAACCATTCTCCTTGCTCAGGCCATAGGACGACAGTCAACAAAAAGGCCTGAACATACTGGTGTCAGGCTGGAATCTGCATTAGAAATAGGGCACAGCTCCTGGCCTATGGCCCTGAGGCTTTATAACATGGCGATTAACAACAAGTCAAAATCCTGGCTCTACTCCTGACTAGCTGTGTGACCCTGGACAAATTAGTTAACCTCTCTGGACTCAGTTTTCCCCATAGCAAACTGGGGGGTGCCTGCCCTTAAAAGAGTTAAAGAGATAATGAGTATCAATCATTTAGCTTTATAGCACATAAGTGGTCAATAAACAGGCATTATTTCTACTTCTGAGGGACCACAGGAAGCCCATCAGTTGTCTTTTCCACTCAGTCAGGAAGCTGAACCTTTTTTGCTTTGGCCTTCAGACTGATAAAGGACTCAGTGCACCATTTACAGACCCTGACGCAATCCGGAGCTGATCAGCACGAGGCCTGGAACCAGACCACTGTCATACACCTCCAGGCTGCTAAGGTGAGCGCCCGCCAGCTGAAGCTGAAAGGGATCGTTTTGTTTCCCAGGCAGGCTACCCTGCTGGGAAAATCCGGGCTCTGCCACTATTCCCCAACTCTGCCTCAGCGGCTGCTGCCCTCATTTCACTTCCAAGGCTTTAGTCCAGGGTATTTGAATTAAAGGACTTAACTCCAAAGCAATCTTGCTGGCAGCTCTTAGGGGAAAAGGTAATGAGGCAGTGTTATTGGATTTGCTTCAGGTTGTTCAAATATTTCCTCCCAGATAGAAAAGCAGGTCAAGTTTCCCCTTAGCCCCACAGGCAATCCTTGGATGTCTGATTCAATTTCTACTTGTTTTGTGTTTGTGCATAATTCATAGTCAGTCGGCAAATATTTGAGCACCCACTCTGCACTGGGCACTGAGGTGGGTGCTCAACAGTGAAGCCACTGCCCATGCACAGCTACAATCAAGGAAGCACCATGACATGGCAATACAGGCTGCTACGGAATCCCAGAGCAGGCACATTTCTGCCCACCTGGAGGAGTCAGAAAGGCTTCCCAAAAGAAGCGGTAACTTCAAGGATAAGCTGAAATTAGCCAGCTAAAGGGTGGGGTGGCAGCTTTGGAGAGAAAAGTTTCCAGGCAAAGGGAGCTGCGCGTGCAAAAGGAGTCAGCAAGAAGAATCCTGGTGTGCTTGGGAGGAAGTGCAAATCTCTCAAGGAGGACCTACGGAGGAGGACTGAGACAAGGGGAGAAGGGGAGACAGGCAAGGCCTCTGACCTTTTGCACCACTGTGAAAAGTTGGGGTTTTGTTTTCATTGCAATGCCTTTGCTGAGTTTGTTTGGAGGTGGAGTAAAGTGATCAGTTTCATTCTAGAAGAATCATGCAGGTTGCCCGGGGTGGAATGAAAGGGAGCAAGTTAGAAAGGAGCAAGTCTGGGCCAAGACTGAGGGTGGTCCTGACCATGAGCATGGCAGAAGGCCTGGAGACAAGTGGGTAGATCAGAGATACTAAGGGGGAAGAAGGCAGCGACAAGCCTCAGAGTGCTGGGGTGGGAAAGAGGTAAGAACAACTCCTGAGTTCTAGCGTAGGCAGCTGGGACTCTGGCACCGCCAATAACTGGAAAACTAAAGTGATCACACCACTGCTCAGGCCTCAGACCCAGAAAATGGCAGCCTTGGAACAGGAGAGCCCTGAAGGGCTGCAGAGGCCCTCGTGGGACAGGGTTGGTGGGGCAGGCTGGACATTGAGTACCACCACGTGACCCACCACCTCCATCACACCGCCGGTTCTGGGATTACCTCTGCAGCCCTCAGTTCTGTTCAGCCTACAGCAGGGGCACTCTCTGCTGTGCTAACTGTCCTGTCAACACAGAGGGTGAGCCAAGGCTTCCTGCTTTCACTGGATCACCAAAACAGGAACCACAGCTGCCCATTATCCACTCATCCATTTTCCAAACCTATGGCCTGCCTTCAAATGGACCAGATGCTGCTTGCCAGGGTTACTTCATTTAATCCACACAGCCCTGGGAGGGAGACTGACATTATCTCCACTTCAAGAGTAAGGAAAGAGAACTCAGGAGTTAGGTCCCAGAGGTAGAAAATAGCTGAGTCCAGATGCTTTCCCTTCCCACACCACCAAGGGTGTGATGAGTGACTGAGGTGAGCAACAAACTCTGGGGGGATGGAGGGTGATAGCCAGCCAGCCTGTGAGGGAAGAACACGTCCCTGACAGCTTCCTGGGGAGGTGGTGCCCCAGCTGAGTCTCCAAGGTCATAATGGATAGGGCTTTCTGTACTCTCTGTGCTTTGCGGGGTTATTTAGTCTACAGAAAGCTTCAGCACCCAACTGGGCCCCATCTGGAAACCATAAATGTGCAGGTAGAGATAACTGCAACTTGGGGGAAGCGGGGATGATACTGACAGAAGAGTAGACAAGGGGGAGCCATGGGCTAAATTCTGGTCCCAGCTCTGTGTGACCTCAAGCAGCCCCTTCTCTGGGCTTTAACTTCCCTATCTGTAGACAAAGGGGCATGGGAGAGCCCTTTAGGCTCTGTCAGGCTCTGGTCCGATAATGCAGACTCTGACCAGAAGAGATGTCAGTCTCCAGGACCACTGGAACAAATGCTGGCCTCATTATAATCCAGCCTCTGTCTCCTGTGGCTTTGGCCACACAGGGTTAGGAATACAGTCCTGGTGTGGCTCTCACTGCTACCACTTCCTAGCCATGACCTTGGGGAAAAAACTTAATATTTCAGAGCCTCAGTCTCTTCATCTGCAAGATAGAGCTAATAACAGTACCTACTTTGTAGGACTCTGATAAAGATTAAATGAGTAAAACTTAAAGAGAGGCAGCTAGCACCTAAGTGCATATATCCCACCCCCACCCCCAAATTAGACAGGAGGCAAGATTTAAACCAACACACGCAATGTAAATAATGTTCACTGTGCTCAGAGCGTGGGACCAAAGTTCGGCTCAGCCCTTCCCCAAAGCGTAGAGGTCACCTCTGTCTCTGATCCTCATCCTGCTTTTTAAGGCAGAGGCCCAGGCCGTTGGGCAGCTCTCCATCACTCCACTCCTCAACTGAGAGCCTTAAGCATTTGAGGATGCAGCTCTCAGATTAGGACAGGAAAAGGAGTGTGGGTCTGCAGTTCTGCCAAGCTGGACCCAGTCTGAGCAACAAAGGCTACTGGAGCCAGCAGAGGCAACACAGCACATCTGCTGACCTTCCACAGCCAAATGCTGCAAGTCCAGCACGGCTGTGAGCACACCATGTCTGAATGGCAAAGTGGAGTTGTCAGCACCTGTGTGAGGGCCCCCTAGGAAACACAGGTTCTTTCCAACTGAGAAAATGGATCGGGTCACTGCGCAGCTAAAGACTCCCGGTCCCACAGAACAAATTCCGACCATGTTCTTCACAGCCCTTCACTGACCTGAGCCCCAGGTATGAGTCCACCCTAACCTCCATGGTTCCCCGTCATCACCTCATTATACCACCACACTTCAGCCTCATTAAATTGCCTGCAGCTTCCTGAATGTACAACTTTTTGCACATAAGGTTCTCCCTGCCTGGAATGACCTTTCCCCCAACTCATGTCCCACTGGGTGAATTCTTTTGAACCCCCAAGACATTCTTTTTTTTTTTTTTTTTTTTGAGACGGAGTCTCGCTCTGTTCCCCAGGCTGGAGTGCAATGGCCGGATCTCAGCTCACTGCAAGCTCCACCTCCCAGGTTTACGCCATTCTCCTGCCTCAGCCTCCCAAGTAGCTGGGACTACAGGCGCCCACCACCTCACCCGGCTAGTTTTTTGTATTTTTTAGTAGAGACGGGGTTTCACCGGGTTAGCCAGGATGGTCTCAATCTCCTGACCTCGTGATCCACCCGTCTCGGCCTCCCAAAGTGCTGGGATTACAGGCTTAAGCCACCACGCCCGGCCGACATTCTTTTTTTTTAAGATAGAATCTCACTCCATCACCCAGGCTGGAGTTCAGTGGCACAGTCTCAGCTCACTGCAAACTCCACCTCCCAGGTTCAAGCGATTCTCATGCCTCAGTCTCCCGAGTAGCGAGAATTACAGGTGTGCACCACCACACCTGGCTAATTTTTGTATTTTTTGTAGAGACAGGGTTTCACCATGTTGACCAGGCTAGTCTCAAACTCCTGACCTCAAGTGATCCGCCCACCTCAGTTTCCCAAGGTGCTAGGATTACAGGTGTGAGCCACCGCACCCAGCCAAACCCCCAAGACACTCTAAATCTTGCTACTGAAAATCACTACAGCAGCATGGGCATCACAGGGGACCTTGTTAGAAATGCAGTCTCAGGCCTTGCCCTGGAATCTGCATTTTGACAAGATCCCCAGGTGATCTGTGTGCACATAAAAAACTGAGAAGCGGGGCCAGGCCCAGAGGCTCTGCCTGTAATCCCAGCACTTTGGGAAGCCAAGGAAGGAGGATCACTTGAGCTCAGGAGTTTGAGACCAGTGTGGGCAACATAGCAAGACTCTCATCTCTACTAAAAATACCAAAAAAAAAAAAAAAAAAACCCAGGCATGGTGATGTGCACCTGTGGTCCCAACTACTCGGGAGGCTGAGGCAGGAGGATCACTTGGGCCCAGTGGGACACAGGTTGCAGTGAGGCAAGATTGCAACACTGCACTTCGGCCTGGATGACAGAGTGAGATTGTATCTCAAAAAAAAAAAAACAAACAATTGAGAAGCACTGCTTTATACTTTGTCTTCCTCACTCTCCCTAATAGAACTCATATATCCTACCTGACAAAATAATTATGTGTGCTTGTCTTGATGAGATGGGGTCTGTTCAAAATATGTTACAACCAGTAGGACAAGGCACTAACCAATCAAAATGGACTTCAGCCCTAGGGTAAGCAAGGTCCTGAAGGCCTCCTGCTGGATCAAGCATTAATCCTTTAGTTGCTGGGCTGTGGAGAGAAGGAGGGGGTCTTCGGGACGGAGTCCATCTGGCAGGAGGGGCTCTCACAGGGTTGATGGCAGTGGACACTTGCCAGCTGGTATTAAAGTATTATTTTGACAACTGCCATAGCCAGACCATTACATATGAGCTAAATAACAGCACTGCTTACCTTAAGGAGTTTATACTCTAGCTGGGATAAATTTCATATATATCTTGAACCATTATTTTCTCACCCCATGGTGTACACATGTGTGCGTGCACACACACACACACACACACCACTGACTTGAACACGGCAGACAACAAATAGCTTTTTTTTTTTTTTTTTTTTTGAGATGGAGTTTCGCTCTTATTGCCCAGGCTAGAGTGCAATGGCATGATTTTGGTTCACTGCAACCTCCGCCTCCTGGGTTCAAGTGATTCTCCTGCCTCAGCCTCCCAAGTAGCTGGGATTACAGGCATGCACCACCATGCTTGGCTAATTTTTGCATTTTAGTAGAGACAGGGTTTCGCCATGTTGGTCAGACTGGTCTCAAACTCCTGACCTCAGGTGATCCACCCACCTTGGCCTCCCAAAGTGCTGGGATTACAGGCGTGAGCCACTGCATCCAGCCTTAAAATAGCTATTTTCTTAAGAACAGTGGTGCTGTCCTCCACCTTCCCCAGGCCAGCCTCCAATGTGCCTGTATTCTTTCTCTCCACTTTCCAACCTACTTGAAACTGCTCCAAGCAAAAGAAAACAAGGGCCATGTTTCAAAAGCCCACCAGTCCCCAACACACACACACACACACACACACACACACACACACACACACACACGACATCAAAAAGCCTTGATCAGACCCAGAGTGAGCTAGAAGAAAAGTCAGCCTGCTGGGAAGCACATCCTGCCTCAAGTTTATTCCAGCCATCTTCCCAAGCTTCCAGGATGACTTCTGGTGTAGAAAACCAGAAACTAGGAGAACATATCTTTGTGTCTTTGTAGGCGCACTGCTACTATGTCACTGTGAAGGGTTTTACAGAAGCTCTGGAGAAACTAGAAAATGAATCAGCGATTCAGCAGGTTCTCAAGCGCCTCTGTGACCTCCATGCCATACACGGAATCTTGACTAACTCGGGTGACTTTCTCCATGATGCCTTCCTCTCTGGTGCCCAAGTGGACATGGCAAGAGCAGCCTACCTGGACCTGCTCCGCCTGATCCGGTGAGTGGCACAGCCTTCAAACCATGTTAGCCTTCAGAGAATAACCCTACCCCCTTGTTCACAGGTCACTTCCAACTCCAAAACCTTGCTAATGGACAGAGCAGCAATAGCCCTGGAGAGGTTTACACCCTATTATCATTACAATCAGCACAAAGCATTATGAATTAATGAAAGAAAAAAATGGGAAAAACACTTAAGAATAAATGAGCTGCCTCAGTTGAACTCTTCACATTGTCAAGGAAATAGGAATAGTATCTAAGGAAAATGAATAAAATGAAGTATGCTACACATGAATGATACGTTGCTAATGTGCTGATAATAGTCTCAAACATAGCTAACTTTTTTTTTCTTTTTTTTTTTTTTTTGAGACGGGGTCTTGCTGTGTCGCCCAGGCTAAAGTACAGTAGTACAATCTCATCTCACTGCAACCTCTGCCTGTGGGTTCAAGTGATTCTCCTGCTTCAGCCTCCCAAGTAGCTGGGATTACAGGTGCCCGCCATCATGCCCAGCTAATTTTTGTATTTTTAGTAGAGATGGGGTTTCATCACATTGACCAGGCTGGTCTCGAACTCCTGACCTCAAGTGATCCACGTGCCTTGGCCTCCCAAAGTGCTGGGATTACAGGTGTGATCCAACGTGCCCAGGCATAGCTAACCTTTAAAGAGCACTTATGTGACAGGCCCTGTGCCAAAGGCTTTTACATACATCTCATTTAATCCTTACAGCCCTTTGAAATGGGTACTATTAATCTCCTCATTTTATTGGAAAGGAAATTCAGGCTGATGGGAGTTGCCCAGTGTCAATCAGCCAGAGGAGGGGCCGGGTACAATCTCAGGTCTGGCCCCTAGGCATGAGCTCTTCACCTATATGTTAAGGTGAAGGTTGAGGTATTATCTACTTCAAACACATCCTTGTCTTTGTTAAATGTGCTTCAGCAAATTCTTACCAAGTTTAGTAAACTTACCTTAATCCTCCCTCAGCTTCAAGATGAAAATTTTTTTAACTCTGTAATTCATATATTCATTTATAAAATAATAACACAAAGTTTTTAAATGCAGCATTAATGCAGGGTCAATGAAATACTAACGCAGTGCTTTCACACTGTTATTCTATAATCTAAACAATTGCTTTAAAAACATATCAAAACCAAAGCCCAACCTGATCAGAGTCCTAGAAAAAATAGAAATAAAAACAATAAAGAAAAAAAAAGGCTGGGCAACATGGCAAAAGCCCACTTCTACAAAAAATACAAAAAATGAATTGGGCACACACCTGTAGTCCCAGCTACTCGAGAGGCTGAGGTAGGAGGATTGATTGATCCCAGGAGGTTAAGGTTGCAGTGAGCTATGATCGCATCACTGCACTCCAGCCTAGGCAAGAAAGTGAGACCTTCTCTCAAAAAAAGGAAAGAAAAGAAAACATTGCAAATTATTTACCATTGTCCATAAGGTTAAAAAAAATGGACTAATTTGAGAATATAATCTTTTCGAGACCTCACTGGGCAGAAAATATATGCCTATTGCATGGGGTTAGAGGTGACTCCTAGAATCTCCAACAATTCTCATATCAACAAGACTGACAAAAAGAAAAAAAGAGGCTGGGAGCAGTGGCTCGCACCTGTAACCCCAGCACTTTGGGAGGCCAAGGTGGGAGGATTACTTGAGGCAAAGAGTTTAAGACTAGCTTGGGCAACATAGTAAGACCCTGTCTCTAAAATTAAATATATGTATTTATTTAATATAAATATAAATATACATTCATATATATTTTATATATTATATATTTATATATTATATATATTCATATTATATTTATATATTATATATATTTTTATAAATATATATATATCAGGTATTGTGGCTAACACCTATAATCCCAGCACTTTGGGAGGCCAAGGTGGGTGGATCACCTGAGGTCAGGAGTTCGAGGCCAGCCTGGCCAACATGGTAAAACCCTGTCTCTACTAAAAATGCAAAAAATTAGCTCAGTGTGGTGGCGGGCACCTGTAATCTTAATGACTCGGGAGGCTGAAGCAGGAGAATAGCTTGAACCCAGGAGGCAGAGGTTGCAGTGAGCCAAGATGGCACCACTGCACTCCAGCCTTGGTTGCAAGAGTGAGACTCCGTCTCAAGAAAAAAAAAAAAAGTTCAGTTAAATCATCAAAAACTGTCAAAAGTACATTTGACACAATTATGTCCCAGGTATTAAACTTTCCTTAATACAGGGAATCCAGTGGTGAAAACTATTAAGAGCATAATTAAGTACTGCACAGTTCAAGCCCAAGGGTGTCTATCTGTCTGAAACCCTCAGAATTTAAAAGCACTTGAAAATAATTGTTCTAGCCCTGGTTGTCGGTGATGATAAAATACAAAAGATCACCTTAACACCCTATAAGCATGTTTTTTAAATTTGCAAACAGAATTTCTAAGTGCTTGCCTTGGCTCCAGCAACTTACAATTCAAGACAAGACAGACAGCCCTGATGCAAGCTGCCAACTTACTCATGCATCAAACCCAGAAACTGATTTACTTCCATGATGGTTCCTAAGTAGCCTTACTACTGCAGGGTAATTAGGCACATAACAGATTCTATGCATATCACTGTTTGGTGTCACAGTTCCCTGCCTTGATTAGTCACTATCTCCCTAAGATTTCTGAGATGAAAACTGAAGGGCGGCATAGTATGCTAAGGATGCCAAGAACAAGCTCTCTGTAATGTTAACTGACCCAAACAGTCTTTAGTTGTTTAAGCAGTCATAAAACCTCAGTTGGGGGTACTTCTAGGTAAAGACGACAGATTAAACATATGCATTTACTCTTGTTCTTTCCTGAAATCCTACTAAAACATCAGTGAATGGACTGAAATTTTTTTTAAAGGCATAAACCCACAAAGAGAAAGAGATGTTGTCTCTATGTTGTCCAGACTGGTCTTGAACTCCTGGGCTCAAGGGATCCTCCTACCTCAGCCTCCCAAAGTGCTGGGATTACATGCATGAGCTAACACACCTAGCCTCTGTGAGTAATTTTAAGACTTTCTTTGACTCTGCCCTGGCAGAAGGGTAAATAGAGGGTCTGTGGACTAGGGAGCATCAGGTATAGTTGATAATAAGGCTACCCTTCAGAAAATAGGGTTCTTTATAGACCAAATGTGGACACCTCCCTCCCCCAGACCTTTTTTCCCACTGGTTCCTAAAAAACTGGCCGCCAGACTAGTACCCTGCAAGAAGATAATAAGATGATCCTTCTCTGGAGAATCTGGCCAGCCCAAGGAGAAGGAGCTAAAGACACTGACATCAGAGTCCCCCAGTGGTCCACCCAATTCACTCCATAGTGAACCCCACATTAGCAAGCATAGCCACAGGTTTGTAATCAGCTAGTTAATGCCTTGCTCTTAGCTATGATCAGACACTCAGGGATCAATAAACACCTGAAGAATGCCCCTAACATAAAAGATGGAGACTAAAACAAGCAAGAACAAGGCAATTCAGAGGACATAAGAGAATCCACAGGGAGAAAAAAAACTTAAAAAAAAACAAAAACAAAAAACAGTGATAGAGAAAGTATTGCAACCACAAAATAAAAAAAACCTGAATGCCATTATTTAAAACTAATATTCAGAGAACCTTAAAAAAGAGCTTCTTGAAATTAAAAAATGATAGTGGAAATGAAAACTCAATGTAAGGACTGGGAGATAAGGTTGCAGAAATCTCACAGCAAGAAAGCAAAAAGACAAAAAAAAGGAGGACTTTTAAAAAGAGGACCAGTCTTAGCTGTTCATCATCTGAAGAATAGGTCTAGAAAGAAGACAGAGAAAACAGAAGGAAGCGAATCATTAATAAAATAATTCAAGAAAACATTCCTCAAATGAAGGATACGCGTTTCAGATGAAAAAGGGTCACAGATGCCTACAGACTAAAGGAGAGGAGACAGGCACACACATGCACAAAATAAGTCACACTGTATACCATGTGAAATGATAATAGCTACGATGAAGGAAACGATACTACGAAGTGGGGGAAAGAATGCTGGGGGTCAGTAAGGAGGATGGGGAGCTACATAAGTAGGCCAGAGAAGACCTCCCTGGGAGGGTGACATTTAAGGAAAGACCTGGAAGAAGGTAGGGAGAAGCTGTTGTAGCTGCTAAGGAAAGAACATTACAGGCAGAACATAAGTACAGTCATGCATCACTTAATGACAGGAGGATCTGTTCTGAGAAATGTGTCTTCAGGTGAGTCTGTCATCGCGTGAACATCACAGAGTGTACTTACACAAGCCTAAATGGTTAGCCTATTGCTCGTAGGCTCACACTGCAAAGCACGGTGCTGTACTGAATACTGTAGGCAATTCTAACGTAAGTCATGAAGCAATAGGAATTTTTCAGCTTTATCATAATGTCATGGGACCGCCATCATATACATGGTCCATCATTGACCAAAACATCATTATGCAGTGCATGATGGTACAAATGTTGGAGACCAGAGTGTGCTTGGCATATCCATACACACAGAAGAGGCCACAGGGGCAGGAATGGCATGACTGCAGGGGAAAATGAGGGCAGAGGTCAGAGAGTTAAGGGAGTACAGCAGGGAGTGGGAAGAGAGAGTAAGGTAGATCATTGCAAAGACTTAAGAGAATGCGAAGGTTTTGAGCACTGGATAGAATGGGAGGGTTTTGAGCATTGGATAGACACAACCTGAAAGCATCTGATGTATATTTTTAAAGGCTCACTCCAGCTGCTATATTAAGAACTAAGAGTAAAGGCAGGGAGATCAGCTGGATGGCTCATGCAATCATCCAAGTGAGGGATGATAGTGGATTGGAGCAGTCATAGTGCTGGAAGTGGTGGGAAGTGGTTGAAGTCTGAATGTATCTTGAAGGCAGAACAGGATTTGCTGACAGATTAGATGTACGGTAAGAAAGAAGAGAAGAATCAAAGTTTTTGATCAGAACGACAGAGCTGCTATTTACTATAAATGGGGAAGACTGTAGGAGGGCCAGGTGGCAGGGTGGACAGGAAAGAGCTAGCAGCCCAGGAGTTTGGGTTCAGACACATTACCTTTGAAGAGCCTGTCAGAAATCCAAGTACAGATATTGGTAAGCAGGGGACACTGGAGGAATAAATTTGGAAGTCATTGGCATATGGTTGATATTTAAAGCCATGAGAAGAATATCACAAGGAGTGCATGAAGAGGCCCAAGTACTGAGTCTTGAGACCCTTGAAAGATAGTAAGGAAGTAACCGCAGCAAAAGCTATTTCTGTGGAATGGTGGGAGTAAAAACATGAATAGATCCAGTTCAGGAGAGAATGTGAAAATTGGAAATCATAAGCATAAACACGCATAATGCTTTCAGAGAGTTTTGTCCTAAAGGGGAGCCAAGATGATGGAGAAGGAAATAGAGTCGAAAGTTTGTGTTTAAGATGGGAGAAATGACTGTCTGTTTGTATACTGATGGAAATGATCCAGTACAGAGGGGATTTTTTTTTCCTTATACCTTTCTTTGAGCTTGATCTTGGCCTCCCATCAGGCCTTGTGTTTAAGAGCAAGTTCTTTGAAGAGATCCTTGTTGATGACAGTTTGTCCAAGACCATATCCACAGAGTACCTTGTGGGCATGTGGTGATTGTAGTTATAAGCTTTTGCAAAAGACTTAATCCTTGACCTCTTGGAGAGCTTCTTGCCTATGGCAGCCATCACTTTGTGAGGATAGCTGTCAGTTCCAGCTACCAAAGCATGATTGTAAGAACGGACTGAGGTGCCATCATCAATGTTCTTCATGATGATGGCTTTGCGTCCAGAGTAGCATCCAGCCAGGACCAGCACCACATTCCCAGGTTTCATGAACTTGCCCATTTTGACAGCAACCAGCCAGACCTACAGTAAAAAGAAAGAAGGGCATTTCCACTAACCTTTTACCCCTGAGAGGGGAATTTTGATGTTGTAGGGGAAAGGCAGGAGAATTTTGTTCTCCAGTAGGCAAGAGGAAAAGACATGTAGTAGACAAGGAGGGACTGAGGCCTGAGCTGAGAGCCTGAAGAGAGAAGGCATTGTATGTATAAATGCAAGGGTGGGAACTTATACAGATTCTCTTACCGCTTCCACTTCATCAGTGAGATATGATGTAAAGCCATCCAGGCAGGAGAGATGGGAAAGGTGGATAGTGTCAATCTGAGGATCAAAGAGATGGTATAAAATAACTACCTAAGAAAAGGAAAGAGTAAATGAACAATGAGTAAATGCAGCAATGTAATACAATTGCTGAGTGCAATTAGGGCCCACTTGAGCCATTATTACACCAGTTATGATTGTTTTTTCCAGTCATGTATAGCTACAAAGGTCGTAGCACAAAGTGGGTGGAAAATTAAAGACAAAGAGGCATGCATTTTGCTAAACAGGTATGACAAAGCAAGAAAAACTGTTTGTGTGTGTGTGTGTGTGTGTGTGTGTATTTTTTAGAGGGAGTCTTGCTCTGTTGCCCAAGCTGGAGTGCAGTGGCAAGATCTCAGCTCACTGCAACCTCTGCCTCCCGGGTTCAAGCAGTTCTCCCACCTCAGCCTTCCCGGAAGCTGAGACTACAGGCACACACCACCACGCCTGGCTAATTTTTGTATTTTCAGTACAGACAGGGTTCTGCCATGTTGGCCAGCTGGTCTCGAACTCCTGACCTCAGCCGATCCATCTGTCTCAGTCTCCCAAAATGCTGGGACTACAGGCGTGAGCCATCACACCTGGCCTGTTGAATATATTTTTGAGAGAGTAATAGGGCATGGAATTTCAGGTGGATAAGGAATGAAGTGAGTCCACAAGGGGGCAAGGGGGACATTAAATTGGTGGTAGGGCTCATATGATGTTGGGGATCATCAAGAAAGGATTACACTGGATACAGTATCCTAGTTACCTCCAATGCTTTAATGATGCACAGTCATCGTGATGTCAATACTAAATACTGGTCTGGCCAAAATTATAACTATATTGGGAGGCCCGATGGCCAGGAGGAGGAAGAATGGGAACAGGGGGAGGTAGGAGTGAAGAGAGGGGTGATAAATATAAATCTTTACCTTTTGAATGAAGAATCAACAGATAATATCTCAAACTGAACCACGAACAAGCAGCAATATAAACAAGATATTTTGACATTGGGATAAATACAGAAATATCAGCTAAAAGACTGAAATTGTCGGCCAGGCATGGTGGCTCACACTTGTAATCTCAGCACTTTGGGAACTTGAGGTGGGCAGATCACCTGAGGTCAGGAGTTCGAGACCAGCCTGGCCAACATGGTAAAACCCCATCTCTATTAAAAATACAAAAATTAGCCGGGCATGGTGGTGGGCGCCTGTAATCCCAACTACTCGGGAGGCTGAGGCAGGAGAATGGCTCGAGCCTGGGTGGTGGAAGTTGCAGTAAGCCGAGATTGCGCCATTGCAGTCTAGCCTGGGCGACTGAGCGAGACTATCTCAAAAAAAAAAAAAAAAAGATTGAAATTGCTTCTGAGGAGAAAGAAGTGGAAATCAGGCAGGAATATGCTGGTTATTTATTTATTTTGGGACAGGAGTCTCGCTCTGTCGCCCAGGCTGGAGTGCAGTGGCATGATCTCCACTCACTGCAACCTCCGCCTCCTGGGTTCAAGTGATTCTCCTGCCTCAGCCTCCTGAGTAGCTGGGACTACAGGCACGTGCCACTACACCTGGCTAATTTTTTGTATTTTTAGTAGAGACGGGGTTTCACCGTGTTAGCCAGGATGGTCTCGATCTCCTGACTTCATGATCCGCCTGCTTCAGCCTCCCAAAGTGCTGGGATTACAGGTGTGAGCCACCGCGCATGGCCGGATATGCTGTTTTTTAAACAAGCCTTAAGGAACTCTTTGACTCATTATACTATGCATATATAACTGATTAAAAACTAAAAACTAAAAACTAAAAAAAAAAAAAAAGCTGAATTGTTTGAAAAGCAAATAATCATGCAACCTCTAATTAGGTATTGTTATTCACCATCCAAGACTAGTTTGATTCATAAGAGCAATCTAAAATACTTACAAACTCTTGTTTCCTATCCCAGGAAGGATGCCATCCTGTTAACTGATGCTTTTGACTTCACCGATGAGTGTTTAAATTCAGCACTTGGCTGTTATGATGGAAATGTTTATGAACGCCTGTTCCAGTGGGCTCAGAAGTCACCAACCAATACTCAGGTAGTTGAGTGGAACACATTATAAATTATGTAAGAAAGCAGAGAGCAGGCAGTGAATACACCTGCATGTTCTCCTATTTTAACTGATTTCCATTAGGTTGGCAATCACTTAGCGTAGCATGTCTATTTAAAATATTTTTAGAGGCCGGGCGCGGTGGCTCATGCCTGTAATCCCAGCACTTTAGGAGGCCGAGGCGGGTGGATCACGAGGTCAGGAGATCGAGACCATCCTGGCTAACACAGTGAAACCCTGTCTCTACTAAAAATACAAAAAACAAAAAAATGAGCCAGGCGTGGTGACGGGCGCCTGTAGTCCGCCCGTCAGGAGGGAGGCTGAGGCAGGAGAATGGCGTGAACCCGGGAGGCAGAGCTTGCAGTGAGCCGAGATCGCGCCATTGCACTCCAGCCTGGGTGACACAGCAAGACTCCATCTCAAAAAAAATAAATAAAATAAAATAAAATAAAATAAAAAATAAAATATTTTTAGAGAACACATAAAAGAAACCAGGAGTGGCAGTATGGCCTGGCAGGAACTCTAAGCCTGGATTGTAATCAGCAAAATGCACTGCTTGGAACTTAGTAAAGGGAATTAAGAGGAAGGCCCAAGCTCTAAATCATGGCTTGACAGACCCAAGGGCATACACACAGAGTGGTAAACTGGCTTTTAAGTAACAAAAAGAAGGAGATAAATCACTGCGGTGATTTAACCACCTTATTTTCAGCCTTTTAACTTTCAGTTTTGTGTAGATAAAAGTGGGTATTGGAAGTGGTAGGAAGCTTGAGGGATGTCTCTCTCAGACCTGATTGCCTGCTAGAGATGATACCCTCTCCTCTTCACTCTAAGGAATACAATCCAAGGAGCAAAGAAAGCTGTTGCACTGCCATCAGTAGCCCAGGAAAGCCATATAAGTGACAATTACAAGGGTCATGAAAAAAATCCCCAGCCATCCTAGGAGAGCACACCAGAACTCTACATCATTACCAGTGAGAAGACGGGGAGGACTCATAAGGTCCCAACACTCTAGGGCCAGGGTATGCTCACAGCTCTCTGCTTATGAGCCTCTTTGACAAAAGTTGTAAATGTCAGTGAATATGTTAACAGGAGTGAGGAAATAAACCCTGTAGTTAGAATATGAGGAACCAATATTTAATAGCAGATTTTACATAGATGATCAAAACAAAAAGTCGATAGGTACACAACAGATTATTTTAAATTTTATAGTGCCAATACATTATTCAGGTGGTGAAGCTTTCTTTTTTACCTCTTTGATCCAATTTCAGAAAAGGTGTCTTAACACCACATCAAATTGGCAACTCTCAGGCTTTCATTCACACCTAGCATGGTGTTAGACTTGTTCTTAACAATTTGCAGCCTGTCATACCACATGGCTTAATTTAACATGACTATCTAAAGTTACAACACAACTAACCCATCTTGGTCACTCCCTGTCCCCAGAAAGACATCCTTTTAACTCAAGGAAACATAAACAATATATGTTCACTACTTTAGTACAGTTAACCTACTTCCAGTGTGTTACTTTTTCTAATGATTAGATCTCTCTGCTTTCTAACATTTAAATCTTGGCATAAAAATATAGCAGTCCTCCCACTCCACACTAGCTCCCATGGTCTAAAGATAAATGTAGCCCTTTGGGGCTCCAGAGAAAAGCCTGCCCTGCTATAACACCTGTCAGAAATGCTGACATATATAGCTCAAACTTGTTTTACTGGCAACACAGCAAACATTCTGGTTTCTCTAGAGAGAATGGAGGGGGCTTTCTTGTGTTTTAGTTTGGTTTTAATATTTATTTTAAAAGAGTTTAATCTGGATACTACACGAGAACATGTTTATCTAAACGAGAGGAATGACTGACCCAGAGGCTCAACACATTTGGGAAAACATTTGATGCACTTCATCCCATTCACTTCTATCTCCTTCCACTTGACTGTGAACAACAAAGGAGTCACCTTCCCAACTCCAGGATCTATCACGGAGTAGACACTCCACGTTTATGGAATAAATGAACATGGTTTTACGACCTACGTAGTGAGATGAAGGAATCTGCTGCATACACAGTGCCACAGACTCTTGTCATCCTAGCTTATATTACCTTCCTAAAAAGGTGACAGGTATAGCACTGTGGATCTTTCACGAATGATAATTTGGGAATGTGAAGTTACAAATGACCTTGTGAACTGTTTCCAGTCAGTTAAAATGACATGAGGCTGCCTGCTAACGTACATGATCTTACATTTCTGGCTCCTTTTAGAGATCACCAAAATAGCACTTTTAAAGTGTATTTTTTAATCTGCTGTGGATAATTTTTTAATCCTACTCTTAAAATATAATGCTATAATTTTGAAGCTGCAATGAGATATTTTCCTCATTTGCACTAATAGAAAAAGGCACACTGCAGATATTTTATGTATTTTTATTATTATTATTTTTTGAGACGGAGTCTCGCTCTGTCACCCTGGCTGAAGTGCAGTGGCACAACCGCGGCTCACTGCAACCCTCCGCCTCCCAGGTTCAAGCAATTCTCCTGCCTCCCAAGTAGCTGGGATTACAGGCACACACCACCACACCCAGCTAGTTTGTATTTTGTATTAGTAGAGACAGGGTTTCACCATGTTGGCTAGGCTGGTCTCAGCCTCCCAAAGTGCTGGGATTATAGGTGTGAGCCACCACGCCTGGCAGATATTTTAAATAAAAGAGCAGCTATGTTGAAACACGCCCTGTAGACATGAAAGTACAAACACGAATATCTTTCACTGACATTTTTCTACCAAAAGAAAAGTGCTATGCTAAGGTAAATATTTTAGAATCATAGGAGAAGCTCTCTTCTGTCTGGGGCAGTGTTGAGCTTTATCCCTGGACAGGATGATGTGCTTTCTTGGTTTAAGGGAGGAATCATTGGGGATAATTTCAAAATAAAAATCCTGTTTTTCCCCAATTATTCTATTGTAAAAATCTGTCCAAGTAGGAGTTAGATGCATTAAATACATCTACTGATTCATTCATTTAATAATTCAACAAATATTTACTAAGTACATGCTTTGTGCCAAAAACTATTCTAGATACTGAAGATATACTGGAGAACAAGAGTCAAAAACCCAGACTGAGTGCAGTGGCTCAAGCCTGTAATCCTAGCACTTTGGGAGGCTGAGGCAGGTGGATCACTTGAGGTTAGGAGTTTAAGACCAACCTGGCCAACATGGCGAAACCCCGTCTCTATTAAAAATACAAAAATTAGCCAGGTATGGTGGTGCACACCTGTAATCCAAGGTACTCAGGAGGCTGAGGCACGAGAATTGCTTGAACCCAGGAGGCGGATGTTGCAGTGAGCCAAGATAGCACCACTGCACTCCAGCCTGGGCAACAGAGCAATACCCTGTCTCCAAAAAAAAAAAAAAAAAAGAGTCAAAAGCCCAGTGTTCGAGGAGCTTACAGTTTTAGTGTAGACAGGCACATACACACACACACAAAGTAAATATTGTAAAAGATGAGACTAGAAACAAAGAACCAAGACGCTGAATTACAGCATAAAGATAACCTAGTCGGACCTAGAATACTGCTTATATGATCCCTATCTGGTTCCTTGCTTTGTGATTAATATTCAGTTTCAGAGAGCCTCAAAGAGTCAAGCCTTTTATTTGTATTAAATTCCAAAAGCAAGTGATAAGCTGTGTTTTTAATTGGCCACCTGCATCCACAATTTAAAATCTGCATGAGAAAAGGAAGGATGCCCTTTGGAAAAAATGTTTCTCCATATGTTCACACAAAATGAGTTTTAGAAATAATTTTTAAAATTAAGAATCTTACGTAATGTTACTTTTTGAAGCTAAAGACTTAATTTGAAAGTAAAAGTCATTAGTCCTGGCAGAAATGTAGTCTTAATAATGCGTTTCTTTCTACAAACAGGAGAACCCTGCCTATGAGGAATATATAAGACCACTATTACAAAGTTGGAGATCCAAGCTATGAAATAACCAACAGTATTCAGGAAGCAACAAGCACCATCATGTGATAATGGTACTATGGCATATATGCAACATTAAAATTTTAAATTAGATATTTATGTTTCAGAGTCATTATCTTTTAAATACAGTCTGAAGTGATATATGTGAAATAATATCTGTGATTTACTTCAAAATAATCCATAGGAGAAAAAAGTCAAAGTGAATAGTTGTTGAAGCTGGGTAATGGGCAGGTACATGGGTGTTCATTACACTATTCTCTCTACTTCTGAATGTGTTTCAAATTTCCGGTGGAAGGGTGGATCATGCCTGTAATCCCAACACATTAGGAGGTCAAGACAAGAGGATTACTTGAGCCTAGAAGTTCAAGACCAGCCTGAGCAACATAGAGAGATGCCATCTCTATGAAAATAACTATAAAAAATTGGCCAGGGGTACATGTCTGTGGTCCCAGCTATTGAGAGGCTTATTGCCTGAGCCCAGGAGGTTGAGGCTGCAGTGAGCTGTGATCACACCACTGCATTTCAGCCTGAGCAACAGAGTAAGAACTATCTCAAAAAAGAAAAGAAGTTTCCCACAGTAAAACCGCACCACTGTCCATTTATAGCATCTATTTGGTTAAATACCAGGATTTTGCTTTAGATCTAGCAAAAGCCAATAGGCTCATTAGTTAGTGTGTTTTTAGCACACACTTATCCTTGGGTTTAAAAGGACACACATACATGCACACACACAATCCTCCTAAGTGCTTATACTTGCTGTAATCTAAATAAAATACAGCTCGAAGAATGCAACTATCATTTTTTAAAAATCAACTCTTCCACAGTGAAAATGATTTAAAATTTCATTAAAAGACATAACTGTCTCAAGTTACCCAAATATAATGAAGCTACATTTTTCATATCACTTTCAATTACCCAATTAGACAAAACACTCTAAATGTCACAAGTAAAATGGCAACAAAAAAAAATTCAGCTGGCTACTTTTCCTAATTTACTCATATAAACAATCATTTCATTGTTAATAATTAGTAAATTTGAGAAAATTTACCAAAAGCAAACTTATCTCCAGTAAACAGGACAAAGAAGAGGCCTTATAAGTTTTTAACTTTAAAAAACTTGGGCCGGGCGCAGTGGCTCACACCTGTAATCCCAGCACTTCGGGAGGCCAGGGCAGGTGAATCACCTGAGGTCAGGAGTTCAAAACCAGCCTGGTCAACATGGTAAAACCCCCAACTCTACTAAAAATACAAAAATTAGCCGGGTACGATGGCACACACCTGTAATCCCAGCTACTCAGGAGGCTGAGGCAGGAGAACCGCTTGAACCTGGGAGGCAGAGGTTGCCGTGAGCCAAGATCACGCCATTGCACTCCAGCCTGGGTGACAAGAGTGAGACACTGTCTCAAAAATAAATAAATAAAAATCATTTAAAAATTAAAAAAAAATAAAAACTGGGAACTAGCATTATTCCTATTTCCACACCTGTTTTCAACCCAAATCATTTTATTTCATATTGACCTCAGCTAGTTCAACAACACGTAACTGGTTGGGCCTTTTTTTTTTTTTTTTAAGGTAACTATCAAATCAATTTTGAATACAAGATAATTTTCCAAAATGATAAACTCGTACTCGTATATGGATTTACTGAAACCACAGCAACCTGTCAATAACATCAAAGGATCTTAGTTTGAAGATGGTGAAAATAGGCTAATTATAGGTTTCTGGATGTTGGTCATTTGTCAAATTTTAAAATAAATTTTCAGAGACGTGCAAAAATAGACATAAGGAAGTGCTGTCATCTTCTTTGCAGAGAGAGAACCTTAGAATATTCTCACAGAGAGAAAGAGAAAAGGAGGGGCCTGCTTGCCCCAGGGCACACAGCCTCAGAGTTCCACTCTTCCCTTAGAAAATAGGGAATAAATTACACGACTTCCTTTTATACGGTGGTCTAACAAAGTAGGAAGTCTCAGTATAATTAAAATAATCCTTCCTATGAGTTAAAAATAAGACTACAGGGAAAGAAATAAAAGTACGTGTATTTCTTCAACTGTTCTAGGTCCTTCATTCACTGCAGTTTGTTCCTTCTCTTCAGAAATAAACTTAACTTTGTTAACAAAATACATTTGTGGATCACCACAAAACATGAGCATAAAGGGCTAGAGTCATTTTGTTCCTGTGCTTAGCAGAAAACTGAAATAATGGTCATAGAACCGTGGGCAATTAAAGAAAAATCTGTAATCTTCAACATAAATTATTTTGAAAAATATGAAAAACTGTATGTTCACTGTTCAAATACGCACCCTTTCAGTCAAAATTAATAATTCCATCCATCCTTGCTTCAATGACACAACAATTCTTATAAACTGCAACCTAAGATCCCACTGTGGCCTCTCAAATTAAATACAAATATGCTACAGGCAGTAAACAATGGGACATAAACAATGCATATTTTAGACAAGGAATATGATTTTCTCCCCTTAATAATAATCAATAAATACAAACTTAATTTTCATATTTCATTTTTTATTAGTTTTTTTTTTTTTTTTTTCTGGTAGACAGTACACTTGAGAATTATACTGCACCAGGCATAAAGAGTAAGATTTCTACCACAGGGACATTTTGTATTCAGAATTCAATATAAATATTTCTAGTCAGACATTTCCATGGCTACAGATATTTGGTTCCTTGATTTATATGCATAGAAAGAAACAGTTGCCATAACTGTAAAAAGCAGTACTTAATAAGTACTTTTAAATGATTGGAACAGTTTTCCTTTAATATTACAATACTACTTATTTATTGGTTTGGAAACTAGGTCACCCTACATGATGTTTTGATTTTTCTCAAAGGCATCATGAGTACTCTGCTTATTCTTTCATTCTTGTATTTTTAGCCTTCTAGTTGAGTTAGGGACCATTTTATCAGAAATCATTCTAGCACTGTAATAAGAAAAGCTCTGTTAAGGGTAGATTATATACCATAATGATTTTCAGACTTCTTTTTATAAAAAAGGTATCTGGAGACTCTGAACAGGCACATGCATACTCAGGAGGAAGGGAACAAAACACGGAGGAGTGTGCCAAAGCACAAAACTTCCTTCTGGTCCTCACTGCCTTCAAATAAATACAAATATTTAAAAGAAAAAAAAAATCTCACACTGTAATTTAAAAAAAAAAAAAAAAAAAATCAGTATTTTCCGTGTTTCCAGGAACCTGTGGCAGGGTCGGAGATCAGTCGTCTGTCTTCCGGGCTAGCCTACAGAAGGTCCAGTTGTGCTCCACTGTGTTTTCATTGGCCCGCTCACTCATGTGATGCACCCGGGTGTTGCGGATCGTGAAACCTTGTTTTGTAATGTATTCCATCAGGTGGACCCTAAGAGACACTTCCTGGTGATAATCACAGGGTCCAAAAGTAAAGGAAACCTGGCAGTCTCTGGTGTCCATCATGTGCTTATTCCACTTGGTAAAATAATTTGAGATGCCTTCTAGTAAGGAATGGACCTTGGTGGTGATGGTTAGTTGGGTTATGATGACAGCCACTGGGTTGGAGTACTTAGAAAGCTTCCGAGTACTAGACAGCTCCACAACTTCTTCAAAAGTATCCATGGGATACAAAGGCTTAGGATCATTGAGACACTGAATCAAGGGCTCAATCTGGTAAAAATCTGCTTCTTTCCGAAGCAGATCAAATTCCTTAAAATCCAACGGTAAGGTCAATTCTGAAGTTCTTAAGAAGTTGAGGACATATCGGAAAAGAGGTCCATCTCGATCAATAAAGTAATTGCCTTGAGGGTCTCGAGCTGTGGGGAAGTCCCCCCCAAACATAGCTCCAAGCATGGAATCCGGGTAACGCGTCAGTGTGGTGAGAGACGTTGTATACAAGTGTCCACCTACATTTAACGTGACTGGGTCAGTCATCTGAAATTTTTAAAGAAACGATCAGTCACCTGAAATTTTTAAATACCAACTTTGGCAAATTAAGAAAGTAAGTGATACTGAGCAAAGCCCAAGATTCTTTCAGGCTATAATGTATTTAGTAATCCTCTAATGCAAAATGACTTTACTACCAGCAATAAACCCACCCAGGATGAAGCGATCTAACATTTGCTTTCAATAGAAAAAAAAACAAGGATAAATCCAATTATGTAAAGACTTACGCTAAGAATCCAGGGCACTGACTTCCAGAGCCACATCATTTCAGGCCCATTCTCTACAGAATGTTCAGGTCAGAATATATTGTGAGAAGGGAAAAGCCACGCTAAAATACACTTATTTTTTTCTGATTTTTTTTAAAGGCTTGCATTTTTCTGAACTTAATTTAACATAAGATAGAATTAAAATGATCTGATAATATAGACATTTACTTTCAGTATTTCTTTGGGTTATTCCCCTTCAAACAAAAGGAATAAACTATGAAATTTGTTTTTAAAATAAAAGTTTGGGCTGGGTGCAGTGGCTCATGGCTGTAATCCTAGCACTTTGGGAGGCCGGGGCAGGCGGACTGCCTGAGCTCAGGAGTTCAAGACCAGCCTGGGCAACATGGCAAAACCCCATCTCTATTAAAAATACAAAAAAAAATTAGCTGAGCATGGTAGTGCCTGAGTAGTCCTAGCTACTTGGGAGGCTGAAGTATGAGAATCACTTGAATCTGGGAGGTGGAGGCTGCAAGTGAGCCAAGATCACGCCACTTCACTTCAGCCTGGGCAACACAGAGAGATTCTGTCTCAAAAATAATTAATTAATTAATTTAATTAAAAATTGTGCAGACTTAATCTTGGTAACTTTTTCATGGAAGTGATACTTTCAAATACTAAGTTAAAATATACAGTTTAGTCAAAAAATCATCACATACCCAAAAGCTAACAGCAGCCATAAAATTTCATAATCTGATAGTGTATTCACTTTTGTAACATTAATGTTGCAATCTGGCCTTTAATTTTGAGAAGCAAGCTTCTCTTAAAAAACATACCTTCAGGGGCCGGGTGCAGTGGCTCAAGCCTGTAATCCCAGCACTTTGGGAGGCCGAGACGGGTGGATCACAAGGTCAGGAGATCGAGACCATCCTGGCTAACCCGGTGAAACCCGTCTCTACTAAAAAATACAAAAAACTAGCCAGGCGAGGTGGCGGGCGCCTGTAGTCCCAGCTACTCCGGAGGCTGAGGCAGGAGAATGGCGTAAACCCGGGAGGCGGAGCTTGCAGTGAGCTGAGATCCGGCCACTGCACTCCAGCCTGGGCAACAGAGCGAGACTCCGTCTCAAAAAAAAAAAAAAAAAATACCTTCAGTTTTAGAAACACTATTTAAGAAAAAAACAGGCCAGGCGTGGTGGCTCACACCTGTAATTCCAGCACTTTAGGATGCCAAGGAGGGTGGATTACTTGAGCCCAGGAGTTGCTGACCAGCCTGGGCAACATGACAAAACTCTGTCTCTACAAAAAATACAAAATATTAGCCACACATGGTGGTGCCCACCTGTAATCTCTTGAACCTGGGAGGTGGAGGTTGCAGTGAGCCAAGATCACACCACTGCACTCCAGCCTGGGCAAGAGGGCAAGACTCCACATAAAAAAAATTTAAAAATAAAATAAAAATTTTAAAAACACCACACAAGACAAAAACAACCTCCAAAATACATCTAAACTAAGTAAAAGGGGGCAGAGAGGTTACACAAATTCACAATTTTCTTTTCTTATAAGATATACCTAAAAATACATAAGTTATCCTTATGTACACACAAAAATAATTCCCCAGCCTTCAAAATGCATCTCCAAGAAGCACTCACCATATAGCCCCAGTCTCCATTATCCATCTGCTCCAGTGATGCGTCTTCAAGAGCCCAGGTTTCAGGGAAACTTCAAGAGGAGAAAAACAGACATATGATAGCATATATAACTATGAACATAAAGAAGAAAGGTTTTTTTCCACCCAACAGAGGAGGCCAAACACCAGAAAAACTACTCGTCCTTGCTCAGCTGAAACCTACTGTAGGGCAAAGATCTGGGGAAGAAAGCATTCCCCTAGGGCCTTCATGTCCTGTATTCTTACCATAGAGAACCCATCTGGAACTAAGAGACTGAAGATTTTCAGAGAAATAACTATCCGGTACTTAAGAGAAGGAGAAAGAGTCTAGGAAGCAACCCAGTCGTTCAAATTCTACCTCTCTTCTTAGAAAATCAATTTTTAGAATTTATATGAGAACATTATGATTAACTCTACAACCTTATCCTGGTACAAACCTATAATGGTCCTCACCAAAAAGGTCATTTAAGAAAAAGGGAGAGGCGGGGCGCAGTGGCTCATGCCTGTAATCCAAGCACTTTGAGAGGCCGAGGCAGGCGGATCACCAGGTCAGGACCAGCCTGCCCAACATAGTAAAATCCCATCTCTACTAAAAATTCAAAAAGTTAGCCGGGCGTGGTAGCGGGCGCCTGTAATCCTAACTACTCAGGAGACTGAGGCAGGAGCATCACTTGAACCCGGGAGGCGGAGGTTGCAGTGAACCGAGATTGTGCCACTGCACACCAGCCCCTGCAACAGTGCGAGACTCCATCTCAAAAAAAAAAAGAAAAAAGGAAAAGGGAGAAGGGGAAAACTTCTTTTCATCAGCGTTTCGGCTGTACAAGCCAGTCACCTGAGTAAAAGCATCAAAAATCATAAACCTCCCAGGACACCAGCATCCCTTTCCCAGAGAAATACATCAGAATGGTATTTATCTCATAATATAAAAAATAATAATAATGATGTTTTTTAATAATGATGTAATTCTCTTTGTACAACAATTAAAACAAATAGAAAGCGATTTAAATGCCAAACTGTTAAGAGCACAATTTGGGGCGAAAAGAACCTTACCAATACAGATGAGACTCAATCAGCCAGCACTCATGGAGAGCCAGCCTTAAGACACTGAGAAATGCTCAGATACTAATGATGCCAATGTGAATTTATTTTTATCTACAATTCAAAAGCACTTAAACAAACAGTTTCCCAGCTACTGAACTGCCTTAGTCAGTTCCCTCTCACACACTTCAATCCCAAATCAACCTGCAAAGCAAACTGCAGAGCAAATTTCTAAAGCTCTGGCAAGAGATGGTAAGAAACATGGAATTATTGGTATTCATCCAGGAAAAGCACCAGCTTTTTTACGTGGTCCTTTAACAGATCCACTTTTCCCACTTTTAGAGGAATCTGGCACAGAATTCCCAGAACAAGCCCTGGCTATAGAAGATCACAAAGGCTCTTTCTCAAAAGGTCACTCAGGCATGTAGAGAACATTTGCATAGCACAGCATGGGCTGAAATCAGAGCCTGAAGCATCTATTTCTCTACCTTGCAAATCCTTCAAAGCACACAAACTAAAATGTGGAGCAGGCTATGGGGCAGTCAGTTTGTATTCTTTACACTCAGCAGCTGGATATAGATAGGCCTCCACATGCTATGGGGTGAGAAATGGAACAAATGTCAAATTCAAGACTGGTACGACAGTCTTTCATTCCTCTGGCTTGCTTCACAAATAGTATCCGAGGTAAACAGGACCAAGAAATGGGCTTTGCCAATTTGTCTTGCCAGGATCTGATTCAGTTACTGATAACAACAGATTAGCAACTGAGCAATTTAAAAGGCCACTCATCCAAAAGTGCTGGTAAGATGCTCATCTTTGGCATTTTCCCATCACCCAAAGTATTCATTCCTGACAGCCTCAATAATCATTCATTCAACCAACAATTATTGTGGGCTATTTATGCCTATGTGCAATGTGGATACACAGAAAGAGGAAAAGAACAATCTTTGCCCTCATGGAGCTTTCCATCTATAATGGAAGGCAACATGCAATGACCGAAGTACAGAACAGAATTCAAAGCGCTATGTAACAGATGGACCAGCAGAGGCCTGCAAGAGGGGAAAAGCAAGATTCCAAATGGGAAAATGGAGGACCTCTGGGAAGAGCCCACTCAGTTGAATCCTTGAAAGAAAATTTGGGCAACCTGAGAAGGGATTCTAGAAAGAAGAAACAATTTAAAAGACAGGGGCATGAAAAACTTCTTCCCCCTACAACATTCCTGATACCAGTAGGCTGAGCATGGATTACTATCCTCATCTTAAAGATGCAAAACAGAGAAACAAGGCAGATTAAGTGACTAGCTGGAGGCGCCACAGCTGGGAAGTAACTAGATAAGAACTCGCATGTTCTGACTCTTAGTCTAGATTTTTCCATAAATCCCCTCCTAGGGTAGAAATTGAAAGAACAGAATCCAAGAGACAAGAAATTGAAAAGGATTAACTTTAAACTCTCTATAGCCATCTATTAACCCTATCCACCCAGTAGGGTTTTATTTACAAATTTTACAGTAACTCAGCTTAACTAGTCATAACGGGTTTGTAAAAATTTTCCTGAGGCCCTTCCCGGCCACCAAAAAAAGGCAGGAACCCATTCAACTAGTGTGAATAATGGCTGCTGTCCTCCGTCTGTAGTGACATAAAGAACTCCAATCCATGAATATCCAAATGATTAAATGAGAAACAGAAGATCAAAGACAAGGAAAAAAGCAGACATCAATGTTGCAGCCGTTAACGAAAAGCCTGTCCACTATTTTTTTTTTTTTTTTTTTTTTTTTTTTTGAGACGGAGTCTCGCTCTGTCGCCCAGGCTGGAGTGCAGTGGCCGGATCTCAGCTCACTGCAAACTCCGTCTCCCGGGTTCCCGCCATTCTCCTGCCTCAGCCTCCCGAGTAGCTGGGATTACAGGCGCCCGCCACCTCGCCCGGCTAGTTTTTTGTATTTTTTAGTAGAGACGGGGTTTCACCGTGTTAGCTAGGATGGTCTCGATCTCCTGACCTCGTGATCCGCCCATCTCGGCCTCCCAAAGTGCTGGGATTACAGGCTTGAGCCACCGCGCCCGGCCAAGCCTGTCCACTATTAACCCTTTTTTCTTTTTTACCGCTAAATCAAAACAGGATAACTTCTTGAGCAGTTATCTAAAAAAAAAAAAAAAAAAAAAAAAAAAAATTAGATGCTGTCCCTGAATCTGTTCCACAGCAAAAGCAAAAGTTCTGGTACAAAGATGTAATGAAAGCTCACGCTTAATAATTCAGGAAAGCAATTATGGGAATCTACAGCCCATGTTTCTTAAAAAGGACCCAAAAGCCTTCCTATACTTGTGTATAAGATACATCAAAATAAATTGAAGCAAAGTCACTATTAGTCACTTCCAATAACAATGACTAAACTGTCTAAAGAAATCAAATTGTTCATTAAAGAGTTCAAAGGGAAAAAACAGTATTGATTAGTTTAAATTTTATCTCTAGCTGCTTCTAAATATCTTCTGTGGAGATGCTTAAATACAGCAAGAAACAAACAAACAAAAAAGCACGAAGAATTCCTTGTTATACAATAGCTGGATAATGGTCAATTTCTGAATTCTGAACTGACGACCATTAGGAACATCTCTGAAATGATGCAGATGAATGAAATACAATCCCAAAGAATTTCCAGAATAGTTTCAATCTCTTCTACTAAATCATTTTCCAGAGCTACTAACAATTACAAAATGATTCATTTGCTTTTCATCTTCTCTCCCTTCTGGCACAGTCTCCAGTGGAGGGCTTAATGAGAAGTTAAATGACCACAAGACAGGCAGCAGAAGGAAGATCTTGAAATGAGTATCAAATAGGCCGGTTTTACTTGATGAAAGCAAATAAATATCTACTATTTCAGAAAATCTACCAGGAATGGTAACAATGAAAAATGAAAAAAGTTTTCCTTTACAGTGACTTTCCCTACTAAAACTAAAGATAGTTTTGAAAGACAGCAAACGCAACCAAGCACAAACAGCTATAAAGTTCAAAGAAGCCTCTGACCCTGTAAAATCAGTTCACCTGAAAAGATGTAACCTTTGATGCAAATAAAATTCTTGTGAAAACAACACTGACCATTCCCCAAAGAATATAAAGCAGTGCTGAAAATTCACCCATGTTTAAGCTTCAAAGGTTATTGTGACTAATGTATAAATTCTGACAGTGTCATGTTAGCAGGTAATTAAGCTTAAGAAAACACATACTGAAGAATTTACAGAAGCCTTAAAAGAAAATATTAATTTTCTAAAGTAGTATATATGAAGAATGCATAATTCAGTAAGTTAATAACTTAAAAAAGTAACCTAAGAACCCTTAAATGCCATTCTCCCTGTCACTGCAGAATTGCAATTTCAGGCCTCATGGTTATGATGAATCAACTTAACAATATTCTGGGTTTATCATTCTTGCTATAGATTAAGAATTCTCCAGGGCAAAAGTCCTAATCCTGTATAACTACCTATATGTTGCAATAAAAACCTCCGAACTTCAATGAAAAATAAAAACTTCCAACTACTGACTTCCCAGAGTTTCCAGGCAGCCCTTTAAAATGCGTTTTTAATGAAACCTTCGTGTCTGGTAGTCAGAAAAGACTCAATAAACTCCCTCTTTCTATACTTACCTTCAAAATTGCCTTTGTACTGAGTTTTGCTCTTCTTGAAATGTGGGAGTTTGAAAGTGAAATACTTTTTATAGTAACTAGTTCAGCGACATCTAAAGGAGCCTTTGGGGTTAACATTCACATACAGGCCACCACAAGTAGCCAGGCATACAAGGATAATGTGATTATGGTGTTAGATTATCCTTAACCATACCACTGCAGAAATGGATTTTTCTCTAAAAGTAATCATTTTCTCTTTCTCCTCTCTCAACCATGTGGTCAAGAAGAGAGGAGTTATAGGTTTAAAAGTGACCTAATATTAAAAAGCTGTCACAAAATCATAACACTCCTCTTAACCTTCAGTTTCCGAAAGATAAGACGGGCTAATACCATCTTCCCAAAAGTAATTACACCATTTAGGCACTACACAAAAGCAAAAATTGGCCTATAAGTGTAACACATCACAGGACAAGGAAAGAGAACAGGTTCCCAGGGAGGTCCTGTAGTCGAATTTTGCTCCATTACTGATTATGAGACCCTGAGAAAATCACTCTTTATGCTCAGCTTCTTCTTTGGGGAAATGGAGAAAATAAAGGAGATCATGAATATAAAACCATCTGTAAACTGGCAAGTATTAGACAAATGTGAAAACACTAGTGGCAGCAGCATAAACAAAATTTCTACGTTAACATGAAAAACTTGAGTGTGAACACAAGTAATTTAGAGCATTGGCCTGGAGACGGCAAATATGGAGGAGGCAGCCTCTTAATTTGCTCTAAATCTCCCCGGGTCCTCTTTTTCCCAGAGCTCCAGAAGGGAGAACTACATACAGGTAAAGGGGAGTGTCTAGTTTTCCCAGAGATCACCCAACATCTGAGCTCCTGATCTCAGAAGGAACTTCCTTAAAGCATGACTCAGGATTATCTCCAAGGTAAAGCTGAATCCAAATACAAACATGTACTCCATTTTAAATGGACCCCAAATACCAAAATCCAAACGCACCGAAGGATTCATAGGGTTCACCCTAAGATTTCTGTAAGTAGTAATGCTTTGGTTAAAATATGATTTATGAAAATTCAAATCATAAAACTTTGGGATGGCATCCGTGGCTATCCTGACCACTCCACTCCATCGTTCATATCTAAAGCATAGCACAAAATCAAGTATCCGTATGGACTGATGGTTTTCGGCCAAAGAGAAAATTCTCTCAACCTACCAACCCTGCTGACAAAACCATTTTCCTTTTCCTAGCTACATATTTATTCATTTGAAAACATCTCAATCTTGGGCTCAGGACTGTGCTACATGCTGTCCCCAAGCTTCTCTCCTATCCCAGGATGATTCAAGTAATAGGGCATTTGTGACAGCGAAAAAAAGAACATGCCAGGGGGATATGGAAGAGATGCTTAGGCTACCCCAAATATTCTTAGCCGAGCCGGGTCATCCCAGGTCACTTTGCCACCCAAACCTCTTCTATCACAAAGTCCTAAAATTGGATCCATCAACTTGTTCTAGAACTGGTATACTTGAACAGAAACATGATAACTTCAGCAGAATATCCAAACAGGATCTCTGTCACGTTTCATTTCCCCGTCCCGCCCCCAGACACAGCCTCCACCACTGTCAGCCCAGCAGGTGCTGCCAGGGCTCCCCATTACCACAGCCATTTATCACCTCTGACATCAAGCATTAAAAACGCCACCACACACACAAATCTAGGCATAAAGAACTCAGCTGCAATCTGAGTGTCTCTTCAGGGTAGAAAATCCCAAAGCCAGGGTTTTGAGTCCTGCCTCACGCTTTAAACTAGGGCAATTGGTGGCTAATAAGCGCAATCTCCCAAAAACAATCATTTTCGAGCACACCCCGAATGTCTCCGTCCGGGCCGTGCTTCGCTGCTGCCCCACCAGCGAAACCCCCACAAACCCGACCCGGCCAGGGGTAGGGCGGGCGATGCTCCGGGCCCGGACGAGGGGCGCGCCGTGGAGCTCCGAACCCGGGCCCGCAGACACCGCGCATCCCCGCGGGCGGGCCCCAGAACCCCCGCCCAGGCCTCGCCGCGGGCACCTCCGCCGCCGGCTCGTGCCAGCCCCGGGACGCGCGGTCCCCTCAACGCGGCCCCGCCGCCGCCCGGTTCCAGGAGCCCCCGCCCAGATAATCCTCCGCCCCGCTCCCCTGGCCGCTCCGCGCAGACGTCTCCCGAAACCCGGCCCTCCCAAGCCCCGGCCCCGCAAGCTCCAAGCCAGCCCCACTCACTGCGCGGCGGCGGCGGCGGCGGCCGGGCCGGGAGATGCCCGCGGCCGGAGAGCGCGAGCGCGGGGACGAGCGAGCCCGCGCCCGGCGACGGCGGCGGCGGCGGCAGAAGGGACGACTGAGCCCGCGCCCGGAGTTGCGGCTCCAGCTGCCCGGCGCGGGCGGCGCCTTCCCAGCAGAGCCGTGGCGCCACGAGCGCGGGCGCCCCCTAACGGCAGCGCGGGCGGGAAGCCAGAGAGCCAGGCGGCCTTAGGAACTCAGCGAGCGCAGCCGGAGCCGCGCGGTCAAGACTGCAAAACCGCAGCCCCGAAGCCCCGCCCCGAAACCCCAGTCCCGCCCCTTAGGCTCCGCTCAGAAGCCCCGAAGCCCCGAAACCCCGCCCCTACGTCCCGCCTCCGTCCGCAGCCTGGGGTCCGCCCAGCCCCAGGCCCACTGCGTCCTCAGAGCTGGTGTTTCCACAGCTGTTTCTCCTTAGTCATTTCATGAACTTGTATGGGGCCCCCACTATATCTCAGGACGGGGGTTTAGGAGATACAGCGGCCACCAAGACGGAAGCGGGTCCTAATGAAAGGAGAAGACAGACAAGATTCAAGGAAACAGCTAATAGACAAAATAATGACAGGTTATGATCATAAGCGTTGGGAGAGGCGTGATTAGAGGACTTAGATGGAGAAGGGAAGGGAGCCCCTGCTTCAAACGCAGTAGCCAAGGAAGACCTGGACCCCGGACCTGCGGTCGGAGCCCCTCCTGCCTGCCCTGCACTGGGGAGACAACCCTGCGATGAGGTCTGTGAAGAAGCCCCCGCGGCCACCCCTCCGTCCTGGTGGGCAGGACAGCAAAGGACAGCTGGGCCCAGAGGCTCAGCAACACGGACAGCCAGGTGGAGAGAAGGGCAGAGCCACCTTCAGCAGACGAAATGACCCGTGCAAAGGCTCTGGGGCCTGGAGGAGCTCGGCCCTAGATGAGACTGGCGCCGGTATTGTCCCCACTTCACCAGGAAGGAAGCCAAGACTGCAGAGGATGGGCAGCTCCTAACGCCTCAGGGCTAATTGGCCTCCATCCGTCCACTTATTCCAAGTCCCATTCGCTTCCTACTAGCCAGGCCTCTGTCCCCTTCCGTTGGGACCAGTTACCTGATGCTGGGTTTAACCTTCTCCACCAGAATAACCACTGGCCTTAGAAACTTACTTGGGTTTCACGTCTGCATGTGTGTGAGCTAGCTCTGGGGTTGAAATTATATCAGCATGATCATCACAGTTGTATCTGATACTTGATTCTTCTCCAAAGCTCAAATTGATAGGTTAAATAAATGACATATGCTTCATCAACATACCCGAGTGCTACATGATCAAATTCACAAAGACTAGGTGAGAATACAGGGAAATGTGTGTGAAAATGACCAAAATGATCAGTACACAAACTAGTATACATGATATCCTGATTTTATTTTTAAAAACATATATACAGACAAAAATGTTGAAGGATCATCGTGTTCAAGATAATAGTATGGGGATGTTAATGGCATTGCTTCTTAACATTCTTCTGAATTTTCATGAATATTGAATTTATAATCAGAAAAATACAATGAATTTTGGGGTTTTTTTGTGGTTTTTTTGGCCCCCCGCCCCGCCCCGCCCCACCCCGCTGGGTTTTGTTGTTGTTGTTGTTTTAATAGAAGGACAATACCAAAATTACCCAATACTCAGATCTCCAGAATTTGGTGCCACTGATAACCCAGAATTGCCTCTGACTTACTGGGTGTCCTTGGAAGAGTTATTTCCCCTCTCAGGGCTTCTATTTCCACATATAGAAACTGATGGATTAATTTTGTTGTTGGTGATTTTGTCAGACCTAGTCCTTCCTATCTTAAAATTTTTATAACTATTGCTAATTGTACTTTCACTTTTGTATTTTATAATCGATAGATGGCTATTGAAATGCAGTTGGGTTTTACATAATCTTATATTCAGCAAAATTGAACTCTTTCAGTTCTAATAAGTTTGTAGGTTCTCTTGAATTTGCTGTGCAAATAATCATAGAATCTGCAAGTCGTAACAGTGTAGTATCTTCCCGTCCTTTTTTTCCTTTTTCTTGCAGTACTGTGCTGACTAAATTCTCCCACACAATGTTGAAGAGCAGTGATGGTAATGGGCATTTCTATCCTGTTCTTGACTGCTTCTAACATATCATCGTTAACTATAGTGTTTGTTGTGGATTTTTTTGATAGGTATTCTTTATCAGGGTAAGGAAGCACTATTCTTCTTTACTATGAATGGGTGCTGAATTTTATCAATGTGAGATTCCCCCCATTGCAATGTAATGAATTACAACCATGGATTTTATTATATTAAACCATCGACGTGTTCCCGGGATAAACTCGCCTTGATGATGTATTTTTTTAAGTCAATATATTTTTATTCAAGGAATTTCACACATCATGATGTATTATTTTTTCAATATACTGCTAGATTCCATTTGCTAATATTTCATTAGGGTTTTTGTATCCATGTGGATGACTGAGATTACGCTACTATTTTCCATTCTTATTCTCTCCTCGTCTGGCTTTGCTATCAAAGTTACTTGAGCTCATAACATACCTTAAGGAATGAGTGTCTATTCACTAGACTGGGATTTTCTATAGAATTTGAATGTTCTATAGGATTCTCCCGCAAACCATCTGGATCTCTTAGTTTGGAGGATTGGGGGTGGAAAGGGTTTATATTGGAAGCTGTTTGCCTCCATAGAGCTCAGGGTTGCAAGCCTGCTGGGGAAGGCTGGCTTCTGGTTTACAGCTGCCCCTGACCCTCTGCACCTCTCTTTTCCAGGTGGCCACCAAGTATCCAGGCTCCTGTGGTAAAGACACTGATCCTGGTCTGCCCCGGGCCAGGCTGACCTGGAGGAGGCTGTTTATTATTGCAGCTACACCTGTTACAGGAAAGAACCAAGCCCAGCACGGTGCTGGGAGGGCAAAGGGGGACCAGCAGTTGACACAACTGATTGGTAGGAATGAAGCCTGGAGTTCTGAGTCCCCTGCCTCTCTCCCTTCTTCTTCTCCCAACTCTCACTGCCTAGCTGACCTCACCTCCTACTTGTCAGGAAAACCTTTCCCCTTCAGTGGGAGCCCCCTGGACCTCTCCTCTGCCCTCTTTTGGATTGACCAGCATTGCGCTACCCTCCCCTCATGAGATGGCTGGGGGATTCCACCTCCTGTTCAGGTGATCCCCTCCCTGGGCTCTGGTCCATTCCTTCTCCCGCCCTTTAGCCTCTCCAGGCTCAGATCTTCCATCCCTCCCTCTCTCCGGTCCCCATCTCCCACGCCCATCAGCAGATAAACAGCCTCAGGTCTCTGTCTGACTCAAGAATTTTCAGACTTCTCCTTTGACACAGTGTCCCCCTCCCTCTCTTCCTTTGCTGTGTCCCCCACTTCTCCTAAACCCCAACTCGTAACATTCAATCTGACCTCAGGGCCCACCTCTCCATCTAAATAGGTCACCAGAATCTTCCTTGATACTAAATCCCAAAGAGCCTCCTCTGACCTACGTGACTCAGTCTTCTCCACAGCAAGGCCTCTGCAGTGACGTCTGCCAGGGGACAGCCCCTTCCCTTGGCTTCTAGGATGAGTGTTCTCTTCATTCTCCTCCTTCTTCTGTAGCTCCTCCTCTTAGACTTACAAAGATGCTCCTCTTGCTTTACCCCAACACTTATGCCCAAGTTTCTGTCCAACACCATCCCCTCCTCTCCATGTACCCCTCTCCATGGAATGACTCAGCCATCTCCATGGGTTCCTTTACTGTGTCTGAGCCAAAGGCTTCCAAATCCATGTCTCTGGGCCAGCCCTCTGTCCTGAATCCAGAGCTATAGATCTTGTCTATTCTATAGCCCCAATTCTGTACAAGGTACTGTGCCAGGTGCTTTTACCCACTGTATCAGTTACCTTTTGCCACATAACAAATAATCCCAAAAGGTAGGGTCTTAAAACAACTTCCAAGCGCTTTCCCCTCCGTTTCTGTGGGTCAGGGACTTGGAAGCAGCTCAGGATCCCTCAGGAGCTTGCAGTCTAATTGGCAGTAGGGGCTGCAGTCATCTGAAGCCTGGAGACTTCCCTTCCAAACTCCCTCATGTGGCGTTCAGCACAAGGCATTCATTCCTTGTCATGAGAGTCTCTCCTGACAACATGGCAGTGGATGTCCCCCAGAGCAAGTGACCCAAGAGACAGCAAGATAGAAGCCACAATGTCTTCTGTAACTCAACCTCAAAAGCGACACACATATTATTACGGTCCCACAGATAAACCCTACTACAGTGCGGGAGGGCACCACAAGGCTTGAAGCAGGAGGCTGCCACCACACCCTCACCACAGCTCGGAGGGCAGAGCACCCCCACGGCCCATGGGATAGATGAGAAGGCGAAGGCACACAGAGGTGAAGTTATTGATCCAGGCCACATGACTAAGTGTGGGAGGAGAGACTGGAACATGGTTCTGCCGGCTCCCTGCAGTTTCCTCCTCCTCACAGCCCATCGAACCAGGGTCCACTGCCAGCCTCCTCACCCTCAGCATGTGCAAACCTGAACTCTCCTCACCACCCCCAAACCTCCCAAGTCTCCAGCTCAGCTCGGCAAATGGCGCCTCCGTCCTCCCATCTGCCCAGACCAGAAGCTTTGAGTCATGCCTGCTCCTCCCTCCCCCTCACTTCCCAGTGCCAGAGAACCCAGCCCTGCCAAGTCTTCCCCCTCAGTGCAGCCTGGATTCATTTCTCCTTCTCCCTCTTCATCTCCACCACATCAAGTGAGGCCAAGCCACCAATATGTCCATCTCGGACCTCTGCAGTAGCCCCCTCCTGGTGTCCCCTATTCCCTCAGACCCCTATGTTGCCCATCCGTCCTCCTCTCTCCAGCATAAGTCAGCTTTAAGAGCACGAAGCTGCGTGTCACCCGGCCTGCTTTATACTCCCTCAGTGGCACCCATTGCCTTCAGGGTCCAGTTCAAACTCCCCACAGTGTGGTCTGGTCCCTGACCACTGGTCCTTCCTTCTCCCCTCTCCTCTCTCTCTGGGCCCAGCCTCTCTGGCCACATTTTAGGTCCTGGACCCACTGCTAATTTTCTCACTTCAGGGCCTTCCATTATGCTGTTCCCCTGACCTAGATCTCTCTTTCCCCACCCCTTAGCGTGCCTGTCTCCTCATCCTTTAGCATATTGTCGCCTCCTCAGGGAGGTCTTCCCTGACCTCCCAGCGAGGCTGAGTTCCCCCAGCTATAACTTCCACAGTGCCTATCCTTCCCTCTCTCCACCTCCCTGCTTCTCAGCTGGACTGTGAGCTTCCTGAGGACAGAGGCTGTGTCCCCTTAGCTCATAACTGCACCCTAGTACTTCACCTGGTACCCGCCACTTAGCACGTTCTCAACAGCTATGTTACAGTTTGGTGCATTCTCTGCACTGTCTCCCGCTTGCACTCCATACTCCAGCACGTGGACAATGTTCGTTTCCTTAGATGAATTACGGGATCTCTGACCTCCAGATGTTCACTCATGCTGTTCCCTCTCAAGTCATGCCCTTCCCTTTTTTTTCCCCCGATTCACTCAGCTAACTCCAGTTTATTCATCAGCAACTTGGTTTGCCAGATTTAGCAAATGAAAATACAGGATGCTCTGTTAAATTTGAATTTCAGATAAACAATGAATAATTTTTTCACATAAGTATGTCCCAAATATTGCATTAGATACAAGTATCCAGTATTTTACCTGGCCACCCTATCAGGAACCAGCACCACTCCCCTCTCCTTTGAGAGGTCTCCCTGGCCTCCACCTCTACTTTAGGTCTGCTCGCCCCCTAAGCCAGGGGTCCCAAACCAGCCCCCTGCTGGCTCCTGCTCAGCATGTAAACACTCCCTCTGTTTTGAAACAGTCTGTACCAACTGGACTGTGATCTCCTGACACAGAGAACTGTGTCTCAGACTCCATTCAGAATCTCTCTTCACCTGGGACAATCTTGGCCCTCAGGAGAGGGTCAGTCGGGTTTACAGAGAAGAGAAATGAAAGAACAATGAAGAGAAAAAGTAAACAAGATGGGAAAAGGAACTACAAAAGGTAACACAGCCCAAGGAGCAAGAGCAGGCTGAAGCTCTTGACTGATTGCGTGCAATGTGGAGTTCCCCTTCCCACCTCCCTCCATGCCTTGCCTTGCCTCTGTCAGTTAGAGCCCCTCTTCCCCCAGCTCCAGTCTCAGGGAGCTTTCGGATTATTCTGGGGTAGGAATGCAAAAATAAACCAGTCTGGGTCCCTTTAAAAGGTTTTCCAAAACAACCTCTTTAGCTTCAGAATGGAAGGCCCTAGGCAGGCACAGTAGCTCACACCTGTAATCCCAGTACTTTGGGAGGCCAAAGCAGGAGGATGGATCACTTGAGCCCATGAGTGCGAGACCAGCCTGAGAAACATAGTGAGATCCCCCCATCCCTACAAAAAAATACAAAAATTAGCAGGCCATGGCGATGTGCACCTATAGTCGCAGCTACTTAGCCGCGAGGTAGGAGGATTGCTTGAGGTGGTTGATGCTGCAGTGAGCTACGATTGCATCAGTGCATTCCAGCCTGGGAAACAGAGTAAGACCCCAACTCAAAAAATAATTAATTAATCAATTCATTAATTAAAATAAAATGGGAAGCCCTGTGAGGGAGCAAGGTAGGAGTTCATGCTTCAGCCCCGGATGGAGGAGAACTGTGAGAGTGCAGTGGGCAAGGAGGCACCCAAAGCGGGGGGCAGCTCAACTGCTATCAGAGTCCAAGCAGGTCACCTGAGGGCCAAACCTGCACTCAGCTCACACATGCCCATTCCAATTACCTCCCACAAGCCTTGCCATGCTGGGGGTGGTCCCTAGGGACTGCAAGAGGGGAGGAACCCTAAAGCAGTGAGTTGCATCGATTATCTGAACCCTCATCTCCGCTGATCTCCTTCCAACTACCCGTTGTGGCATATTCTGAGGAGTCCAGGAACTGGCCAGTGGGGAAATGCAGTCTACTCTGCCTCTCTTGGTGGTGGGCTCTGTCTCTTCAGTGTATGGGGTGTGTGTGTGTGTGTGTCCCTTTCTTTTACTTTGGTCCTTGTGCCACCAGTTTCACCAACTGTGATTTTCTTAGGACTTGTAAATGGCCTTCTTTAGCTTTTTACTCACTGGGTGCATCAACTCAGAAATAAATTCCTCAACAGCCCCCTTACACTCTCTGTCCCTGGGAACTGGCCCCAGCCCCTCTGCACACTTGCCTCAGCTTCCAGGCCACCCTCTGGCACAAGTGACCCTTGCAGCCAGCAGTTTCCAATGCCTCCTCCACATCCAGCCATTAAGACGCTTTGGCAAGTTTGATGAGAGTGTTTTTCCTTTTTTTAATAAGGTTTCTAATTGCCTGTTATTTCCAACCTTCTCTTTCATCAGCTTCCAAAACTCTGCTGGGAGCTACAGAACCAGGGAAAGGAATCTGGTTCTCACCAGTGTCAGGAGAGAGGCCCTGCGGTTGTCCTTGGATGTCACCATCTTCTTCACCATTATGACTCGTAATTATAGACAACGGATCTTAAATTAGCCCAGGAATCAGAAGCTCTGGCTCCTGTCTTCAGCCCCAGGAGTGTCTCAGCGTGGCACCTCTGAAAAGTTTACTGGCTTTGAGACCCCTTTTATGTCAAATGGGAATAAAGCTGCCTAGCCATAGCATCACCGGCTGGTGTGAAAAGAGCTCATAAAACAACTCCAGATTCTGAAGTCTCACCCTTACAACTCCGTCCCCCCAAACACTTGTCTGTAACACATTTCAGGCCTTGGTTTGTCCTCTTGCCCTGTTCCTAATCCAAGCCATTTCCTCTGCATGTGTTTAGTTGTTTAGCAAGGGCGTAATCACTTGCAAAGTCTCGCTTCTGCCTTTTCTGTCCAGTCCCTCCCAGGCTGGAGCTCTCTGGGTCCTCGGGCCTCTCTTTCCACACTTTTTCCTACCTGGATGCCTACTCTCAATCTCAACCCAATAAGGGGGCACCAACCCACTGCCCCTGCCCCATCTCAAATACGTTGCCTTGTCAAGGAGTTCTGCATGACTGTCTGAAATATGGTTACGACAGGGATCAGGATATGCTCCCCCAAAATATGGCAACTTGGTATACTGGATATTTTTAAGTTGAAAGAATTTGAGAAAGAGCAGATGCAGGAAGGACTCTTTGACCTTCCCCTGAAACTAGTCATAAGCCCTTATTTAGTTCCTTATGAAGTCCTCCACACACAAAACTTGTATTACATAAATGTGTAAGTTTTTATCCTGTTAATCTGTCTTTTGCTACAGAAGGAAAAAGGTATTTTTTCCTCCATATAATTACCTTTATAGAACTCCTATGTTTTATATAACCTGCAATTAATAATATTTGTAAAGTTGCCATAATACTGGATCTGTGAATGTTCTAGGAGCTTCTGAAATGTAAAGTGTGATTACAAGGCAAGAACGCTATTTTAACCCTATTAAAATGTCCCTAGGGTTTTGGGGCAATACAGGGGTTGGAAGGCTCAACACCTCAATAGTTAACAGTGGATCCATTGTCATCTCAGAAAAAAAAAAAAAGAGAGAGAGATAGACACAGCATCATGTCGAGCAGTAACTATAGCAACTGCATGAAGAGCCATGTTTTGGGATTCAGAATTGCCTTACACATGTCACTTATCTCCTGTTACTGACGTCAGGTCCCAAGATGACTGGGTGGGACCCCAGTTTGCTCTCTGGCTATGTCACTTACCAGCAACCAGGGCTCGGACCCACTCAAAAGCCTCTCAGCCTCAGTTTCCTCAACTGTAAAATGGAATAAACAACTTCTTGGCAGGGCTGTTATGACACTAAAATGAAATAATTAAAGTATGAAAAATTCTGACAATGCAGTGCCTGGCATGAAGTTGGCACACAATAAATTGGTAGCTCTTATTATAATAACTAATTGCTGCCCTGCTGATTTGAAGAGATAAATATAGAAGTGAAACCCTGGCAGGCAGCAGGAGAACTGGGCTAAGAGAGAGGGGACTTTTTGAGACTGATGATTTGATTGTTCCAACAAGATCTCTTAAAACATCCATTTATTTTGGTGGCAAGTTGAGATATTGTCCACCTTGATAATTGCTGTGAATAATTAAGGAACAATGGCTTCCACTGACGTTCTTATAGCACTTGTGTGATTAATTAAATATATCTTTTTATAATCCTTTCTGAATTAAGACGCACAAAACCTAAACTCCTAACATTGTAAAACTAAGTTGGCAGAGTGATGTAATTATACACAGTAATAAACAGGAAAGCAATAACTTAAATATCATTAAATACCTAGGTAATAACGAGGAAGAAACAGCATCCCCATTTTGACTGAATTTTTTTTTTAAGTATAATTTTGCGACTGCGGTATAACATCCATATAGAAATATACACAGAGCAAAAACAACTCAATGAATTTTCACAAAGTAAACATATCCTGGTAACCAACATGCAGATAAAGACAAAGAACAGCACCAGTACTCCAGGAGCCCCCTCATATCCCTTCTTGGCTAATCTTTCCTTTACTTTCTTTATTTTTTTTTTTCTTTTCTCCTCGTCCTCCTTCTTCCTCTTTGAGATATAATTTGCAAGCCATACAATATATTCATTGTAAATATAGTTTGATGATTTTTTCTAAATGTATGCAGTTGTGCAACCATCACCACCATTCACTTATTTGTTTGTTTGTTTGTTTGTTTGTTTGAGATGGAGTTTCGCTCTTATTGCCCAGACTGGAGTGTAATGTCACGATATTGGCTGACTGCAGCCTCTGGTTCCTGGGTTCAACAGATTCTCCTGCCTCAGCCTCTTGAGTAGCTGGGATTACAGGCACCCACCACCATGCCTGGCTAATTTTTGTATTTTTAGTAGAGACAGGGCTTCACCATGTTGGCCTGGCTGGTCTTGAACTCCCGACCTCAGGTGATCCACCCGCCTCAGCCTCCAGAAGTGCTGGGATGACAGGCATGAGCCAACAGGACAGACCACTATCCAGTTTTAGAATCCTTGCTTTGCTCTAAAAACTTCTCTTGTTCAAAGTCAGTCCCTTATTATGGTCAGTCCTTACTCCCATCCTCAGCCCCAGACAACCATTGATCTGCTTTCTGTCCCTAGAGTTTAGAGTTTTGCCCTTACTAAAATTTTTAAATAAGTGGAACCATACAACAGGAGACAAACAATAATAGTCTTTTGTGTTATAACTGTTTTTTGATTGTTTGTTTGTTTTTTGAGACAGAATCTTGCTGTGTCACCCAGGCTGGAGTGCAGTGGCATGATCTCGGCTCACTGCAACTTCCGCCTCGGGGGTTCAAGCGATTCTTCTGCCTCAACCTCCTGAGTAGCTGGGACTACAGGCTCCCGCCACCATGCCCAGCTAATTTTCCTATTTTTAGTAGAGAAGGGGTTTCACCATATTGGTCAGGCTAGTCTTAAACTCCTGACCTCATGATCAGCCTGCCTCGGCCATAACTGGTTTTTTAATCATAAAACATATAAATATGAATAGTGCCAGATTAGAGTTTTCAAAGTGTGGCACATGAAACAACTTTAGTTCCTCAACAAAACACTAGCAAACAGAATTCAACAACATATTAAAAAGATTATTCACCTAATCAAGTGGGATTCACTCCAGGGATACAAGGATGGTTCAGCATATGCAAATCAATAAACATGGTACATACATCATCAGAATCAAGGACAAAACCAATATTAGCATTTCCATAGATGCTGAAAAAAAAAAGACAAAAGTCAATATTCCTTCATGATAAAAACCCTCAACAAATTGGGTATAGAAGGAACATACCTTGACACAATAAAAGGTATATATGACAAGCCTACAGCTAATATAATACTGAACAGGGAAAAATTTAAAGCCTTTCCACTAAGATCTGGAAAAAGACAAGGATGCCCACTTTCGCCACTTTTATTCAACATAGTACTAGAAGTCCTAAGCAGAGCAATTAAGCAAGAGAAATACATCAAGGACATTCAAATTGAAAAGGAAAAAGTCAAATAATCCTTGTTTGCAAATAACATGATCTTATATTTACAAAAGCCTAAAGACTCCATAAAAAAACCTTAGAATTGATCAATAAATTTAGTAAAATTGCAGAATACAAAACCGACATGCAAAAATCAGTAGTGCTTCTATATACTAACAGTGATCAATCTGAAAAAGAAATCAAGAAAGCAATTTTATTTATAATAGCTACAAAAAAAAAAAAAAATACCCAGGAAAAAATTTAAACAAAGAAACAAGGCCAGGCATGGCAGCTCATGCTTATAGTCACAGCACTTTGGGAGGCCGAGGTGGGCATATTACTTGTGTTCAGGAGTTTGAGACCAGCCTGAGCAACATGGGGAAACCCCATTTCTACAAAAAGTACAAAAAATTAGCTGAAGTCCCAGCTACTTGGGAGGCTGGGATAAGAAGATACCTATGCCCAGGAGGTCGAGGTTGCAGTGAGTCATGATCATGGCACTGCAGTCCAGCCTGGGCACTGGAATGAAACCCTGTCTCAAAAAAAAGGAAGATCTGCACAAAGAAAACTATAAAACAGTGATGAAAGAAATTTAAGAGGACACAAAAAATGGAAAGATATCCCATGTTCACAGATTGGAAAAATTAATATTATTAAAATGTTTATAGTACCCAAAGTGATCTACAGATTCAATGCAATGTCTATCAAAATAACAATGACGTTCTTCACAGAATTAGAAAAAAAAATCCTGGGTAGGCACAGTGGCTCAAGCCTATAATCCCAACACTTTGGGAGGCCGAGACGAGAGGATCACCTGAGTTCGAGAGTTTGAGACCAGCCTGACCAACATGGAGAAACCCCATCTCTACTAAAAATACAAAATTAGCCAGGCGTGGTGGCACATGCCTGTAATCCCAGCTACTCAGGAGGCTGAGGCAAGAGAATTGCTTAAACCTGGGAGGCAGAGGTTACAGTGAGCTGAGATCGTGCCACTGCACTTCAGCCAGAGCAACAAGAGCAAAACTCCATCTCCAAAAAAAAAGAAAGAAAGAAAGAAAAAAGAATCCTAAAATAATGTGGAACCACAAAATACCTCAAATAGCTGAAGCAATCCTAAGCAAAAAAAAAAGTTGGAAGCATCACACTACTTGATTTCAAATTATACTACAAAGCTCTAGTAACCAAAACAGCATTCCACTGGCATAAAAACAGACACATAGACCAGTGGAACAAAATCGAGAACCCAGAAATAAATCCATGCATTTACAGTCAACTGATTTCCACAGAGGCACCAAGAACATACATTGGGGAAAGGGCTGCCTCTAATAAATGGTGCTGGGAAAATTGGATATCAGTATGCAGAAAAATAAAATTAGATCCCCATCTTTCATCATATACAAAAATCAACTCAAAATGGATTAAAGACTTAAATGTAAGGCCTACAACTCTGAAACTACTGGAAGGAAACATTGGGGAAACACTACAGGACAGTGGTCTGAACAAAGATTTTTTTGGGTAAGACCTCAAAAGCACAGGCAACAGAAGCAAAAAATTAACAAAGTAAAGAGACAACCTTCAGAATGGGAGAAAATATTTGCAAAGTATCCATCTGCTACAGTTTGGATATTTGACCCTCAAAAACCTCATGTTGAAATTGACCCATGTTGGAGGCAGAGCCTAACTGGAGGGTCCACTTCCAATGGGTTATAGGGGCAGATCCCTGATGAATGGCTTAGTGTTGACCTCACAGTAAGGAGTGTGCTCTCTATTAGCTCCTGTGGGAGCTGGTTGTTTAGAAAGAGCTTGGCACCTGCCTCCCCTCTCTCTTACTTCCTCTCTCTGGCAATGCCAGCTCCCTTTTGCCTTCTGCCATGGGTAGAAGCAGCCTGAAGGCCTCACTGGAAACATGCTGGTGCCATGCTTCTTGTATAGACTGCCGAACCATGAACCAAAGAAACCTCTTTTCTTTATAAACAACCCAGCTTCAGGTATTCCTTTATAGCAACACTGCACAGACTGAGATACCATCTGTATTAGTTCATTTTCATGATGCTAATAAAGACATACCCAAAACTGGGGACAAAAAAGTTTCAATGGACTTATAGTTCCACATGTCTGGGGAGGCCTCAGAATCATGGCAGGAGGTGAAAAGTTCTTCTTACATGGCAGCGGCAAGAGAAAATGAGGAAGAAGCAAAGGCAGAAACCCCTGATAAACCCATCAGATCTTGTGAGACTCATTCACAATCACAAGAATAGCACGGGACCCAGAAGGAGGTAATTATTACCTCCTGTCCCCAGGTAATGATTACCTCCTCCTGGGTCCCTCCCACAACATGTGGGAATTCTGGGAGATATAATCCAAGTTGACATTTGGGTGGGGACATAGCCAAACCATATCACCATCCAACAAGGGATTAATAGCCAGAATATATAAGGAACTCAAACAACTCAATAGTAAAACAAACAAACAAACAAATAATCCCATAAAAATGGGCAAAATATATGAATAGACATTTCTCAAAAGAAGACATACAAATGGCCAACAGGCACATGAGAAAATGCTTGACATCACTAATCATCAGGGATATGCAGATCAAAATCACAATTAAATATGACCTCACCCCAATTAAAATGTCTGTTATCAAAAAAAACAAAAAATAACAAATGCTGGCAAGGATGTAGGAAAGGGGGAACAGTTGTATACTGTTGGTGGGAAAGTAAATTAGTTACAGCCACTATGGAGAACAGTATGGAAGTTCCTCAAAAAACTAAAAATAGAACTACCATATGATCTGGCAATCCCACTGCAGGGTATATACCCAAAACAAAGGAAATCAGCATGTCAGAGATATCTGCACTCCTATGTTTATGGCAGCACTATTTACAACAGCCAAGATATGGAATCAAGCTGTGTGCCCATCAATGGATGAATGAACTTCATAAAGAAAATATGGTATATATACACAATGAAATATTCTTCACCATTAAAAAGAATGAAATCCTGTCATTTGCAGCACCATGGATGGAACTGGAGGAGGTTATTATGTTCATATAAGCCAGGCACAGAAAGACAAATACCATATATTCTTATTCATATGTGGGAGCTAAAAACGTGGGTCTCATGGAGGTAGAGAGTAGAATGGTGGTTACCAGAGTCTGGGAAGTTAGCGAGGATGGAGAGAGCTTGATTAATAGTTACAAAAATACGGTTAGATGGAAGGAATACATTCTAGTATTTGATAGTGCAGTAGGGAAATTATAGTTAACAATAATTTATTGTGTATCTCAAAATAGCTAGAAGAGAAGAATTACAATGTTTCCAACACAAAGAAAAGTGCTTGAGGTGATGGATATCCCAATTACCCTAATTTGATCATTCCACATTGTATACATGTACCAAAACCTCACCTGTAGCCCCAGAATATATACAACCATTACATATCATGTTTAAAAAAGAAAGAATTGGCCGGGCACGGTGGCTCATGCCTATAAACCCAGCACTTTGGGAGGCCGAGATGGACGGATCACCTGAGGTTGGGAGTTTGAGACCATCCTGACCAACATGGATGTCTCTACTAAAAATACAAAAAAAAATTAGCTGGACGTGGTGGTGCATGCTTGTAATCCCAGCCACTCAGGAAACTGAGGCAGGAGAATCCCTTGAATCCGGGAGGTGGAGGTTGCAGAAAGACGAGATCACACCACTGCACTCCAACCTGGGCAACAAGAGCGAAATTCCATCTCAAAAAGAGAAAAGAAAGAAAGAAAGAAAGAAAGAATTTCGTGTGTATAGATAACCATTTGCTATCTTAATTGTGTATTTTTAATTAGATACATGAAAATAACTAGCACATCATGCCAATGATGTCACAGATACTATTGCTTAGATCTGGACTAAGTTTTAAAATTAATCAATTTAAAAAAACATTAGGCCCAGCGCGATGGCTCACACCTGTAATCCCAGCACTTTGGGAGGCTGAGGTGGGTGGATCACGAGGTCAGGAGTTCAAGACCAGCCTAGCCAAGATGGTGAAACCCCACCTCTACTAACAGTACAAAAAGTAGCCAGACATAGTGGCAGGCACCTGTAATCCCAGCTACTCAAGAGGCTGAGGCAGGAGAATCGCTTGAACCCGGGAGGCGGAGGTTTCAGTGAGCCAAGATCGTACCACAGCATACCAGCCTGGGTGACAGAGCGAGACTACATCTCAAAAAACAAAAAACAAAAAAATGGGCCGGGCGCGGTGGCTCAAGCCTGTAATCCCAGCACTTTGGGAGGCCGAGACGGGTGGATCACGAGGTCAGGAGATCGAGACCATCCTGGCTAACACGGTGAAACCCCGTCTCTACTAAAAATACAAAAAACTAGCCGGGCGAGGTGGCGGGCGCCTGTAGTCCCAGCTACTCGGGAGGCTGAGGCAGGAGAATGTCGTAAACCCGGGAGGCGGAGCTTGCAGTGAGCTGAGATCCGGCCACTGCAGTCCAGCCCGGGCTACAGAGCAAGACTCTGTCTCAAAAAAAAAAAAAAAAAAAAAAATGATGTTTATGGCCATTGAGGTGTTTTATTCATCATTTCAACACTTTTTTTATTGTGTGCCTTCTATGTACTAGATGCTAGATAAATGTTCATTTGATGATTCAAATTAAGTCAGAAAATGTCTATGGAGGTTTAGGAGCATAAGAAGGTGCTGTGCTGTCCTTTCCCCACTCCCATGCAATGAAGGGGGTAGTGGGGTGTGCGGGATAGACCCCTGACCCTCAGAGAGCTAGTGTTGAGGTTGGAGAGAAAACATACCAATAAAATGAGAAATCGCAGCAAAACAGGAAAGAACAATCCCCAGGGGATGCAGGACACACAGTAGTGCATGGTTACGTGTTTGCATATAGCAGCTGCCACAAAGGCTTTGGACTGACAAGAAGATTCAGAATTCCGGAAGGGGAGTGAAAGTGTGTATGGATGATGAGGGACTTGGCTCAAAGACAGATAGAATTCAGACAGGCAAAGAAGAAAGTGATGGTTCCAGCAAAATCAGAAGCAGAACAGAGAAAAGCACATGCTAGGGTCAATGAGCTGACCGATGGACTAGTGCAGAGTTGAAAACGGTGAAGAGTTGGCCACAGGTCAGAAGGGCTGATTCCAATGTTCTACCCACAAACAACCATGAACTGGACTCATGAAAAACAAGAGATGTAATGAGAATGTTTAGGCTGCCTCAATCAATCATTTGTGGAATCTCTACAGAATAGATAGGTGCGTTGGTAGATGGATGGATGGATGGATGGATAGATAGATGGTTGAATAGATGGATGAATGGATGGATGGATGGATGGATGGATGGATGGATGGATGGACGGATGGATGGATGGATGGATGGATGGTTGGATAGATGGATGGATGGTTGGATAGATGGATGGATGAATGGATGGATGGATGAATGGATAGATGGATAAAGGAAAGCAGGAAAGGAGGTTGTGCATATGTAGCCCACATCCATCCCTGCCTGTGTATGTAAGACCTAAAATTAAAGTTCAATATTATGTGTTGTCTTGACATCTGGTAAAATGAAAAGGCCTCAGATGGCCTAAGAACAAGTTCTCTTCCCCACTATGTTCCTGTAGATATGGTCCCCTGGCCAAATAACCTTCCTTATTTAAGGGACAAGGCACAGTTCCTGCTTATCACTGAGTAACAGGTTTCACTTCCTGCCAGCCCACAGAATTCTTCCAAAAGCCAATCACTTCCTCCTGTAGGGACTAAAGAGCACTTCAGCCTCTTAAAACTACAAAGCCTGCCTCCCAGAGCCCCTGATTGTTTTCTCTGTTCCTGGGTGCAACCCCCAGGTGGTCCTGTGTCCGCCTTCCCTGGGCTGTGAGTATATGTGATGAGTAAACTGTCTCAATCTCACCTGGCCAGTGTACTCTTCAGTCACGCCCATAATCCTAGCTAGGAATCCCTCCCTCACTAATGGAATGAAGAAGAGGCAATCAAAATAATCCTCTCCATTTTTCTTTGCTGATAGAACCTGGATTTTGTTCAAGGGGCCATCCCCCACAACATGACTTAGAAAATGGTCGCTTCATCCCTAGCTCAGAGATAAATCCTAACTGGTTTTATTCCCTCTTAGTGGTACCATTAGACTGTAGTATGTGACCCAGTTCTGCCCATTAAAACCTGAGGATATATCTGATGGGAGGTTTCTGGGAAGGAATTCCTGACTCCTGAAAAGGGAACACTGAAATCAAGGCCCCTGTTCTCTCTCTCTGTGTTGTTGTGTCTAAACACCATGTGTTCACCTGTGGCTCCAGTTACCCTGTGGCCATGAGCATATGCACCCTACTCTAGAGGAAACTGGAAAACAGATGGAAAAGTCTGGGTCAGGCTGGGAGCAGTGGCTCACACCTGTAATCCCAGCACTTTGGGAGGCTGAGGTGGCAGGGTCTCAGGCCCAGGAGTTCAAGACTGAGTCTTAACTGCCACCATTGAGCCAGTGAATCAACCTTCATACCTTTGAATAATGTCTTTTCTTATTGTTTATGCTAGTTTGGGTCAGTATTTTCTCTTCCTTGCAACTGCAAACATCTTACTGATACATCGGCTCTAAGCTGTATCAGTAAACATGAATTCCTAAATCCATCCAAAGGGATGGCATTCTTTTTTTTTTTTTTTTTCTGAGACGGAGTCTCGCTCTGTCGCCCAGGCTGGAGTGCAGTGGCCAGATCTCAGCTCACTGCAAGCTCCGCCTCCTGGGTTTATGCCATTCTCCTGCCTCAGCCTCCCGAGTAGCTGGGACTACAGGTGCCCGCCACCTCGCCCGGCTAGTTTTTTGTTTTTTTAGCAGAGACGGGGATTCACCGTGTTAGCCAGAATGGTCTCGATCTCCTGACCTCGTGATCCGCCCGTCTCGGCCTCCCAAAGTGCTGGGATTACAGGCTTGAGCCATCGCGCCCGGCCAGGGATGGCATTCTTAAAGAGTTTTCAGAAGGACCTTAAGTTTAATGTTCAAATTGACGAAATACTCAGATGAGGGTGATTTAATTATCAGAGAAAGGAACTAGCCACTGAGCACCTACTGCATACATTCACAATATCCCTAAAGTTGGTTACATCATTGCTCCTGTTTTATGGAGGAGGAAACAGATGCTCAAGGAGGTATGTGACCAGTTCAGGTCACATGAGCAGCAAGCATTAGAGCTGGGGTTTAAAACCCAAGTCTGTGTGTCTTGTCAGACCCCTGCAGGGGGTTTCACCCTGAGTGCATCAGACTGGGAACTAACTGGAAAGGCAAAATGAAGGAAGAGTCGAAGGAATATCAGCAAGCAATTTTTTTTAAGCAAAACTAGAAGGACTTCTTCTATTTTTTAGAGAAAACAACGCTATCAGCAATCTCTCACTTTTTCTGGCACATCTGAACCAGACACAAATGTATGTGAAAATGCAAAATCACATGGGAGATGTACAATCAATCAGTCAGCAAGTATTGATGGAGCTCACAGCGTGAGCCTGGCAGCCAGGGTAGCTGCTGGGCGCTGTGTTTTCTAGTCCCACTGAGAGAGGGGCCATACTAGAGTACAAACTCCAGTTCAAGATGAGAATAATCATTAAAATGTAGTTTAAAGATCCCCTCACAGGCCGGGCACAGTGGCCTCCCGCCTGTAATCCCAGCACTTTGGGAGATCACTTGAGGTCAGGAGTTCAAGACCAGCCTGGCCAACATGGTGAAACCCCATCCCTACTAAAAATACAAAAAATAGCCGGGCATGGTGGTGCATTCCTGTAGTCCCAGCTAGTTGGGAGGCTGAGGCAGGAGAATTGCTTGAACCTGGGAGGCAGAGGTTGCAGTGAGCTGAGATCCTGCCACTGCACTCTAGCCAGCCTGGGTGACAGAGCAAGACTCTGCCTAAAAAAAAGAAGAAAAAGAAAAAAAAAAATCCCCTCTCAGGGTTATAGGTCTGTATTAAAATCTCTTCTATCACCGCAGTGTCACCTTGAGCAAGCTTCTTATATCACTGAGCCTTAGTTTTCTGATCCGTGAAATGGAAATAATAGTAGTACTCAGTACAAAGGCTACTCTTCCAGGTCCAGTTTGTATCTAACAGATGTTAGAAAATATTATTATTTATCCTTTTATTATTCCTTTTGAAAAAGTAGATGTCTGGCTGGGCGTGGTGGCTCATGCCTGTAATCCCAGCACTTTGGGAGGCCGAGGTGGGCGGATTACAAGGTCAGGAGATTGAGACCATCCTGGCTAACACGGTGAAATCCTGTCTCTACTAAAAATACAAAAAAAAATTAGCTGAGTGTGGTGGTGGACGCCTGTAGTCCCAGCTACTCAGGAGGCTGAGGCAGGAGAATGGCGTGAACCCGGGAGGCGGAGCTTGCAGTGAGCCGAGATCACACCCCTACACTCCAGCCTGGGTGACAGAGCGAGACTCCATCTCAAAAAAAAAAGAAAAAGAAAAAGTAGATGTCTATAATCTCCCACCTGGAAACACAGAGCTGGCTGTGGGCCTGGATCATGCTGTAGGGTGTTAATCCACATGGTTGGGTCTTCTTGTATTTTCCTTTCTCTCTTTCTCCCAATTCAGAAGGCAGCTGACTCTGGGAATACTGTCCAGAGTTTGGAAGCCTGTGGAAGGTGATACAACCAGCCGTTACTGTAACTTCAGAAAGGGCCCCAGGATGGCAGGAAAGCAGCAGAGGACCCTGAAGCCAAAGGGACCACTTAGCAGGACCAACAGATCCCTTGACCAACTATGTGGGCCAATGACCCAGAGCCAGATTCATTTCCCTCCCTAATCATGGCCTTACTTCAACCTCCAGGACTGTGGGCAACTCAGTGAGTACGTGTTGCTGGGGAAGTGGGTATGTGCCCTTGAAAGACCATGGTTAGAGGTTTTATACCAGTCTGGCACAGCAAAGACCTAGACTCAGAGTCAAGTTCTAGAAAAGAAAGCTTTATTTTTCATATACCTGAGTTGTGGCCTGAAATGCCTACCAGCCATAGCTGGTGTGAAGAATTTCCAGTTGCTTGTTCCAAGGAGACCACAGTGGACACAAAGGTCTGCAAATCTCAACCAGGAGCAGGAAAGAAGGTAAACCTAGAGGAGAGACCACAGGCCCATCACCAAGAGGAGGGCGTGCAGGCAGCGATCGGCCAGAGGCCTTTGGTGTGGGCTTGGGCACCAAGGAGGAAGCAAATGAGGGAATTAAGGAAAAAATAAACCCACCTGGCAGAAAACTGCCACTGTTCACAGTCTCTCACACCCAATTCTTATTAAATCCAGAGATTTGGGTTTGCAGCTAGGGTTTAGCAATTAAAACTGTTACGTTGCAACACCTTTCCGGTTTGAAGTGGTAAAGGCATAAGGCCTGCGAATTTGTGGATTTGACACCGCAGCCTTCTGTGCAAACATCTGACTCACTCTGCACACACCCGGGGGGGAAGCAGTCAGCTCAGGTTTCATTCTTAACCCCCAAACCCTGCTGTGAATGTCAGTTCTTTCCCAGAAGCAAACTGAACAAAGCAAATCTCTTTAAATCAGTGCTGACAGCCTAAACCCAAGTTTATGAAGGTTCAGGCCACAGAGGAGGCCCTGTGCTCCAGCGTTGTACCGTGAGGGGTGAGGGGTTCTGACTCAAATGAGCCAGAACCTAGACTTCGCTATTTTCATCACCTTAACATTTACATTCCGAGAGCCTGGGGAAATGGATCTTTGAGATGACAGAACATTAACCTTTGCTATAGCAAAGTCTGGGCCGTCTCCAAGTGCCTAACAAAAAATGGTACTCCTTATCTTCATTCTAGCCTCCAGTCTGTTGGAAAGGTCAAAACAGGGGAGGGGCATGGACAGCAGCGAAGTCTCAGGAAATCTTAGTGCTCACAGGGCCTGTAGCTACCCTCCAAGTCCACTCTGGCATTTTCTGCATAAGTAAACTCAAGCTTAGGAGAGGTTAGGGAACCTCTACAATGTCCCAGCACTGGGTGGTCCATGAGCTGCTGCTGAGATCCAAGCTACCTTCTCTGGTCTGTTCATTCACTGTAATGAACATGTGCTGGTTACTGCCAAGGAACTTGCGTCTGTGGTTGTGTGTGTCATGGTGGACAGCACACCCCAACCTCCCCTGAGGAAGTCAAGGAGGCCCCAGATCCCCTCTCCCTGCCTCCTGAGAGCAGAGATGTGACCCACACCCTGCCATCAGGACACTCCACCTGCAACGTCTGAGGGAGATCGGAATATGACCCCCTAAGTACGCCTCTTTGTTATAAGCACTGTTGAGCTGAAGGCAATTGAGAAGACGCAGATGCAGAAAAGCTCTCTGCCCTTCCTCTACTTGCCTAAAAGCAGGACATAGATTACAAAGACAAGAGGTATCCTGTACCCCTTTCTACCAAGGAGGACAAAGCTTGGGACTGGGCACGGTGGCTCACGCCTCTAATCCCAGCACTTTGGGAGACCCAGGCGGGTGGATCACCTGACATCAGGATTTCGAGACCAGCCTGGCCAACATGGTGAAACCCTGTCTCTACTAAAAATACAAAAAAATTAGCTGGGCGTGGCGGCGGACCCCTGTAATCCCAGCTACTCGGGAGGCTGAGGCAGGAGGATCACTTGAGGCAGAGGTTGCAGTGAGCTGAGATCATGCCACTACACTCCAGCCTGGGCAACAGAACGAGACTCTGTCTCAAAAAAAAAAAAAAAAAGGAGGACAAAGGTTAACCACTGAAGACAACTCGAGACCCTCCTGGGCCCCTGGAGATGACACCAGAGGAATCAACATGAACAAGCTTCACTCACTGGCCTTTATGTGCCAATTACTTGCCTTCCCACAAGTTGCTGCCCCTGGAGACTCAAGTCCTTTTCCCATCTTGTCACTTCTCTAAACATTCGCTGTTCTTTGTTGGAGATGCTATATAAGCTGGAGTTCCTGGAGAACAACGCACTTCCTGGGTATCCCCCATGTATATATGTTGCTGGAAAAGAGGGTCCTGATCCAGACCCCAAGAACAGGTTCTTGGATCTAGTGCAGGAAAGAATTCTGGGCAAGCTGGGCACGGTGGCTCACGCCTGTAATCCCAGCACTTTGGGAGGCCAAGGCGGGTGGATCACTTGAGGTTGAGAGTTCGAGACCTCCTGACCAACAGGGAGAAACCCCGTCTCTACTAAAAATACAAAATTAGCCAGGCGTGGTTGCGCGTGCCTGTAATCCCAGCTACTCGGGAGGCTGAGGCAGGAGAATCGCTTGAACCTGGGAGGCAGAGGTTGTGGTGAGCCAAGATCAGCCATTGTACTCCAGCCTGGGCAACAAGAGCAAAACTCCATCTCAAAAAAAAAAAAAAAAATTCAAGGAGAGCCACAGACCACAGTGAAAGAAGCAAGTTTATTGGAAACTACCCTGTTACAGAGTCAAGTAGAGCATCCTCAGAAAAGCAGGAGGAGGAACATGCCATCCTCGGTTAGCATCTCTACTTATAAGAAACTATAAGGACTATAATTAAACTTGAAATGTGCAGATGTGCTCGCTAAAGGTAGTGGCTATTAGTATTGTTAATGACCATTAATCCTTCAATCGAAGCCTGCTCATTGTCATTATCTTTAAGTACATGGGCTCCATGCTTAGGACATCTGGACATTCTGCAAGCTTGGTGGGAGCTGCTCTGTAAGGCCATAAATATTCTGTAATTATAATTGGTGGTCAGCTTAGGGTGTGGCTATTTTCAGATCCTAAATATTAATCTTTTAAGTGTGTTATGTGTGCCCAATTACTCACTTCAAGAGGGAGTCACTCTGGTCATGTGTTATTAAACCAGAGGCCTGGTAAGCAGGGGTTCCTCTAACATATATAAAATATATACATTAATAAACTCCTGTTTGCTTTTCTTTTCTTTTGTTAATCTGTCTTTTGTTACAGGGGTCTGTTCCAACTGAGAACTTAGGAAGGTTGAAGAAAAATTTGGTTTTTTTTCCCCCAACATGCCCAAACTGCCCACGACTGCCATGTTGGTTCTGCCCCAGGAACAGACTACTGTGACCAGAGCCACATATTCTTTTTTTTTTTTTTTTTTTGAGATGGAGTTTGGCTCTTGTTGCCCAGGCTGGAGTGCAGTTACACAATCTCAGCTCACTGCAAATTCCATCTCCTGGGTTCAAGCGAGTCTCCTGTCTCAGCCTCCTGAGTAGCTGGGATTATAGGCATGCACCACCACGCCTAGCTAATTTTGTATTTTTAGTAGAGACAGGGTTTCATCATGTTTGTCAGGCTGTTCTCAAACTCCTGACCTCAGATGATCCACCTGCCTCGGCCTCCCAAAGTGCTAGGGTTACAAGCGTGAGCCACCGCGCCCGGCCCCAGAGCCAGGTATTCTAATGATAACCTTGCCAGGTGACCAGTTCACCTGTTGACTAATTTGCATAATGAACAGTTTGCCTCGAATTCAGACCTCTTTTGAGAGTTTTTGCATTTATTCAGCTGCCCTATTCATTTTTTATTTTTTTTAGCCACCTTTTAGGCATTTTTAACAATTTAAAAAATTAATTTCCTCTAAGGGGCTTTTCCCCTGCTAAATTTCATATTTCTGATTATTTATGAAATGTATTGTCTTTTCTAAGCAATGAAATTGTTCTTTATGGTGTAGGAGTCTTTTGATAATATATTTACCTTCAAACAAACAGGAAGATACTTTTTTGTTTTTGTTTTTGTTTTTGTTTTGCAACAGAGTCTCACTCTGTCACCCAGGCTGGAGTGCAGTGGCCGGATCTCAGCTCACTGCAAGTTCTGCCTCCTGGGTTCATGCCATTCTCCTGCCTCAGCCTTCCGAGCAGCTCGGACTACAGGTGTCCGCCACCACGCCTGGCTAATTTTTTGTATTTTTAGTAGAGATAGGGTTTCACCCTGTTAGCCAGGATGGTCTCGATCTCCTGACCTCGTAATCTGCCTGCCTTGGCCTCCCAAAGTGCTGGGATTACAGGCGTGAGCCACCAGGCGTAAGCCACTGCACCCGGCCAAGATACTTTTTTGTAAGTTTACATAAAGACTCTTTCTTCAAAGTTGTATGTTTACGGCCGGGCGCGGTGGCTCAAGCCTGTAATCCCAGCATTTTGGGAGGCCGAGACGGGTGGATCACGAGGTCAGGAGATCGAGACCATCCTGGCTAACACGGTGAAACCCCGTCTCTACTAAAAAATACAAAAAACTAGCTGGGCGAGGTGGCGGGCACCTGTAGTCCCAGCTACACGGGAGGCTGAGGCAGGAGAATGGCGTAAACCTGGGAGGCGGAGCTTGCAGTGAGCTGAGACCCGGCCACTGCACTCCAGCCCTGGCGACAGAGCAAAACTCTGTCTCAAAAAAAAAAAAAAAAAAAGGTTGTATGTTTACAGCAAGAGACCCTTACTGAGTCTGATGTTCAAGATACTAAATTCAGAAAATAATCCCAGATTTTAAACATCAAATGAGTGCTCTTGGTGGGCAATAGAGCTAACTTTCATGGTGGCATGAGACACCAGCACAGCTCTTAGCAACTAACCATAATTAATGTCTGATGATAATGAATAAGAATATACTAGACCAAATGTGTGATACTGGGTTCATATTCCATTTCATTCCATAAATAAGTATTGTGTGTGACTATATTTATAATAAAAGCAGGCCAGATGCAGTGGTTCATGCCTATAATCCCAGCATTTTGGGAGGACAAAGCAGGTGGATCACTTGAGGTCAAGAGTTCGAGACCAGCCTGGCCAACATGGTGAAAACCCGTCTCTACTGAAAATACAAAAATTAGCCAGTCGTGGTGGTGTGCGCCTATAGTCCCACCTACTCGGGAGACTGAAGAAGGATGATCACTTAAACCCAGGAGGCGGGGGTTGCAGTGAGCTGAGATCCTGCCACTGCACCCCAGTCTAGGTGACAGAGTAAGACTCAATCTCAATAAAAAATATATATACAATAAAAATAAAAACAACTAACATTTTTTTTTTTTTTTTTTTTTTTTGAGACGGAGTCTTGCTCTGTCGCCCGGGCTGGAGTGCAGTGGCCGGATCTCAGCTCACTGCAAGCTCCGCCTCCCGGGTTTACGCCATTCTCCTGCCTCAGCCTCCCGAGTAGCGGGGACTACAGGCGCCTGCCACCTCGCCCGGCTAGTTTTTTGTGTTTTTAGTAGAGACGGGGTTTCACTGTGTTAGCCAGGATGGTCTCGATCTCCTGACCTCGTGATCCGCCCGTCTCGGCCTCCCAAAGTGCTGGGATTACAGGCTTGAGCCACCGCGCCCGGCCGACAACTAACATTTTTTAAAGGCTGGCCATGTGCTGAAGACTGGGCTGAGCTGTGTACCTCTATTTTCTCTTTTTGTGGTGCTTCCTGAGAGCAGGGCCTTGTCTTTCTTCCCCACTGTATTCTCAGCTGGCCCATAGTAGATGCTCTATAACTATTTTCAGAATAACTGAGTGACCTTGTTGGCTGGTACTGTTGTTACCTATCACCTCAAATGTGTAAGTGAGGAAATTCAGGTTGAGGAGTTGATACTTGCCCAAGAACAAGAGAAAGGGCAGCATGACTCTGGAGCCTGCATTCCTAATGCAGGTGAGTGTGACCTCACCCTTGTGCTCTAACAAGTAAAGCCCTAGATGGAGGCAGGGGAGGATGACAGATGAATTAAAACATCATTTTTATGTGAGGCTCAGAGTTGGGGGACTGAGGGTGGGTGTGTAGGTACAGCGATCCCTCCGTGGGATGGTTCTGAAATGGCTCTCTATGAACCCTAAATGCCTTTATTATTGGGAATGTGGGAGTAGAACATTCCAGAATGAGCCAAGGCTTTCTAGGGAGCCTTGGGACAGAGAACAAGCTAGGGACAGAGGCCAAGAGTACAACAGGTGGCCTGTTCAACATGTTGTAGTTTTCCAACAAAAGGTTAGTTTTGACCTCTCTTTTTTGCTTCATCTGACACATACAAATTATTATAATTATAATTATTATTATTGTTTTGAGACAGAGTCTCACTCTATCTCCCAAGCTGGGGTGCAGTGGTGCAATCTTAACTCATTCCATCCTCTGCCTCCCAGGTTCAAGCAATTCTCATGCCTCAGTCACCCAAGTAGCTGGGATTACTGGTGTGGCCCATCACACCCTGCTACCATTTTTTTTTTTTTTTTTTTGAGACAAAGTCTTGCTCTGTTGCCCAGGCTGGAGTGCAATGGCGTGAGCTCTGCTCACTGCAACCTCTGCCTCCCCACTTCAAGCGATTCTCCTACCTCAGCCTCCCAAGTAGCTTGAATTACAGGCGCAAGCCACCATGCCCAGCTAATTGTTTGTGTTTTCAGTAGAGACAGGGTTTCACCATGTTGGTCAGGCTGGTCTTGAGCTCCTGGCCTCACATGATCCACCCACCCCAGCCTCCCAAAGTGCGTGAGCCACAGCACCTGGCTAGTTCTGTATCTTTATTGTGGTAGTTGCCCAATTCCATACGTGCAACAAAATAGCGTAGGACTATCCACACACTGTACCAATATCAATTTCCTTGTTTTGATATTGTGCGATAGTTACCTGAGCTGCAACCATTGGAGAAACTAGGTGAAGGGCACACAGGACCTCTCTGTACTCTCTTGGTAACTTCCTGTGAATCTATAATTAAATCAATAATTAAATCAAAATAGAAAGATTTTTTAAACCAGGCTCAGTGGCTTACACCTGTAATCCCAGCACTTTGGGAGGCCGAGGCAGGCGGATCACGAGGTCAAGAGATCAAGACCATTCTGACCAACATAGTGAAAAACCTCATCTCTACTAAAAATATAAAAATTAGCTGGGCGTGGTGGTGCATGCCTGTAATCCTAGCTACTCTGGAGGCTGAGGCAAGAGAATCACTTGAACACGGGTTGCGGAGGTTTCAGTGAGCCAAGATCACACCACCACACTCCAGCCTGGTGACAGAGCAAGACTCCGTCTCAAAAAAAAAAAAAAAGAAAGTGTTTTTAAAAATTGTGGTTCAAGCATCACCTGGTTTCTTAGATTTCCCTTTATAAACATTTGCAGAGATTCTGGTGAAATGGAAAGATGGATATGCCTTTCATATACAGAAAGTCCCCTTATTCTTTTGACAGCTTCATAATATTCTATTTCATGACTATGCCAGGTATTTTTTAATCCAGATCCTAACCCATGAATATTTAGGTGATTTCCATTTTTTGCTGTTATGAATATTATCATAAATAGTTGCCATGAATCATCTTATCACTCATTGTTTTTGTGACTGTGTTTGCAGATTCCTCTAAGTAGCAAAACTGATTTTCTTAAAATCAGTTTTTAAGAAAATCTATGCTATGTTGTTATATTTATGCTGTTTTAAGCCAATACATACATTTTTTTCAAAGAGCCTCAAAATTCTGAAAATAGATATTTATATCTACATTCTAAATGGCAAAGGTAAAAAGAAAGAAAGGAAGAAAAGAAAAGAAAGAGAGAAAGAAAGAAAGAGAAAGAAAGAGAGAGAGAGAGAAAGAAAGAAAGAAAGAGAGAGAGAGAGAGAGAAAGAAAGAAAGAAAGAAAGAAAGAAAGAAAGAAAGAAAGAAAGAAAGAAAGAAAGAAAGAAAGAGAAAGAAAGGAGGGAGGGAGGGAGGGAGGGAGGAAGGAAGGAAGGAAGGAAGGAAGGAAGGAAGGAAGGAAGGAAGGAAGGAAGGAAGGAAGGGGCCAGGCATGGTAGCTCATGCCTATAATTCAAGCACTCGGGGAGGCCAAGGCAGGCATATCACTTGAGCACAGGAGTTTGAGACCAGCCTGGGCAACATAGGGAGATCTTGTCTGTACAAAAAATACAAACGTTAGCCAGGCATGGTGGCATGCCCCAGTAGTCCCAGCTACTTAGGAGGCTGAGGCAGGACTGCTTGAGCCTGGGAGGCAGAGGTTGCAGTGAGCCAACATCATTCCACGGCATTCCAGCCTAGGTGACAGATTGAGACCCTGTCTCAAAAAATATATATAAAACAAAAAAATTTTAAATAAGTAAATGGCAAAAATAGTCTTGATATGGTTTGGCTGTGTCCCCACACAAATCTCATTTTGAATTGTAGTTCCCATAATCCCCACATGTCATGGGAGGGACCAGGTGGAGATAATTGAATCAGAAGCAGTTACCCTCTTGCTGTTCTCGTGATAGTGAGTTCTCACGAGATCTGATGGTTTTATAAGGGTCTTACCCCTTTGCTCAGCAGTCACTTCTTTCACCTGCCACCATGATTATGAGTTTCCTGAGGCCTCTCTAGCCATTTGGAATTGTGAGTTAATTAAACCTCTTTTCCTTATAAATTACCCAGTCTCAGGTATGTCTTCATAGCAGCATGAAAACAGAATAATAGTCTACTTCAAGTTACTGTACATATTCAACATTAATAAAATAACATTTCTGGCTGGGCACAGTGGCTCATGCCTGTAATCCCAGCATTTTGGGAGGCCAAGGCAGGTGGATCGCTTGAGCCCAGGAGATCAGCCTGGGCAACATGGCAAAACCCCTGTTATCTACAAAAAAAAAAAAAAAATAGAAAAAATTAGCCAGGAGTTGTGGCACGTGCCTGTGGTCCCAGCTACTTGGGAGGCTGAGGTGGGAGGATCACCTGAGTCCAGGAGGTCAAGGCTGCAGTGAGCCAAAATTGTGCCACTACATTCCAGCCTGGGGTGGGTGGGGAGAGAGTGAGACCCTATCTCAAAATAAATTTAAAAAATAAAATAACATTTCTGTGTGGTTAATTCAAACTAATCATTTATCTATTGGCATTGACTTAGTTACTTTTAAAAAGGAATATACTATTATAATATAGTTCCTTTTTACACAGATGCAGAGATAATATGGTGAAATCTTGTCTACCTAAATATAAGAACAAAACATAAGACTGGTGTAACCGTTCAGAGCGACATTAGCGCCAATGTTATAAGTCAGTTCTAACGTACTTAATAAAACGACTTTCCTTTAGTCAAAATTTTTTTAAAATCTAGTCAAGTAATCAGCATCAAAATGTTTCGGACACTAAGCAGTGTCTCTTTTGTGCCTGGAAACGGGTGTTTTATTCATCCTCTAGAAGTTCACAGTACAGAGTGTGGGCGAAGCTTTCTGGACAACCTGTCCCTCTGTCAGCTTTTGCCTCTGCAAAGCCAAAATGTGGGTTTTGTGTCTGAGTACTGCAATCCACAAGAAATGTGGCTAAGGCCAGAAAACAGAAGTGTGTATACTTTTGGAAGGCTGCGCATCTCATGAGTCACATGGGAGCAGCCCCGACCGTGGTTTGTGCACCTTCTGCCCTGGCAGCTGCCAGTCAAGCGAAGAGGGCGCCCTCTAGGGGTGAGCCTGGGCAGCAAAATCGTCACCTTCCCCTGGGAAAGAGAATGCAGCGATTCACCTTCAGGAATTCCCTTTCCTAAAAAGCTACACCTCTAAAGCTATCAAAAATGAAATTCTATCAATAAGGTACCAGAAGCAACCAAATGGACCCACCCATGTGTGTGCCTGCGTGTGTATGCATGCGTGCACGCGCATAGAAACTGAGTATCAGTATGAGCAGGAAACCGGTATCCGTGCTGGCCTCCTGGGAGGGGAACTACATAAAGAAGATGGGGACAAGGAAGAAACTCGCTTTCCCCTCCCCTCAACTTTTATTATGAAAAACTTTCAAATAGAAAAGTTGAGAGAATAGTGCAACAAATTCCCGCATACTCAGCACCTAGATTTCACGTGGTTAGCATGTTTGTTAGCATGTTTGTATTTGCTTTCTCCCTATATTCGTTTGTCTGACTTCTCTTAGACTCACCTTTCACAGTAAAATCTTTGGACCCTTTCAACTGTATACTATGTGTATGTCACCTATCCAAATAAGTTTATTAATAAGTAATAGTAACTACCTCTGAGAGGCGTTGTGAGTGAGGGTTAAATTAAATGAGAAGGGCATAAAATACCTGGCGCAGCGCCAAGCTCAGAGTACCTGCTCAAGAAATGCTGTGGTCACTCTCACACTTCCCTTCATTCACTCCTAGGTCCCACAGGAAACTCAGCACCTTTGATTTCTTCTCAGTCTTTTCCCAAGCCAGCCCTCTTTCTCCTTTTCCATACCTCTCTCAACTTCTCTATGCCTCCTGGCAAGGCGCAGAGTAAAAGGGATCATCACACCCGGCAGGAAAGCGGCAGGGCCTCCAGACAACAGTTACAAGCAGACCACTGCACTGGAGGAGGCCTAGGCGGCCATGACACTTAACCCTTAACCCTACCCCGGCTGCTCCTAGAAAATGGCTTCATGCCTGCAAATAGCCACCCTTTCTCATAGCCTATCTTGTAATAGGGTTGGCAATTTTCTGATGTCAGAATACATAAGTACAAAATATTAAAATAATATAAAATAGGGCCGGGCACAGTGGCTCACGCCCGTAATCCCAGAACTTTGGGAGGCCAAGGCAGGTGGATCACGAGGTCAGGAGTTCAAGACCAGCCTGGCCAAGATGGTGAAACCCCGTCTCTACTAAAAATACAAAAATTAGCCGGGCATGGTGACAGATGCCTGTAATCCCAGCTACTCGGGAGGCTGAGGCAGGAGAATCACTTGAACCTGGGTGGCAGGGGTTTGACAGAGTGAGACTCTGTCTCAAAATAAATAAATAATATATATATATAAAAAATATATAAAATATAAAATGTAAGTATGTGGTAAAAACCAAGAAGAGATGTTAACTGTATCTCTAAATTTGTATCATATAATATGTATATGCAGTATAATATACATATATTAATATACTACACTACACATAATATGTGTTAACATGTATATGTTTCATCACATAGTATAACATAAATGTACAATATAATTCAATATGTGGTAAAAATTTAAATAAAAAAAAAAAGAGAGATTTGGCTGGGCGCAGTGGTTCACACCTGTAATCCCGAACTTTGGGAGGCTGAGACGGGTGGATCACCTGACGTTGGGAATTCAAGACCAGCCTGACCAACATGGTGAAACCACATCTCTACTAAAATTACAAAATTCTCCGGGTGTGGTAGCAGGTGCCTGTAATCCCAGCTACTCGGGAGGCTGAGGCAGGAGAATCGCTTGAACCCGGGAGGCAGAGGTTGTGGTGAACCAAGATCACGCCACTGCACTCCAGCCTGGTCAATAAGAGTGAAATTCTGGCTCAAAAAAAAAGAAAAAGTAGAGATTCTACGCTACGTCTTTCTTGTTCTCTATGCACATGTATATTCAACATATAGAACATGTATATAACACGTTACACATGTGTATATTAATTACATATGCTATCTATCACACATATGTATATGTATCATAGGAAAAAGCAACTCTTTTTTTCTCTACATACTCACACCCTCAGTTTACTTCTGACATCAGATGTGTGAGTTTTTTCCCACACATCAATTATCTGGCAGACACCAATTGGGTGTCCTACAATTAATTCAATTTTGACACCAATTAGAGTTAGTGCAAACCCCACAGGTTAAGGGCTCAGTCCCACAAGGCTGCCCCCACTTCAGATGCTGGTTGTAAGTCCCAGGTTGTCACTTGTACTTCTGACCAACTACAAATCGGGATTCCCTTCTTCAGGTTTGACACTTTGCTAGGGTGGCTTATAGAACTCAGAAAACACTTATGTTTACCTGTTTATTATAAAGGATATCACAAAGGATGGAGATGAACAGCCAGATGAAGAGGTACATGGGGCAAAGTGTTGGGTGACCCATACCCCAGCACTTCCACCCATTCAACAACCTGAAAGCTCTCCAAAGCCCACGGTTTTGTAAAGGCATCATCATATGGGCATGATCAATTATTAACTCAATCTCCAGCCCACTCACCTTCCCAGAAGATGGGGAGTGGAGCTAAAAGCTCCAAACTTCTCATCATGGTTTGGTCTTTCTGGTGACTGGTCCCCATCCAGGAACCCACCAAGAGTCACCTCGTTAGGACAAAAGATGCTCCTATCACCCAGGAAATTCCAAGGGATTAGGAGCTCTGTGGAACGAACTGGGGTCAAAGACCAAATATTAGAACAAAAGATACACCTAGCACCTCTATCGCTCAGGAAATTACCAGGGTTTTCAGAGCTCTGTGCCAGGAAGTGGGTCGAAGACCAAAATATATTTATTATAAATAACAACATCATAGTATATTACATATATACACACATACTAACATCCACAATATGGTACATATAATATGAGATATAGATATGTTTACAGATCTAGTTAACAACTCTAACTACTTGGTTTTTGTTTTTTTTTTTTTTTGAGAAGGAGTCTCGCTTTGTCACCCAGGCTGGAGTGCAGTGGCACGATCTTGGCTCACTGCAAGCTCCGCCTCCCAGGTTCACGCCATTCTCCTGGCTCAGCCTCCCGAGTAGCTGGGACTACAGGTGCCCGCCCACCACGCCTGGCTAATTTTTTGTATTTTTTTAGTAGAGACGGGGCTTCACTGTGTTAGCCAGGATGGTCTTGATCTCCTGACCTCGTGATCCGCCCGCCTCGGCCTCCCAAAGTGCTGGGATTATAGGCTTGAGCCACCATGCCCAGCAACTACTTGGTTTTTAACCATGTACTGAATCATGTTTGGCCAGACTCACCCTCCACCCAGCCAGGGCCCTAAGTCCCATCTCTTATTTTTCAAAGTAAACCAACTGAGTCACCACCTGCTCTGTTAGCCACATCCAATGTGACTCTGGGGTCTCAGATCTTTCTAGCAACTGTGCATAAGCCCAGACCTTACTCCAGTCCTTGGGGAGAGAAAGCTAGGGAACTCCTATGCCCCTCAGAGGCCCTGTTTTTCCATTGCCTTGGTTCTGTTGCTACCACAGTGGGTGCCAGGGAGAGCAATTCCCTATAAGCCATGTGTGCCTTCTCCACCACCAGAAGGCTGCTCCATAGGGCCTGACCCTGCCCATGTGTGACTATTCCTAGAGGAGAAGAGTTCCCTCCTGCAGGGTAGCGGCAGCCCCAGATGCATCAGCCTTGGGTAACAGTTCACAGCCACTTGCTGTGGAAGGGCCCACAAAGAAAACCAAGGAAACCCCAACAAAAATAAAAACATTTGCTGAGCATTCACTGTGTGCCAGGAACTGTGCAAAATGCTTTTTTTTTTAAAGAGATGGGATCTCACTATGTTGCCCAGGCTAGTCTCGAACTCCTGGACTCAAATAATCCTCCCACCTCCACCTCCCAAGTAGCTGGGATTACAGGAATGAGTCACTGCACCTGGCTTAAAATACTTACAATATGTTATCAAATTTAACCTGATCAGCTCAACCCCTCTACAAAGCAGGCATTTTACCCTGACTTGAGTTCTGCTTTTTTTGGTGAGTTCCTCTTGGGAGACCTTAATTCATGTTTTAAAATTAATTAATCAATTAACATTTATACAGCACTTACTATGTGGCAGACACCGAGTGAGCAGCTTTACAAACATTAACTCACTGAGCCCTCATCATGTGTTAGCCCTATGAGATGAACACTACTATTATTACCAAAATAGTCACAAGCAATGAGCTCAAAGTCACACAGCTAGTAAGTGGTAGAAGTGGGATGCCTGTTCTGCCAGTGGAAATGTAATGGAGGTAACTCAAAGTGGGAACATGTGCACATGAAGTATATTGGCAAGGGCGTGGAGAAATAGGCACTCTCAGGTATTGCTTATGGGAGGGCAAATTTGCAAGGCAATGTGACAATATTGAACACAATTTAAAATGCATATGCAGTAGTTACTTTGACCTTGATATTCTTCCTCTAGAAATTATTCACAGATATTTATATGCATATGAAAACATATGGACAAGTCATCTTATTGTACCATGTTTGTATTAGTAAAGACTAGAAGCAACCAGAATGATGATTAATATGACATCAGGGCCGGATGTGGTGGCTCACACCTGTAATCCCAGCACTTTGGAGGCCAAGGCGGGCAGATCACATGAGTTCAGGAGTTCAAGACCAGCCTGGCCAACATGGCAAAGCCCTGTCTCTACTAAAAAATACAAAACTTAGGCCAGGCGTGATGGTTCACACCTGTAATCCCAGCACTTTGGGAGGCCGAGGCGGGTAGATCACACAGTCAGGAGATCTAGACCATCCTGGCTAACACAGTGAAATCCCGTCTTTACTAAAATTACAAAAAAAAAAAATTAGCTGGATGTGGTGGTGGGTGCCTGTAATCCCAGCTACTGGGGAGGCTGAGGCAGAGAGAACTGCTTGAATCCGGGAGGCAGAAGTTGCAGTGAGCCGAGATCACGCCACTGCACTCCAGCCTGGACAACACAGCAAGACTCTGTCTCAGAAAACAAAAGTAGGACATCAGTTAAATGAGTTATAATGTAGTAGGACAAGCCACAGACAAAACTCCTCAGACACTGAGTTAAAGAAGGAAGGGGTTTATTCGGCAGGGGCATTGGCAAGACTCCTGTCTCAAGAGCCGAGCTCCCCGAGTGAGCAATTCCTATCCCTTTTAAGGGCTCACAACTCTAAGCGGGTGCACGTGAGAGGGTCGTGATAGATTGAGCAAACGGGGGTACGTGACTGGGGACTGCATGCACTGGTAATTAGATCGGAAGAAAACAGGATAGGGATTTTCACAGTGCTTTTCTATAAAGTATCTGTAATCTATAGATAACATAACCAATTAAGTCAGAGGCCGATCTTTTTTTTTTTTTTTTTTTTTTTTTTTTTTTTTTTTTTTTTTTTTTTTGAGACGGAGTCTTGCTCTGTCGCCCAGGCTGGAGTGCAGTGGCGCAATCTCGGCTCACTACAAGCTCCGCCTCCCGGGTTCACGCCATTCTCCTGCCTCAGCCTCCCGAGTAGCCGGGACTACAGGCGCCCGCCACTGCGCCCGGCTAATTTTTTTCTATTTTTTAGTAGAGACGGGGTTTCACCATGGTCTCGATCTCCTGACCTTGTGATCCGCCTGCTTCGGCCTCCCAAAGTGCTGGGATTACAGGCGTGAGCCACCACGCCCGGCCCAGAGGCCGATCTTTAACTACCAGGCCCAGGGTGTGGCACAGGGCTGTCTGCTTGTGAATTTCATCTCTGCCTTTTAGTTTTTACTTTTTCTTTCTTTGGAGGCAGAAACTGGGCATAAGACAATATGAGGGATGGTCTCCTCCCTTAATGATACAGCCACACTCTGGAATACTATAAAGCTGTGAAGATGAATGAGTGAAATCTACTGGCACTGAAGTAAAGTCCTCCAAGATGTATTTGTAATGAAAATACAAAGCACAGAGCATATGTGTGTTTTCAAGGCTAATATCCAAGCCAAAGTCTAGGGTCTGACTCCAGGGAAGGTAAACACATCCTCTGTCTATAACTGTATGAATGTGGTGATAGTAGCCCAATTGAATTTGTTTCCATTTCAATGTATAAATTTGGCTGTGTGGGGAGGGGGCAAAATTCAGGCCACAGTGGGGCTTTAGTCTCCCTGTCCTGGTGCACACTTTCCCCACGGAACTGAATCTGGAACCAATAGAGAACACAGAAAAAGGCAACGGGGATTACCCACTCCCTCGTGCACGCGCTTTTGGACCACAGCTCCTCTGGTTAATGACAAATAACCCTCCTCAATGTTATGTGCCTGCCCACTCGCTGCTGCCACCAACTCCAAGGTATGGCCTCCTGGCAGGGGCAGAGGAGAATAGAAAAAAGAAAGCAAAAATCAAAATGGGATTCTCTCTGCCGCTCCCTAGCGAATGCAGGAGCGCACACACATACACACACACACACACACACACACACCCCAGATGAGAAAGAGAAGTCTTCTCCTGGAACACTTCCCATCTGGACCTACCGCATGGCTTCTGAGTTTCCAGTAGCTGTCTTTGAGTCCAGGCTGGGCAATACCGAAGGGGAAAAAAATATGTAAACTTCCCACCATTTTGACAGAACTTTTTGTTGTTGTTGTTGGAGACAGAGTTTCGCTATGGAGTGCAGTGAGGCAGTCTCGGCTCACTGCAGCCTCTGCCTCCTCAGTTCAAGCAATTCTCCTGGCTAAGCCTCCCGAGTAGCTGGGATTGCTGTACGTGCGCCACCGCGCCCAGTAACCCAGCTAATTTTTGTATTTTTAATAGAGTCAGGGTTTCACCATGTTGGCCAGGCTGGTCTTGAACTCCTCACCTCAAGTGATCCACTTGCCTCGGCCTCCCAAAGTGCTGGGATTACAGGTGTGAGCCACCGTGCCCGGGTGGGGCTTTTGAAGGGGTTCAAAAATTAATTAATCAATTAACATTTATACAGCACTTACTATGTGGCAGACACCGAGTGAGCAGCTTTACAAACATTAACTCACTGAGCCCTCATCACAGCCCTATGAGTGGGCGTTTCCCGCTAGGTGGAACGAGAGACTTGAGAAAAGAAATGAGACACAGAAATGAAGTATAGAGAAAGAAAAAGTGGGCCCAGGGGACCGGTGCTCACCATACAGAGGACCCGCACCGGCACCAGTCTCTGAGTTCCCTCAGTATTTATTGATCATTATCTTTACCATCTTAGAAAAAGGGAAGTGGCAGGATAATAGGATCATGGTAGGGAGGTCATCAGTAAGACACATGAATAAAGATCTCTGTGACATGAATAAGTTTAAGGAAAAGTGCTGTGCCTTGATATGCATATGCAAACATCTCCATAAACCTTTTTAGTGCATAAAGAGCAACATTGAGCTAGCAAGTCCCACCTTCAGCCCTAAGGCGGTTTTCTCCTTTCTCAGTAAACAGAACATACAATCAGGTTTTACACTGAGATGTTCCATTGCCCAGGGACGGGCAGGAGACAGATGCTTTTCTCTATCTCAACTGCCAAGAGGCTTCTTTCCTCTTATACTAGTCCTCCTCAGCACAGACCCTTCACGGGTGTCAGGCTGGGGGATGATCAGGTCTTTCCCTTCCCACGAGGCCATATTTCAGACTATCACGTGGGGAGAAACCTTGGACAATACCTAGCTTTCCTAGGCAGAGGTCCCTGCGACCTTTGGCAGTGTACATGTCCCTGGGTAGTTGAGATTAAGAGAATGATGATGACTTTTCACAAGCATACTGCCTTCAGTCACTTGTTTATTAAAGCACACCCTACACAGCCCAAAATCCGTTAAACCTTGAGTCACCACAGCACATGTCTCTTGCAAGGACAAGGTGGTTGGGGTTAGGGTCACAGATTAACAGCATCTCAAATACAGAACAAAATGGAGTCTCTTATGTGTACTTCTTTCCATATAGACACAGTAACAGTCTGATCTCTCTTTCTTTTCCCCACAGCTTTGAATTCTCATCTCTTTCCCCAGTCCACTGACTACAATTTACTTTTCAGAGTCCTTAGCCGCTCTATGCCTTCTGAAAGGATCTGTAGTTGCAGCCAATGTGATCAGAAAGTACTGGGAAGATCACAAAGATGGGGGAGATCAAGAGAGACATCCCAGATAGTTGTGTATGAACTCATGGGGTTCACCCGGTGCTTGCACATATGGATCTCACCCCAAACAGAATACCACAGGTTTCGTGAACTCTGTTGCAGGCAGGTCTCCGCCCAGGTCACTGAATGACCTCAATTTAGTAGAAGCCAATTACAGTTTGGCCAGACTTGGGGGCACACAGGTGGGACTGATCTGAATAGCCCTGCAAATACTTTCAAAATTTTACTTGGAACCACAGCTTACACAAAGCTGGTTGAAATTTCTGACCTGAACTTCAGCTTCAAGGTTACCTGCTAAAATAAGAAACACCAACATTATTTAGCCAGACTGACAATGAAATAGAGACAAAAGACAGAAACTACTAAATTCAGGAATGAAAGAAGGAATATCACTACAGACTCCCTCCTTGACAATTTAAAAGGCTCATAAGTGAATATTACGAGAAACCAAGGCGTAAAAGCTTGGTAACTTAGATGAAGTGGACCAATTCCTTGATAGATACAAATGACCCCAATTTTCCCAAGAACAAATAGATATCCTGAATAGTTCTATATTTGGTGAAGAACTTGAATTTGTAGCTAAAAGCACCTGAAAAAGACATCTCCAGGTAGTTTCACTCACAAATTCTATCAAATATTTAAAGAAGAAATAACACCAATTCTACACAATCTCATTCAGAAAACAGAAGAGGAGAGAACACTTCCCAGTTCATTTTGTGAGCCCAACATTACCTTGATGTCAAAATCAGACAAGGAAAGAAAATTACAAACCAAAGATCTTTCTTGAACATAGACATGAATCTCAGCAAAATATTAACAAATTAAATCCACCAATATACATGCATGTGTGCATATCTTACCATAATCAAGCCAGGTTTATACCAAGAATTCAAGGATGGTTCAATATTTGAAAATCAATTAATGTAAAATCCACCATGTTAACAATCTAAAGAAGAGGCCAGGCGTGGTGACTCATGCTTGTAATCCCAGCACTTTGGGAGGCTGAGGCAGGTGGATCACAAAATCAGGAGTTTGAGACCAGCCTGGACAACATGGTGAAACCCCATCTCTACTAAAAATACAAAAATTAGCCAGGTGTGGTGGTGGGTGCCTGTTGTCCAAGCTACTTGGGAGGCTGAGGCAGAAGAATTGCTTGAACCCAGGAGGCAGAGGTTGCAGGGAGCCAAGATCACGCCACTGCACTCCAGCCTGGGCCACAAAGCAAGACTGTCTGGAAAAAAAAAAAAAAAATTCTAAAGAAAAAAATCAATCAAATAAACTGATGTAGACAAAGTATCTCACAAAATTCAATGGTCATTCTGGTTAAAGGACTTGGCAAACTGGGAACAGAAGAGAGCTTCCTTAGCCTGAATAAGGGCATCTACAAAAAAAAACAAAAACAAACATCATTCTTAATGTTGAAAGATTGAACACTTTCCCTCTGAGATCAGGAACAAGACAAGGTTATTCATTCTCACCACTCCTATTCAATTGTACTAGAAGACCAGCAATAAGACAAGAAAAACAAACAAAAGACATGCATTTTAGAAGGAAAGAAATTGTGTTTTTCACAGACAACATAATCGTCTATGCAGACGATTCCATGGAATGTATAGAAAAGCTCCTAAAAATAATAAATGAGTTCAGCAAGACTGCAGGACATAATGTCAACATGTGAAAATCAATTGTATTTCAAAACACTAGCAGTAACTGATTGGATTCTGATCTGAATTCAATTGAAATTTTTTTGAAACAGCATTGACAAATCCTAAAAAACAAAATACTTAGGCATAAATCTAATAAAATATCCAGGATCAATATACTGAAAACTATAAAACACTGATGAAAGAAATCAAAAAACACCTAAGCAAATGGAGAAACAGGCTGCACTTGTGGATGGTAACATTCAGTATAGTTAGGATGACAATTTCCCTGAAATGTTCTATAGATTTAACACTATTCTAATAGATATTCTATCAAGAATTTTTTTTTGTAGATGCAGATAAGCTGATTCTAAAACAATTTTGAAAAATAAAAGCAGGCCAGGTGTGGTGGCTGACAACTGTAATCCCCGAGGCCAAGGCGGGCAGATTACTTGAAGCCAAGAGCTCGAGACCAGCCTGGCCAACATAGTGAAACCCCATCTGTACTAAAAATACAAAAATTATCTGGGCTTGCTGGCACACACCTGTAATCCCAGCTACTTGGGTGGCTGAGGTGCTTGAACCTGGGAGGCAGAGGTTGTAGTGAGCTGACATCGTACCATTGCACTCCAGCCTGGGCAACAGAGTGAGACTCTATCTCAAAAAAAAAAAAAAAAAAAAAAAAAAAAAGCAAGTTTGGAAGACTCACACTACCTAATTATCAAAAGTACTATATAACTACAGTAATGACTGAATAATATTGAAGAAGAGATAAGCACACAGATCAATGGATCAGAACAAAAAGTCCAAAAATAGATCCACTCAAAATGGCCAATTGATTTTTGACAAGGGTCCAAAGGCAATTCAATGAAGAAAAGATAGTCTTTTCACCAAATGATGTTGAAACAACTGGACAACCAGATGCCAAAAAAACTCAGATCTAAACCTGACGCTTTAAACAAAAATTAACTCAAAGTGGACCATAGATCTAAACGTAAAACTATAAAACTTCAGAAAAAAACATAAAAGAAAACTTTGCAACCTGACAGTAAGCAAGGAGTTTGTAGATAATGACACCAATACATGATCCATTAAAAAAAAAAAAGTGATAAATTGAGTTTCATCAAAATTTAAACTTTTTTCTTTGCAAAAGCCACTGTTAAGAGAATGAAAAGACATCTCTCACTGGGAGAAAATATTTGCAAATCACATATTCAACATAGAACTTATATCCAGAGCCGGGTGCAGTGGCTCACGCTTGTAATCCCAGCACTTTGGGAGGCCGAGGCAGGTGGATCACCTGAGGTCGGGAGTTCAAGACTAGCCTGACCAACATGGAGAAACCCCATCTCTACTAAAAATACAAAATTAGCCGGGGTGGTGGCACATGCCTGTAATCCCAGCTACTCGGGAGGCTGAGGCAGGAGAATTGCTTGAACCCGGGAGGTGGAAGTTGCGGTGAGCCAAGATCGCGCCATTGCACTCCAGCCTGGGCAAAAAGAGTGAAACTCTGTCTCAAAAAAAAAAAAAAAAAGAACTTATATCCAGAACAGAAAGATAGATATCAATTGTAAGAAGCTATAAGAAAACAAATGACTAATCCCAGCACTTTGGGAGGCCAAGGCAGGCAGATCACGATGTCAGGAGATCGAGACCATCCTGGCTAACACGGTGAAACGCCGTCTTAACTAAAAATACAAAAAATTAGCTGGGCGCGGTGGCAGGCACCTGTAGTCCCAGCTACTCAGGAGGCTGAGGCAGGAGAATGGCGTGAACCCAGGAGGCGGAGCTTGCAGTGAGCTGAGATAGCGCCACTGCACTCCCGCCTAGGTGACAGAGGGAGACTCCATCTCAAAAAATAGTAATAATAATAAAAATTTTAAAAAAGAAAACAAATGACTAATTTAAAAATGTGCAAAAGATTTGAACAGACATTTCTCCAAAGATGATATACAAATGGCCAATAAGCACAGTAAGAGATGCCCAATATCATTAGCCATTAGTGAAGCACAACTCAAAACCACCATGAGATATCACTACACACCTACTAGAGAGGCAAAAATCAAAAACAAACAAATGATAATACCAAATACCAAATATTTTTTTCTTCGCAAAAAGCACTGTTAAGAGAATGAAAAGACATCTCACACTGGGATTAAATATTTGCAAATCACATATTCAACATAGAACTTGTATCCAGAATAGATAGATAGACATCAATTTTAAGAAACTGTAAGAAAACAGGCCGGGCGCGGTGGCTCATGGCCGGGCGCGGTGGCTCAAGCCTGTAATCCCAGCACTTAGGGAGGCCGAGATGGGTGGATCACGAGGTCAGGAGATCAAGACCATCCTGGCTAACACGGTGAAACCCCGTCTCTACTAAAAATACAAAAAACTAGCCGGGCGAGGTGGCGGGCGCCTGTAGTCCCAGCTACTCCGGAGGCTGAGGCAGGAGAATGGCGGGAACCCGGGAGGCGGAGCTTGCAGTGAGCTGAGATCCGGCCACTGCACTCCAGCCCGGGCTACAGAGCAAGACTCCGTCTCAAAAAAAAAAAAAAAAAAAAAAAAAAAAGAAAACAAATGACTGATTTAAAAATGGGCAAAAGATTTGAACAGACATTCCAGTTGTGGAGCAACTGGAACTCTTATACATTGTTGGGGAGAATACAAAATAGTGTAGCTGCTCCAGAAGACAGTTTGACAATTCCTTAAAAGTTAGGCTGGGTGCAATAGCTCATGTATGTAATCTCAGCACTTTGGGAAGCTGAGGTTGGCAGATTGCTCGAGTTCAGGAGTTTGAGACCAGCCAGGACAACATGGCGAAACCCCACCTCCACAAAATAAACAAAAATTAGCCAGACATGGTGGCATGTGCCTGGTTCCAGCTCCTTGGAAGGCTGAGGTTGGAGGATTGCTTAAGCCCAAAAGACAGAGGCTGCAGTGAGTTAAGACGGCACCACTGCATTCCAGCCTGGCAATAGGACAAGATGGCAGCTTTTACCACTTCTATTCAACATAGTATTGGAAGTCCTAGCCAAAGCAATTGGGTAAGAAAAAGAAATAAAAGGCATCTAACTGGAAATGAAGGAGTAAATTGCCTTTTTTCCTCACATGACAAGATCTTTTATGTAGAAAACCCTAAAGATTACACACACACACACCCCTATTAGAACTGCATTTGATCTTAGCCAAAAGGCCAAGAAGTGATTCTGTTAGAATGAATGAACAAATTTAGCAAAGGTGCAGGATACAAAATCAACACACAAAAACCAGTTTTATTTCTATACATTGATAATAGACAATCTAAAATGAACATTAAGAAAACAATTCAATTTACAATAACATCAAAAAGGATAAGACCAGGCACAGTAGCTCACACCTACTATCTGAGCACTTTGGGAGGCCAAGGTGGGAGGATTGTTTGAGGAGTTAGAGGCTGTAGTGAGCTGTGATTGTACCACTGCACTCCAGCCTGGGCAACAGAGTGAGATCCTGTCTCCAAAAAAGAAAAAAACAAAGTCAAGGTAACAGGAAAAGCAGCTTCTGTTGACCAAGATGCAGCAGATAAGCTCCCAGATGCCATTAAGAAAATCACTGAGGCCGGTTGTGGTGGCTTATGCCTGTAATCCCAGCACTTTCGGAGGCAGAGGTGGACAGATCACCTGAAGTCAGGAGTTCAAGACCAGCCTGGCCAACATAGTGAAATCCCATTTCTACTAAAAACACAAGAAATTAGCTGAACTTGGTGGCAAATGCCTGTTATTCCAGCTACTTGGAAGACTGAGGCACAAGAATTGTTTGAACCTGGGAGGCAGAAGTTGCAGCGAGCCAAGATGGCACCACTGCATTCCAGCCTTAGTAACAGCGAGACTCTGTCTTAAAAAAAAAAAAAAAAAAAAAAGAACTGATGAGAAAGGATATCTGCCTGAGCATGTTTTTATGCAGATGAAAGTGCCCTCTTCTGGAAAATAAAATGCCAAAAAGAACATTTATTAGTAAGGAAGGGAAGGGAGCACCAGGAATTAAGGTAGGAAGGGATTGGCTAACTCTACTGCTTTGTGCAAATGCAGTCAGGTTTGTGATCATGACTGCCTTTATCCGTAAAGCTGCTAACCTCTGAGCCTTGAACAGAAAAGATAAACACCAGCTGCTGGGCTTTTGTTTGTACAACAATAAGGCCAAGACAACAAGAACCCTTTTTCTGGATGCGTCTCATCGATGCTTTATCCCTGAACTCAGGAAGTAAATTGATAGTAAGGAACTGCCTTTTAAAGTTCTCTTAATATTGGTCAATGCCCCTGGCCACCCAGAACACCATGAGATCAACACTTGGAGTTGTCTACTTGTCCCCAAGCATAAGGTCTATAATTCAGCCTCTAGATCAGGGGATCATAAGGACCTGCAAGGCTCATTACACACAATAGTCTATGGAAAGGATTGTCAGTGCTATGGAAGAAAACCCAGACAGAGAGACTATCATGAAAGTCAGGAAGGATCACACCATTGAACATGCCATCATTGTTATGGAAAAAACTGTGAAAGCCTAAATAAATAAATAAATAAATAAAAATTAAAAGCTGTGAAAGCCATCAAGCCCAAAACAAAAAAGGTGGGGAGGGTCTGGGTGGAGGGTTTCAAGATATGGATCTTGGGGAAATTAAAGAGCTAATAGATGTCATGCCAGAGGAATTAATAGAAGACAGCTTGATGGAGATGAGTGCTTCTGAACCAGTGCCAGATCATGAGGAAGAAGACATAATAGAATAATTACTAGAAAAGAAATTAACATTAGACAGTCTGACAGAAGGTTTCTCATTATTCATGACTGCTTTTTACTTCTTTTACGTGGACCCTCCCATGATATGGGCACAAAAACTACAGCAAACGGTAGAAGAGGGATTGGTATCATATAGAAATATTTTTAGAGAAATGAACAAAAAAGTCAGAAATAAATTACATTGCATTTCTGTAGTTTCACTGAGTGTGTCCACTTCTCCTGCCTCCCCTTCCACCTCCTCTGCCTCTGCCACTCCTGAAACAGCAAAAACAACCTTCCTCTTCCTCCTCCTCCTCCTCAGCCTACTCAACAGGAAGTGAAGAGGATGAAGACCTTTGTGATGACACACTTCCACTTAATGAACAGTGAATGTATTTTCTCTTATGATTTTTAAATAGCATTTTCTTTACTCTAATTTACTTTATTAAGAATATAGCTTGGGCACAGTGGCTCACACCTGTACTCCCAGCACTTTGGGAGGCCGAGGTGGGTGGATCACCTGAGGATGGGAGTTCAAGACCAGCCTGGCCAACATGGTGAAACCCTGTCTCTACTAAAAATACAAAAATTAGCCAGGCATGATGGTGCATGCCTGTAATCCCAGCTACTTGGGAGGCTGAGGTGGGAGAATTGCTTGAACCTGGGCAGCAGAGGTTGCAGTGAGCCCAGATTGTACCACTATACTCCACCCTGGGTGACAGAGCAAGACTCTGATTAAAAAAAAAAAAAAAAAAGTAGTATACAATAGATATAACATACAAAATGTGTTAATTGTGTTATTGTAAAATTTCTAGTCAACAGTAAGCTATTTGTAGTTAAACTTTGGGGGAGTAAAAAATGACACATGGATTTTTGACCGCAAGGAGGATCAATGCCCCTGATTCTTCAAGTTCAAGGGCCAACTATATACAAAAATCAACTCAAAATGTATCATAGACCTAAATATAGGAGCTAATATTATAAAACCCTGGGAAGAGAACATACGGGACCAGCTCCATGACATCTAACTTAATAATTTCTCACATATGACACCAAAAACACAGGCAATAAAACAAAAAAATAGTTAAATTGGACTTTACCAAAATTTAAAAATGTGTGCAACAAAGGACAATATCAACAGAGTAAAAATGCAACCCAAGGAGTAAGAGAAAATAATTATATCTGATAAACAATTAATATCTAGAATATATATGGAGAGAACTTCTACAATTCATAACAGAAAAAAAACTATTTAAAAATGGACAAAGGACTTGAATAGACATTTCTCCAAGGAAGATACGCAAATGGCCGATAAGCACGTGAAAAAATACTCAGTATCACTAATCATTAGGGACACGAAAATCAAAATTACAATGAGATATCACTGCAAACACACTACGATGGCTATTATCTAAAACACACATATACATGGCCGGGCATGGTGGCTCATGTCTGTAAATCCCAGCACTTTGGGAGGTCAAGGCAGGTAGATCACTTGAGGCCAGGAATTCAAGACCAACCTGGCCAACATAGCGAAACCCCATCTCTATCAAAAATACAAAAACTAGCCGGGCATGGTGGCGCATGCCTGTGGTCCCAGTTATTTGGGGGGGAGTGGGGGCGCTGAGGCATGAGAATTGCTTGAACCTGGGAGGCGGAGGCTGCAGTGAGCCAAGATCACACCATTGTCCTACAGCCTGGGCAACAGAGTGAGACTCCATCTCAAAAAATAAATAATTAATTTTTTAAAAATTTAAAACACATAAAGGAACAAAACAGAAAATAGTAAGTGTTGTTGAGGATGTGGAGAAATTGAAAGGTTTTGTTGTGTGTGTTCTGACTTTTCCACTGACCAGTTACCTCAACCAGTCCACCCCATCTCTCTCTCCCTTTCCTCGGGCCTTTCTATTTCTTGAGACACAACAATATTGAACTTAGGCAAGGTGTGGTGGCTCACACCTGTAATCCCAGCACTTTGGGAGGCTGAGGTGGGAGGATTGTGTGAGCCTGGGAGGTCAAGGCCACAGTGAGCCATGATTGTGCTACTGTACTCCAGGCTGGGCAACAAAGCAAGACCCTGTCTCCAAGAAAAAAAGAAAGAAAAAAAACTAAGCCAAATACTAACCCTAAAATAGTCTCAAAAGTGTTCAAGGGATAGGAAGAGTCACACATTTCTCATTTTAAATCAAAACCTAGAAATAATTAAGTTTAGTAAGGAAAGCATGTCAAAAGCCAAGATAGGGTGAAAGATAGGTCCCTTGCATCAAACAACCAAGTTATAAATGATAGGAAAAGCTCTTGAAGGAAATTAAAAGTGCTACTCCAGTGAACACACAAATGACAAGAAAGCAAAAACAGCCTTTTGCAAATGTGGAGAAAGTTTGCATGGTCTGGATAGATCAAACCAGCCACAATATTCCCTTAAGCCAAAGCCTAATCCAGAGCAATTCTTCAGTTCCATGAAGGTTCAGAGAGTGAGGAAGCTGCAGAAGAAAAGTTGAAAGCTAGCAGAGGTTGGTTCATGAGGTTTAAGGAAAAAAGCCGTCTCCATAACATAAAAGTGCAAGGTGAAGTAGCAAGTGCTAATAGAGAAGCAGCAGCAAGTTCCCCAGAAGATCTAGCTAAGATCATTGATGAAGGTGGCTACACTAAACAATAGATTTCCCATGTGGATGAAACAGGCTTCTGTTGGAAAGAAGATGCCATCTAGGACTATCATAGCTAGAGAGGAGAAATCAACGCTTGGTTTCAGAGCTTCAAAGGACAGGCCGACTTGTTTGTTTTTGAAACAGGGTCTCACTCTGTTGCCCAGGCTGGAGTGCAGTGGCACAGTCATGGCTCACTGCATCCTTGACCTCCTGGGCTCAAGTGTTATCCTCCTGCCTCAGCCTCCCATGTAGATGGAACCACATGCCCAGCTAATTTTTAAAAATGTTTTTGTAGAATCAGGGTCTCCCTACATTGCCCAGGCTGGTCTCATCTGGGCTCAAGTAATCTTCCTGCCTCAGCCTGCCAAAGTGCTGGGATTACAGGCATGAGCCACCATGTCCAGCCCAGGCTGACTCCTCTGTTAGGGGCTAATGCTGCTGGTGACTTTCAGTTGAAGCCAATGCTCATTTACCATTCCTAAAATCCTAGAGCCCTTAAAAAATTCCACTCTGCCTGTGCTTTAATAAACAGACAAAGCCTGGATGACAGCACATCCATTTACAGCATGGTTTACTGAATATCTTAAGCCTACTGTTGAGACCTACTGCTCAGAAAAAAGATCCCTTTCAAAAGATTAGTGCTTATTGACAGTGCACACAATCACTGGAGATGTGTAAGACATACAAAAACATTAATGTGTTGTTTTCATGCCTGCTAACCCTACAGCCATTCTGCAGCCATTCAAGAAGTAATTTCAACTTTCAAGTTTTATTATTTAAGAAATACACTTCATGCTGGGTGAGGTGGCTCACGCCTATAACCCCAGAACTTTGGAAGGCCGAGGAGGATCGCTTGGGCCCAGGAGTTTGAGACCAGCCTGGGCAACATGGCGAGACCCCATCTCTACAAAACATTTAAAAATAAGCCAGGTGTTGTAGTGCATGTCTGTGGTCCTGAGGTGGCATACACCTGAGGAAGCTCAGGCTGGAGGATTGCTTGAGCCCAGGAGGTTGAGACTGCAGTGAGCTGTGATCATGCCACTGCACTCCAGCCAGGGTGACAGAATGAGACTCAAAAAAAAAAAGAAGAAATGCACTTCATAAGGCTTCAGCTGCCATAGAGAGTGATTCCTCTGATGGATCTTGTAAATTGAAAACCTTTCAGAAAGAATTCACCAGTGTAGATGCCATTCACAACCTTTGTGATTCATGGGAGGAGGTCAAAATATTAACATGAACAGAAGTTTGGAAGAAGTTGATTCTCACCTACACGAATGACTTTGAGGGGTCCAAGACTTCGGTGGAGGAAGGAACTACAGATGTGGAAACAGCAAGAGAACTAGAATTAGAAGTGGAACCTGAAGATGTGACTGAATTGCTGCAATCTCATGATCAAACTTGAATGGATGAGGAGTTGCTTCTTAAGAAAGTGGTTTCTTGAGATGGAATCTACTCCTGATGTAGACGACTGTGAACATTGTTGAAATGACAACAAAGGGCTGGGCACAATGGCTCATCTACAATCCTAGCACTCTGAGAGGCCAAGGCAGGTGGATCACTTGAGCCCAGGAGTTCGAGACAGGCCTGGGCAACATAGTAAGATGTCATCTCTACTAAAAACTTTTTGAAAAAATTTTAAAAAAGAAATGACAACGAAGGATTTAGAATATTTCATAAACTTAGTTGATAAAGCAGTGACAAGATTGGAGGAGACTGACCAATTTTGCAAGAAGGTCTGTTGGGGGTAAAATACTATCAAATGGCATCATGTGCTACAGAGAAACCTTTGTGAATAGTCATTTGACATGGCAAACTTCACTGTTGTCTTATTTTAAGAAATTGCCACCAACCACTCCAACCTTCAGCAACCATCACCCTGATCTGTCAGCAGCCACCAACATCAAGGCCAGGCCCTCGGCCAGCAAAATGATTACAACTCACTGAGGCTCAGATGATGGTTAACATTTTTTCGTAATAAAGTATTTTTAAATTAAGGTATGCACATTTTTAGATATAATCCTATTGCACAATAGACTGCAAAATAGTGTAAACATAACTTTTATATGTGCTGGGAAACAAAACAATTTGTGTGACTTGCTTTATTGCAATATTTGTGTTATTGTGGTGATGTGGAACCATACCTGCAATATCTCCAAGGTATGCTGTATACCCAAAAGAAGTAAAAGCAGGCATTCAGACAGATATTTGTACACCAATATTTATAGCAGCATTAGTCACAAATCCAAAAGGTGGGGGCAACCCAAATGTCCATCAACAAACAAATGGATCAGCAAAATGTGGTGTAGGCATACAGTGAAATACTATACAGCCTTAGAAATAAATGAAATTCTAACGTGTACTACAACATGGGTGAACCTTGACATGCCAAGTGAAATAAGCCAGACACAAAAAAAGACAAATTTTGGATGATGCCACTTACATGAGGTACTTAGTCAAATTCATAGAGAGCAGAATAGTGATTGCCAAGGGGTGGAGTGTTGGGGTGAACAGACCCAACACCAGGTCGTGGGGGTGACAAAGTCCAGCGGAGTCAAAGGATTGAGAAAAAGAGAAAAAGATAGGACACTAGGGGGCCATTGCTATTGTATGGAGGCTGTGAAGGCCCCGCGCTCTGGGAGCCCACAGTATTTACTGGTAATCCAACAAAAAAACAGGTGCTGAGAATGTGGAGGTCAAAAGAGCATGTTGCATTAAACACATGATTTACAGCTGCGATGGTTTAGCATTTATATGGAACATATTCTGCTTCTTGAGATAATGGGAACAGGAGCCTAGGAGGGCTAGAAGCAAGGAGCCAGCAAGTCTAGACACGTTCCAAAGGATATTATGCAAGCCCTGCCTCAGTTTGCCTCCCAACACTCAGCTTTTTCCCAACCTGCCCCCCTTCTCTTTTTTGTAAAAGAGAAGGTATCGTTATTACTATCATTATTACTAGCATAAGAGCTGGCCTCTTTAAATTGAGCAAGGCAATTGTAGGCTGTGCAGCCCTTAAAAGTGATCCAGCTTCATTTTTCTTAGCCCTCATTCAAACTGGAGTTACTCTGGTTTGTATGCTTCCCACATACCTCCCCTTTCCCTTTTACAAGAGGACGCTTAATCTTAGAGGTTGCAAAAGGATGAAGGTCCATCTTCCGTAACTTCTTCATGCTGAATAGGGGTGATGATACTCCTGCCTAACTATTAGGGTTTCTTGTATTCAGGGTAGAGAGGAGCTGAATCAGAAAGCATTGGTCCATTACGCATGGTGACTCTGGTCGCTCTTCGTTCCATCTTGGCATTCAGATTCAACTGGCTCATGGCTCATACTGGGGGAACCCGGTCCATGGTTGGGATCCATGGGTCCCTCCAGTCTCCCGTTCCATGGTCGTGCACATCTTGAGGGCATCCACACGGTTCGTTCATCTCCTGCAAAAACGCAAGCATACCGTCATCCCCACATTAGTAAATCTACTGAAACAGAAGCAAAACCTTTTTGTGGTTGTAGCCGGGAGGCATGCAGTTGCTGAAGCATTTGTTAACTCACTTTCTGCCTCTTTGGTTAATTACCACGAGGTAAAACTTTCCACTGATAATGAGAAACAGGCCTTTTCTGATTAACAGAAGGCATGGAGAAAGCAAATTGAGGCTTTTTATTTTATTTTATTTTATTGAGATGGAGTCTTGCTCTGTAGCCCAGGCTAGAGTGCAGTGGCGCAACCTTGGTTCACTGCAAGCTCCGCCTCCCAGTTCACGCCATTCTCCTGCCTCAGCCTCAGTCCCTGTAGCTGGGACTACAGGCGCTCACCACCACACCCAACTAACTTTTTGTATTTTTTAGTAGAGACGGGGTTTCACCGTGTTAGCCAGGATGGTCTCGATCTCCTGACCTTGTGATCCACCCACCTCGGCCTCCCAAAGTGCCGGGATGACAGGCGTGAGCCACTGCACCTGGCCAGATTGAGGCTTTTCAAACTTTCAATTCACACTGTACAGGTGGGTCCACTAGATGCTGTGGTTCATGATAGATCTTCAGATGTTTGGTGGGCGCCCACACAGGCACCTGATTGTCACCTGGAGACACACAAGCAAATCCTCTTCCCATAAAATTATCTTTAGGCAGGGATCGGAGCAAGTATATTCAGAGGTAAGGAGAATTTGGGGGCCTAATGGCTTCCTGATGTTTGACAGGTGTTCCCTCGGAGTTTAGGAATTCCCTTTCTCTCCATATTGCTGCGTGGGCATGGGGGACTAGGTAAGCATACTTAGAGTCTGTATATAAATTTACCCTTTTTCCTTCTAATTCTAGTGTATAATGGCCCCTGCTTTTGCTAGGGATGTCTCTCCCTAACAAAGGAGTGGGGCTTTCAGGCATAATTAGAAAAGCATGTGAAAAGAGTAAAGTTCCCCAGTCACAACTTAGTGCTGGGAGAAGTATCTAGTGACTGGCTCTCCTAGCACCCCTCGGATAGTGACAGATTTGGAGGACAGTTGTCCAGGACAGGAGAGTAAGACTGAGAAGGCTGTGCCAGTGTCCAGGAGACAGTTAACCTCCTGGCCCTCAGGGGTCAAGCATACCTGGGGAGGGTGATGGCATGGGCTGGCGCTTGCCCTGGGCACCCTCAGTCCTGCTGCTGGATCATCTGGTTAGTGGTTTCGGACTCAGAGGACCTTTGTTCCCTGGGGCAGTGTGCCTTCCAGTGATTTCCTTGACACAAGGGGCAAAGATGAGGGGGTAGCTTATTTCTATTCAGACAATCTTTCTTAAAGTGTCCTTGCAGACCGCACTGGAAGCAAGCCCTATTAGGCATTTGATCTTCCCAGCCTTTCCCTTTTCCAGAGCCTCCAAAGTCTGCTTGCCTAAGAGTCATGACTAAAGCGGTGGCCTTTTTTTTTTTTTTTTTTAAATCCCATTTGTCCCATTCAGCCTGCTCCTCCTGATCTCCGTTATAGAAAAACCAAGGTTGCCAAGTTCATTAGGGTTTCTAAGTTTTGCTCCGGGCCTAGGGTGGACTTTTGAAGTTTTTTCTAATATCTGCAACTGACTGATAAACTCATCAAGATTAGTTGCCTTCAATAGAGTCAGGTGACAGAGAGGTATGCTTCCTCAATGCCTCTCTTTGTCTCTCCAGAAAGGCAGTAGGATTTTCTTCCTTTCCCTGTGTTATAGTGGACGTCATTGAATAATTCATAGCCTTCTTCCTAGTTTTCCTTAGTCCTAGCACGCAAGTTAACAAATGTCTGCGGCACCAATCTCCATGTTCTGATTCTGCATCCCAGTGAAGGTCTGCACTGGGAACTGCCTGCTGGCCTGTGGGGAATTGTTCTCTTTCCTCTGTGGTCATCCTATCATTGACCTGACTGAGATACCAGAGATCGCCAAACTCTCGGGCTGCAGTTATGGCGGGTTAGTGTCTGATCTAGCAATAACATATCTCTCCATGTCAGATCAAAGGATTGTCCTAACCCTTGTGAAACATCAATATAGCCATCAGGGTTATCTGAGAATTTACCTGGTCTATTTTAATTTGCTTCAAGTCTGAGAGGGAAAAAGGTACATACACTCTGGGCGAATTCTCCAGAATACACCTTAGGGATGTTTTTGCCTCGGGGGGAACATTTCCCATCTGAAAAAAAAAGAACATAGGGATGCCAGCATCCCCAGTCACTTTCAGATGAGCATTAGTCCTAGAGCGTCCTCTATGGTCCTAATGCTTATTCCTCTCCAGGGTGCGTAACCACCCACGGACCTCTGCTTATCAGATTAGTTACGTTCACCGATGTAGCAGTCCTCACCCATTTTCCGTCTTTCTTGACCACAAAGAAAGGGGTCCGGGCTGCTGGATTCTAGTGGTCCTTTACCAGCATGCCCAACATTTCCTTTGCACTCAGAGGTAAATTCTAGAGCTGGGCTGGGTCCCTGAGTATTTCATAACAACCCAACTGCCCCATCAAGATGCATTTCCATAAACAGTTCTTAACGCAAATTCATTTCCAAGTGTGTAGGTAACCTTTTGAGTCAGGATTAAGATAGTTTTTTGAAGGCCGGGTACGGTGGCTCAAGCCTGTAATCTCAGCACTTTGGGAGCCGAGACGGGCGGATCACGAGGTCAGGAGATCGAGACCATCCTGGCTAACACAGTGAAACCCCGTCTCTACTAAAAATACAAAAAACTAGCCAGGGGACGTGGCGGGCGCCTGTAGTTCCAGCTACTCGGGAGGCTGAGGCAGGAGAATGGTGTAAACCCAGGAGGCGGAGTTTGCAGTGAGCTGAGATCCGGCCACTGCACTCCAGCCTGGGCGACAGAGCGAGACTCCGTCTCAAAAAAAAAAAAAAAAAAGATAGTTTTTTGATTCTGTGAGTACTTTAAGACTTGGCTGAGTGCAAGCAGCTCGCACATTCAAGCAGACCAATTATTAAGCATTTTTTATTTTTTGAGACGGAGTCTCGCTCTGTCGCCCAGGCTGGAGTGCAGTGGCCGGATCTCAGCTCACTGCAAGCTCCGCCTGCCGGTTTACGCCATTCTCCTGCCTCAGCCTCCCGAGTAGCTGGGACTACAGGCGCCCGCCACCACGCCTGGAAAATTTTCTTGTATTTTTAGTAGAGATGGGGTTTCACCGTGTTAGCCAGGATGGTCTCAATCTCCTGACCTCGTGATCTGCCCACCTCAGTCTCCCAAAGTGCTGGGATTACAGGTGTGAGCCAAAGCACCTGGCCTCCCACCGAGCTTCTTTTAGATGTCCTCGGGTGTCCTTTGATGATGCATTCTCCACTTTCACTCTGGCATTCCTTCACTGGGGTCTTTGTCGCCCCACATTAAGCAGCCAGGAATGTTGGTGTGATCAGACTCAATACCAGGTCGTGGGAGTGACAAAGTCCAGCAGAGTCAAAGGATTGAGAAAAAGACAGTAAGAAATAAAGATAGGACACCAGGGAGCCATTGTTATTGTATGGAGGCCGCGAAGGCCCCGAGCTCTGGGAGCCCACGGTATTTATTGGTAAGCAACAAAGAAACAGGTGCTGAGAATGTGGAGGTCAAAAGAGCACGTTGCATTAAACACATGATTTACAGCTGCGACGGTTTAGCATTTATATGGAACATGTTCTGCTACTTGAGGTAATGGGAACAGGAGCCTAGGAGGGCTAGACGCAAGGAGCCAGCAAGTCTAGACACATTCCAAAGGACATTATGCAAGCCCTGCCTCAGTTTTCCTCCCAACACTCAGCTTTTTCCCAACAGTGGTGGGAGGGGAGAAGGAAGTTATTGTTTCTTGGTAGAATTTTAGCTGGGGAAGATAAAACAGTTCTGGAGAGGGATGGTGGTGTGGCTAAACAGTGTGAATGTGCTTAGTGCCACAGAACTGCACAACTAAAAACGGTAAGTTTTATGCAAATTTTATCACAATTTTAAAACACAATCTAATTAGAGTATGGTCAAAAGACATAAACACACACTTTCACCACAAAGGATGACCTGTCACCAAAGATGGATGGCAAGTCAGCACATGAAAAGATGATCGGGCTGGGTACAGTGGTAATAGCTCATGCCTATAATCCCAGCACTTTGGGAGGCCAAGGTGCAAGGATCATTTGAGGCCAGGAGTTTGAGACCAGCACAAGCAACATGACAAGACCCCTATCTCTACAAAAATAAAATAAAATTAGCCAGGTGTGGTGGTGCACACCTGTGGTCTCAGCTATTTGAGAAGCTAAGGTGGGAGGATCGTGTAAGCCCAGACAGCAAGGCTGCAATTATCTGTGATTGTGCCACTGCACTCCAGCCTGGGTGACATAGTAAAACCCTGTCTCCTCAGGTGCAGTGGCTCACGCCTGTAATCCCAGCACTTGGGGAGGCCGAGGCGGGCAGATCATGAGGTCAGGAGATTGAGATCATCCTGGCTAACACGGTGACACGGTGAAACCCCATCTCTATTAAAAATACAAAAAAAATTAGCCAGGCATGGTGGCAGCACCTGTAGTCCCAGCTACTCGGGAGGCTGAGGCAGGAGAATGGCGTGAACCCAGGAAGCGGAGGATGAAGTGAGCCGAGATCGCGCCACTGCACTCCAGCCTGGGCGACAGAGCGAGACTCCGACTCAAAAAAAAAACACAAAAAACCTGTCTCAAATAATAATAATAATAATAATATTACCAAGTGCTAGAAAGGATCCAGATTCTCATACATTGGGGACATAACATTAAATGACACAGCCACTCTGGAAAAACAGTTTGGCAGGTTCTGAAAATTTAAAAATACACATACCATTACAATCATACAATTACCATACAATTATACAATCTACGATTTCCTGCAGAAATGAAAACTGATGCTCACCCCTAAACCTGTAAGTCAATGTTCTGTGGTGAGCAGGTCTATGTAAACTCCCAAAGACAAAGGGAGGTGAAAGGCTGAAGACAGAGGGTGAAAAATCCAGTTTCTCAGAAGGAAACATTTAATAAGGACTTACAGAAGTGGCGTCTCTGGCAGCCAAGAGATGGTGGATGCCCACACCCACCTGCTTTCCAGAAAATATTAATTAGCAAGCTGTTTTTGATAAAACGTGCAGTTGGTCACGTCTCAGACCCTCTTGTGAAATAACTAGGGACCACTGGGGAAGTTAGATCAGCATCTTTATGAGGGGTTACCTATGTACAAGCATTGTTTCTGTATGAGGAGTTGGATGCTATGGGCATTGTTTCTTGACCTTGTTGTGGGAATGGGAGCGAGTTCGTATGCAGACATCAGTCATCATGGCAGTTTTGCTTCAAAATGGTGTTACTCTTGCCATGCAGCAGGCTGTTTTCCTACAATCAATGTTGATAACAGCGTTATTGGCAATAGCCAAAACTGGATACAGCCCAAATGTCCTTCAATGAGTGAAAGGGTAAATTAATGCAGCCATACTATTTAGCAATAAAAAAAAAAAAAAAAAATTGGCCAGGCACGGTGGCTCACGACTGTAATTACAGCACTTTGGGAGGCAGAGGCAGGTGGATCACTTGAGGTCAGGAGTTTGAGACCAGCCTGGCCAACATGGCGAAACCCCGTCTCTACTAAAACTACAGAAATTAGGCCAGTGTGGTGGCATGTGGCTATAGTCCCAGCTATTCGGGCGACTGAGGCAGGAGAATAGCTTGAACCTGGGAAGCGGAGATTGCAGTGAGCCAAGATGGTGCCATAGAACTCCAGCCCGGGCAACAGAGTGAAACTCTGTTTCATAAAAAAAAAAAAAAAAAGGAAAAAAATTTGATACATAGTTTTGTTTTTTTGTTTTTTTGTTTTGTTTTGTTTTGTTTTGAGACGGAGTCTCGCTCTGTCACCCAGGCTAGAGTGCGGTGGCGCGATCTCGGCTCACTGCAAGCTCCGTGTCCCGGATTCACGCCGTTCTCCTGCCTCAACCTCATGAGTATCTGGGACTACAGGTGCTTGCCACCACACCCAGCTAATTTTTTTCTATTTTTAGTACAGATGGGTTTTCACTGTGTTGGGCAGGATGGTCTCGATCTCCTGACCTTGTGATCCGCCCGCCTTGGCCTCCCAAAGTGCTGGGATTACAGGCGTGAGCCATCGTGCCAGGCTTGATACATAATTTGAACGGATCTCGAGGGCATGTCAGCTGATGACAAGAGCCAGTCTCAAAGAGCTATATATTGTATGATTCTTGAAATCATACATATTGAACGTTCTTGAAATAACAAATTATAGTACTTGAGAATAGATCAGTGGTAGCCAGGAGTTAGGAGTTGGGGAAGACGTGACTGTGAGGTAACAAGGAAGTTTCTTTGTGGCAAGAGAACAATTCTGTAATCTGATTGTGGTGGTAGCTACATGAAAATGTATATGTGATAAAACTCTATAGTACTACACACACACACACACACACACACACAAATACATTTACAAACTGATGAAATCTGAATAAAGTCTCTCCTAGAGTTAATAGTATAGTTGTACCAATGTCAAGTTACTGGGTTTTGACAACTATGGCTATATATTATAATTGGGTAAAGGTACACAGAAAATCTGATGATTATTATTTTTAATAGAGATGAAGTCTCACTATGTTGCCCAGGCTGCTCTCAAACTCCTGGCCTCAAGCCATCCTCCTGCCTTGGCTTTCCAAAGTGCTGGGATTACAGGCATGAGCCACCGCACCCGGCCCAAAAACCTTGAATGAAGGACTTTCTGACATGGACAGAGAACCCAAAGTGTTCTCAAGGACAAATATTCTGTGTAACCCTGCAAAGATTTAGTTCTGAGAGAAGCCTAGTTGGCCAATTTACACCTTGAAACCTCTTTTAGAAAAATCTAGTGAGCATAGAGATGCAGTCATTTTGAAAAGATTATGGATTTAAAATTCACTACTTTGACCTTTTGTGTTTTTTACTCTAAACTAAAAATAAAATACTAAGCCCCCCAATCAACTGAATGGACCCTCACCCCTTTCCCCAAGGAGATCCCCAAGACAACCTAAAAAACAAGTTCAGGTCACTAGATGGGAAGGGAGGTAGGATAACCTCAGTATACTTTTCTTCCTTTGGAATTTAGGTGCAACTGACCAACATTAACATTAAAAGAGAGATCTTAAGACTGACAAAACAGACTCTTTATAGCAATAAGATCCCAAATTCCAACCCAACTCTGGCATAGCATCACATGACAGATAACAGGGTCTAAAGGAAATACAAGTATTTTACCCTACAATATATTTCTTTGACATATTTTGGAATGGCCCTGCAAAGCTTTGTCTTAGGAAAATTTGCATTCTGTAGAGAATCCCTTCCTTTTCCAGGTCTTTCCCTGATCCAGGAGAAATTCAACTAAGAGTCTGACACCTTTTAAGGTCTGATAAGAGACATTTACCATCTATTTACTCTGAAGCCTGCTATTCAAAGGGTTCATCTACCTAACAAAAACCTTGGCTTCTACAACCCCTCTTAACTCAAGCATTTCTTTATGCTGACTTCAATTCTTCAGGAAAAGCTTAATTCTTTCAACCAACTGCCAATCAGAAAATCTTTGCATCCATCTATTACCTGGAAGCATCCCACCCCCAACTTGGAGATGTCCCACCTTTCCTGGCTCAACCAATGTATACCTTACATGTGTTGATTTAGGTCTTTGCCTGTAATATCTGTCTCCCTAAAACGTATAAAATCAAATGGTAACCCAACTACCTTGAACCCATGTTCTCAGGACCTCCTGAGGCTGTGTCATGGGCCAACGTCACCAAATTACAAGGTTCAGAATAAACTTCTTTAAATATTTTACAGTTTGACTTTCTTTGTTAACAACTTTTGAAGGGGTGGCCTGCCCCTCCACACCTGTGGGCGTTTCTCGTTAGGTGGAACGAGAGACTTGAGAAAAGAAATGAGACACAGAAACAAAGTATAGAGAAAGAAAAAGTGGGCCCAGGGGACCGGTGCTCAGCATACAGAGGACCTGCGCCGGCACCGGTCTCTGAGTTTCCTCAGTATTTATTGATCATTATCTTTACCATCTTAGAAAAAGGGAAGTGGCAGGATAATAGGATCATCGTAGGGAGAAGGTCAGCAGTAAGACATATGAAAAAAGATTTCTGTGACATGAATAAGTTTAAGGAAAAGTGCTGTGCCTTGATATGCATATGAAAACATCTCCATAAACCTTTTTAGTGCATGAAGAGAAGCATTGCCGCTAGCAAGTCCCACCTTCAGCCCTAAGGCGGTTTTCTCCTTTCTCAGTAAACAGAACATACAATCAGGTTTTACACCGAGATGTTCCATTGCCCAGGGACGGGCAGGAGACAGATGCTTTTCTCTATCTCAACTGCCAAGAGGCCTTCTTTCCTCTTATACTAGTCCTCCTCAGCACAGACCCTTCACGGGTGTCAGGCTGGGGGACGATCAGGTCTTTCCCTTCCCACGAGGCCATATTTCAGACTATCACGTGGGGAGAAACCTTGGACAATACCTAGCTTTCCTAGGCAGAGGTCCCTGTGACCTTTGGCAGTGTACGTGTCCCTGGGTGCTAGAGATTAAGAGAATGGTGATGACTTTTCACAAGCATACTGCCTTCAGTCACTTGTTTAACAAAGCACACCCTGCACAGCCCAAAATCCATTAAACCTTGAGTCACCACAGCACATGTCTCTTGCAAGGACAAGGTTGAGGGTAGGGTCACAGATTAACAGCATCTCAAATACAGAACAAAATGAAGTCTCTTATGTCTACTTCTTTCTATATAGACACAGTAACAGTCTGATCTTTCTTTTCCCCACAAACTTTCAAACAGAAAATTCCACCCAGCCTTTCCAAACTGGTCAGTTTGAGTTTGAAAGGAAGGCATGTGTACTAATGAGTATCTACAGTCATTATTTCAAAAGAACATTCTCAGCTGGGGCTTATGACTCACATTGCCTTCTAGACTAGCTACACAGACTCAGTGTTCCTGGCTTTTCTGGATCTCTGTATTAAATATAGCTCAAGAATACTGTCCTTTGTTTAGACCACAGTCCAGATCCTGGCTTCTCTTTGGGCTATCATTCCTTCATCTTGATGTCTCTGTCAAAGGCATGTGAACCAGAGCAACTCCATATTGAATAGGAGCTGGGTAAAATGAGGCTGAGACGTACTGGTGAGATACAGGACTAGCTGGATTTCCTAGGCCGACTAAAAATCCCTAAGCCTAGCTGGGAAGGTGACCGCATCCACCTTTAAACACGGGACTTGCAACTTAGCTCACACTCGACAAATCAGGTAGTAAAGAAAGCTCACTAAAATGCTAATTAGGCAAAAACAGGAGGTAAAGAAACAGCCAATCATCTGTTACCTGAGAGCACAGGGGGAGGGACAATAATTGGGATATAAACTCAGGCATTCCAGCCAGCAATGGCAACCCCCTTTGGGTCCCCTCCCATTTTATGGGATCTCTGTTTTCACTCTATTAAATCTTGCAACTGCACACTCTTCTGATCCGTGTTTGTTACAGCTCGAGCTGAGCTTTCGCTCACCGTTCACCACTGCTGTTTGCTGCCCTCGCAGACCCGCCGCTGACTTCCACCCCTCCGAATCCGACAGGGTGTCCGCTGTGCTACTGATCCAGTGAGGTGCCCATTGCCACTCCTGATCGGGCTAGCGGCTTGCCATTGTTCCTTCACGGCTAAGTGCCCGGGTTCATCCTAATTGAGCTGAACACTAGTTGCTGGGTTCCACGGTTCTCTTCCATGATCCACGGCTTCTAATAGAGCTGTAACACTCACTGCATGGCCCAAGATTCCATTTCTTGGAATCCCTGAGGCCAAGAACCCCAGGTCAGAGAACAAGAGGCTTGCCGCTGTAGCAGGACGAGTGGCAGACAAAACTCCTCAGACACCAAGTTAAAGAAGGAAGGGGTTTATTCGGCCGGGGGCATCGGCAAGACTTCTGTCTCAAGAGCCGAGCTCCCCAAGTGAGCAATTCCTGTCCCTTTTAAGGGCACACAACTCTAAGGGGGTGCGTGTGAGAGGGTTGTGATCGATTAAGCAAGCAGGGGGTACGTGACTGGGGGCTACATGCACCAGTAATTAGATTGGAACAAAACGATATGGATTTTCACAGTGCATTTCTCTACAATGTCTGTAATCTATAGATAACATAACCTATTAGGTCAGGGGTCGATCTCTAACTACCAGGCCCAGGTATGGAGCTGGGCTGTCTGCCTGTGGATTTTATTTCTGCTTTTTAGCTTTTACTTCTTCTTTTTTTGGAGGCAGAAATTGGGCATAAGACGATATGAGGGGTGGTCTCCTCCCTTATTCCCCCCTTTTGAGAGTTTCACTCTTTTGATTTGTGGGAGTTCTCATTTTCATTTTCGCTACCCATGTCTTCTTCCAAGACAGATGGATCGTGATTCATATAGTACACTTGTGCTGAGGCATTTTGGTGAACTAAGGTAGTGATGAAGTTTTTTATCATTTGAAGAACTGCAGGTAGCAAACAAGGGAGCAGTAGGCAGGTTCCTATTATTATTATAACTCCTATTATAAGAATTTTAAATCCTCCTAGCACTGGGAACCATTTTCCAAACATAGCCCCAGGATCAAATCCATGCCACACTTGCATGGGCACACATGCCAGTTTTGTCATATTTCTAACTATTTATTCAACTACTTGCCCTTGATCATGTATGTGTAGATGGCAATTAGTAAGGTTAAATTTTCCACAGACCCCTCCTTCAGCTGCTAGCAAGTAGTCGAGAGCTAATCTATTTTGATAGATAGCATTTCTCATCTGAGTTTCTTGCCGGACCAGAATAGTCAAGGCTCCGCCGGTTTTATTAGTGATTATTTCTTTCTTTTTTTTTTTTTTGGAGACAGAGTCTTGCTCTGTCGCCCAGGCTGGAGTGCAGTAGCAGGATCTTAGCTCATTGCAAGCTCCGCCTCCCGGGTTCACGCCATTCTCCTGCCTCAGCCTCCCGAGTAGCTGGGACTACAGGCACCCGCCACCGCGCCCGGCTAATTTTTTGTATTTTTAGTAGAGACAGGGTTTCACCGTGGTGTCGATCTCCTGACCTTGTGATCTGCCCGCCTCAGCCTCTCAAAGTGCTGGGATTACAGGCGTGAGCCACCGCACCCAGCCTATTAGTGATTATTTCTAAGACAGCTTGCAACGGTATGATTCAGTTGATCATGTAAATGGGGGTCCGGGATCCCCATGAGCCATCTTGTGCCCAAGTAGCAGGCCCACAATATTGTATGATTCTCTCAGGGGGCCATTCATGGTCTTTCCAATTTCCTATAGCTATGCTTCTCTTTTTGCAGGAAGCATAGACAGGGAAACCCAGAAGTTCGCCTGTTTTTATGGGCAGTAGGAAGAAAGATGGTTTAATAGTGCCAATAACACAACTACCTGCCCACTGGTCAGGTAATTTGGCATAAGCTCTATGCCTACATATCCAATATAATCCAGTGGGGGCTGTCCAGTCCCAGTGAGACTCCGGGTGGGTCCACACGGTTTGCAACTTTGGGAATTTACTAAATGGATTCCTCTGTTTGATTTGAACTCCACCACATGACTGTTTTTGTGGTACCATTATATAGTTTCTGTCCCAGACAACTAGGTCATCCTATAGGGTGACTGAATTCTTTTCTTTCTTTAGCTATGCCATATTGTCCAATAATTGAGGCTTTTAGGACCCAGAAATTATCAGGGTGATTCTTTTGAGCTGGGAATTCATCAGGAACTGGGTCTGTAGGTACTAATTCTTGGGCTTCCCATGGCCATTGATCTCCTATTACAGTTCCTCCACATACATAACATGAAGTGACATTGAGAGACTGGGCTACATGCTCAGCTAATTGCGAGAACAAATTTCTTGTTTTTCCTGGAATTTCTGGTACTAGCACATTCAGTTCATCAATGATGTGGTGTGATCTCGGCTCACTGCAAGCTCTGCCTCCCAGGTTCATGCCATTCTTCTGCCTCAGCCTCCCGAGTAGCTTGGACCATAGGCGCCCGCCATCATGCCTGGCTAATTTTTTGAATTTTTAGCAGAGACGGGGTTTCACTGTGTTAGCCAGGATGGTCTCGATCTCCTGACTTCGTGATCCACCCGCCTCGGCCTCCCAAAGTGCTGGGATTACAGGCGTGAGCCACTGCACCTGGCCCAGGCTTCCTTCTAATGGCAAATCTACCTTTAATGCTGGCCAGTCTATCTTACACAAAGTTTTAAGTTTTCCTAGTGTCATAGTACTCCATAGTCTCCTTTAAATTCTTTTTTGAAATTTTTCAACATAGTTCCTAGTAGGGTGGGCTTATTTGTGCCTGAACTATGCTTCTTCGAGACAAAACACCATGCTCACACCACATGCACACCACAAAACAAAGAATGGGTAAAAAGGACACACACACACTTTTGCAGTTTGCACCAAAACAAAATCAAAACCAAAATCAGAACATCCAGAAATCCAAGCCAGGTCAAAACCAAAACCAAAGTATCAAGCAGGCCAAGTCAAGTCAAAAACAAAAACCAAAGTGCCGGTACAGGCACACCATGGGTGATCAGGCCACACTTCCACTCAAATGGAGTGGGCAAGTTTCCAAGACCAGTCCTGTCAAGCAATTCAAACCAAGTCAAAATGAAAACCAAAACCAAACTGCCAATAAAGGCACAAGATGGGTGATCAGGCCACGCTTCCACTCAAACAGAGTGGGCAAGTTTCAAAGACTAGTCTTACCAAATTTTGGATGTCCAGACTCCAAGTGCCCATTCCTTCCTGGTGTTCAGCCACTACTTGGATCCTCCGTGGGGGCCTGCCACACACTGCTCTGGCGAGGCGTCTCACTGGAGCAAATGCCTACCAGGAGCACTCTCAGGATCTGCATCGCTCCGGCTGGTCAGAGTCCCCCACAGGGATGTTCCACAGGGCAGGCTTAAGCCACCTAAGGAGCTGCCTCCACCATCTGCCAATCACCTCGCTTACTGATCAAGGAACCAAGAAATGTAGCAGGAGAAGCCACAGACAAAACTCCTCAGACTCCGAGTTAAAGAAGGAAGGGGTTTATTCGGCCCGGAACATCGGCAAGACTTCTGTCTCAAGAGCCGAGCTCCCCGAGTGAGCAATTCCTGTCCCTTTTTTTTTTTTTTTTTTTTTTTTGAGACGGAGTCTTGCTCTGTCGCCCAGACTGGAGTGCAGTGGCCAGACCTCAGCTCACTGCAAGCTCCGTCTCCCGGGTTCACGCCATTCTCCTGCCTCAGCCTCCCAAGTAGCTGGGACTACAGGCACCCGCCACCTTGCCCAGCTAGTTTTTTGTATTTTTTTTTTAGTAGAGATGGGGTTTCACCGTGTTAGCCAGGATGGTCTCGATCTCCTGACCTTGTGATCCACCCGTCTCGGCCTCCCAAAGTGCTGGGATTACAGGCTTGAGCCACCGTGCCTGGCAATTCCTGTCCCTTTTAAGGGCTCACAACTCTAAGGGTGTGCATTACAGGGTCGTGATCGATTGAGCAAGCAGGGGGTAGGTGACTGGGGGCTGCGTGCACTGGTAATGAGATTGGAACAAAACAAGATAGGGATTTTCACACTGAATTTCTACATAATGTCTGTAATCTATAGACAACATAACCTGTTAGGTCAGGGGTCGATCTTTAACTACCAGGCCCAGGGTGTGGCGCTGGGCTGTCTGCCTGTGGATTTCATTTCTGCCTTTTAGTTTTTACTTCTTCTTTCTTTGGAGGCAGAAATTGGGCATAAGACCATATGAGGGGTGGTCTGCTCCCTTACCGCCATCTTGGAAGTGGCCCACTACCATCTTGGGAGCTCTTTTTTTTTTGTCTTTTTTTTTTTTTTTCCTTTTTGTGGAGAACAGGGTCTCACTATATTACCCAGGCAGGTCTCGAACTCCTGGGCTCAAGCTATCCTCCCGCCTCTGCCTCCCTGAGAGCTGGGATTACAGGCTTGAGCCACCGTGCCTGGCCCATCTTGGGAGCTCTAAGAACAAGGACCCCCTGGTAACACTGGGCTGCATTCCCAGAAAGTTAAGGCATTGTTAGTTACAGAATGAGATAGGAGGTCAGCACAAGATACAGGTCATAAAGACCTTGCTGATAAAACAGTTTGCAAGAAGGAAGCTGGCCAAAACCCACCAAAAGCAAGACAGAGATGAGCGTGTCCTCTGGTCATCCTCACTGCTACACTCCCACCAGCGCCATGACAGTTTACAAATACCATGGCAACATCAGGAAGTTACCCTATATGGTCTAAAAAGGGGAAGCATGAATAATCCACCCCTCAATTAGCATGTAATCAAGAAATACCTGTAAAAATGGGCAACCAGTAGCCCTTGAGGCTGCTTTGTCTATGGAGTAGCCATTCTATTATTCATTTACTTTCTTACTAAACTTGCTTTTGTTTTGCACTGTGGACTCGCCCTGAATTCTTTCTGTGCAAGTTCCAAGAACCCTCTCTTGGAGTCTGGACGAGGACACCTTTCCTATAACATCTTTCTGGTGACCACTGAAGGGACTACAGTGTGGAAACCCTGGACCCAAACCCCTTACTTACCAAGGTTTTCACCAAAAGTAAAAGTTGCTAAGAGTTAACATTGTAACATGTATTTGAGACTACTAAAGAAACAGTTCTTCCACATGTAAGGCGTGTAGGGAAAGTGAAATGTATTTTTGGTAAAAGATTATAAGAAGTCCCAGGAATGTGGATTTTTCTTGCCTAAAGGGTAAAGGGATTGTTTTAAGTTAAACAGGATAAAGCTAAAGGTTTGAGCAAGTTATGAAAAGTTTATAAAAAATGAATCTTGTAAAAAGAAATTCTTCATGTGAACATATTGGCTAAAGTTAAAGGGGTATTATTCAGTTTTTCCATAAATTAAGCATTGGAATAAAAGTACAACAGGTTTTTCTTAGAACACTAATCTGCTCTTTCACAAAAAAAGTAAAGAGTTAATAAAAGGTTTATGAAAATCTTACACATGGTCAAACTAATTGAGTATTCCTAATTTATGCAATATAGTTATTTGCATAAGTGCAAATAAGTATACATTTTCTTTTGCAACAGGACACAATTGGAGAAACTGGTTATTTTATCAAGGCTTTGACTGGAATGGCATGTTTTCTTTTAAGGAATTAAACTTGACTTATAGAGCCAGTAGAAGCCCCTTAGGGAACTGGCCTCATACCTTGCCTACACAGTCCTTGTACAGGGTTTGTGACCTGTGATAAGTAAAGAATGTCACTTTTTTTTTTTTTTTGAAATGGAGTCTCGCGCTGTCGCCCAGGCTGGAGTGCAGTGACCGGATCTCGGCTCACTGCAAGCTCCGCCTCCCGGGTTCACGCCATTCTCCTGCCTCAGCCTCCCGAGTAGCTGGGACTACAGGCTCCTGCCACCTCACCCGGCTAGTTTTTTTGTGTGTGTTTTTCAGTAGAGACAGGGTTTCACCGTGTTAGCCAGGATGGTCTCGATCTCCTGACCTCGTGATCCGCCCGTCTCAGCCTCCTAAAGTGCTGGGATTACAGGCTTGAGCCACCGCGCCCGGCCAAGAATGTCACTTTCTAACAGGCCCAGGAACTCCAAGTTATCTTGGAACCTCAAGAAGAGAGGAATTTACCCAGCTCATAGGTATCTGAGGGTACAAACCCATGGCAGGGCTCCGTTCTAGGAGTCTTATCTAAGATTCCCTCTCTGGAACAGAGTTCCACAAATGCCAATTTAAAAAGAGCTTATGTGGCTGGGTGCAGTGGCTCACACCTGTAATCCCAGCACTTCTGGAGGCCAAGGTGGGCAGATCACTTGAGGTCAGGAGTTTGAGACCAGCCTGGCCAACAAGGTGAAATCCTGTCTGTACTAAAAATACACAAATATTAGTAGGGCACGGTGGTGGGCACCTGTAATCCCAGCTACTTGGGAGGCTGAGGCAGGAGAATTGCTTGAGCCCAGGAGGCAGAGATTGTAGTGAGCTGAGATTGCACCACTGCACTCCAGCCTGGGTGACCGAGTGAGATTCCATCTCAATAAATAAATAAATAAATAAATAAATAAATAAATAAAAGAGTACTTATGTGAAAAATAATTGTTCTTGCTGCACTTTATACAAATAATCAGGCCAAGTACAATAAAGCAAACCAGTCTTACCAAGATTTATCTTTAGTAAAAATGGGAAACTGGAGAGAGAAATATTATGTTTCAAGAACTATGGTACACTTGTTATTAGATTCTAGTCTCATCAGTTGTTTTTAAGTTTGTTTCTGCAATTTAGGCTAACCCTGCTTATTCCCATGAACCAACCAGGGATCTCTGACTGCTACTCAAAACAAACAAGAGTGATGGTGTCAGGCCTCTGAGCCCAAACCTGTACGTATTCATCCAGATGGCCTGAAGCAAGTGAAGAATGACAAAAGAAGTGAAAATGGCCGGTTCCTGCCTTAATTGATGACATTACTAGTGAAATTCTTTCTCCTGGCTCATCCTGGCTCAAAAGGTCCCCCACTGAGCACCTTGTGGCCCCCACCCCTGCCAGCCAGAGAACAACCCCCTTTGACTGTAATTTTCCACTAACTACCCAAATCCTATAAAATGGCCCCACCCCTATCTCCCTTCACTGACTCTCTTTATGGACTCAGCCGGCCTTCACTCAGGTGATTAAAAAGCTTTATTGCTCACACAAAGCCTGTTTGGTGGTCTCTTCACATGGACGCACGTGAAAGATGGGTAATGTAAAAATCTGAATCAATATTCTAATTCTGGACACCCTGGAATCAGCTAGCAACCCCACATCAGCTTGGTTCCAACAGTTGCCCAGTTCATGGAAAACCTTCTAATTTAGCTTACTTGGGATAATTTTACTCATTTTGCTTTACTCTTGTGGAATATATTCCTATTGTACTCTTTGTGTAGGAGTGCAGGATAAGCTTACTGAATGTTTTCTTAAACTGAATACTTATTAATCTTCCAGATATCACCTTTTGTTGGAACTTGGAGTTATGACCCTTACCAGTATGGCCCTCACCATACTGATGTTTTCTGACTGAGCTCCTCTCTACCCTGAATATAAGAGACCCTAATAGGTAGGCAGGAATATCACCACCCCTATTCGGCCTGAAGAAGTTACAGAAGATGGATCTTTGTCCCTCTGAAACTTTTAGGATTAAAGTTTCTCTTATAATACGGATGAGGCAAATGTCAGAGGAATGTGAACCAGAGCAACTCCATCTTGAATAGGAACTGGGTAAAATCAGGCTGAGACCTACTGGGCTGCATTCCCAGACAGTCAAGCATTCTCTGTCACAGGAGGAGACAGGAGGTCAGCACAAGATACAGGTCCTAGAGACCTTGCTGATAAAACAGGTTACAGGAAAGAAACTGGCCAAAACCCACCCAAACCAAGATGGCAATGAGAGTGACCTCTGGTTGTCCTCACTGCTACACTCCCACCAGCGCCATGACAGTTTACAAATGCCATGGCAACATCAAAAAGTTACCCTATATGGTCTAAAAAGGGGAGGCATGAATAATCCACCCCTCATTCAGTATAAAATCTAGAAATAATCATAAAAATGGGCAACCAATAGCCCTCAGGGCTGCTCTGTCTATGCAGTAGCCATTCTTTTATTCCTTTACTTTCTTAATAAACTTGCTTTTGCTTTGCACTGTGGACTCGCCCTGAATTCTTGTCCGGAGCTGCGCGCCCCGGCCATAGCGAGTAATTATTGACGATTAGATGCCTGAGCTCTATTCATTTCCACCTCTCACCTCCTTCCCAGATTTGTCTTTTCCCTGTATTAAATACCTCACACAAGATGGCGCTCTTCCTGCTTCTTCTTCACCCATCTTTCCGGCGCGCGCGAAAATTGTTACTTCGTAGCAAAATGGTTACTTCCTAGCGCAGGCGCAACATGATGACCTACCGTTGAAACCGAAACCTGCCTGGCCGCGCCCTCTGAAATGAGATCATTTCCGCCTTGGCCCAACCCCTTCCTCTCCAAGTGTATATAAGGCACTGCATTACTGCCATTAAACGAGACTTGATCAGAGCACTGTCTTGTCTCCATTTCTCGTGTCTCTTGTTCCCCAAATTCCCACTCCCTCCTCCAGGGCCTGCTTCGACGATCCCGCGGGCCGGGATAAATTCTTTCTTGTGTGAGATCCAAGAACTCTCTCTTGGGATCTCGATAGGGACTCCTTTCCTGTAACATCTTTTGCTTGACAAATCTGATCCTGAAATCTTTTGGTGCTGGGTGGTGGGAAAGGTGGGAAGGACTGATTCACTTTTTCATTCTGAGCACCACCCACAAATTTTGGGGGGCTGAAATCTCACGTTCAGGAGTTTCTCAGGGATGCTGTGGCAGTCTGGGAAGTGCTGGCCATTCCTCAGGCTTCCTGGCAGGGACTGATGGGACTAGATGATGGTGGTGGGTGAGGGAGACTCAGAAGGCGTTGATTCCACATCTTGAAGATCATCCGTCCATTTTACAGATGAGACAGAGTCCCAGAGAGTAAAGGTCATCTCCATGCAGCTGTCCCCAAATTTCTATCTCTAGTCCTGACTAGGCCCTAGGCTCCAACCAAACTGGGTATGTCCCAGTCATCTAAAGAATAAAGGCTGGCTGCAGTGGCTCATGCCTGTAATCCCAGCACTTTGGGAGGCTGAGGCAGGTGGATCACTTGAGGTCGACAGTTCAACACCAGCCTGGCCAACATAGTGAAAACTCATCTCTACTAAAAATAAAAAAATTAGCCGGGCATGGTGGCAGGTGCCTGTAATCCCAGCTACTCGGGAGGCTGAAGCAGGAGAATAACTTGAACCTGGGAGGCAGAGGTTGCAGTGAGCTGAGATGGCACGACTGCACTTCAGCCTGGGTGACAGTGAGAGACTCCATCTCAAAAAACAAAAATAGACTCTTACTTCCCCAGCTCCTCGCAATTACACTGCCCCAGGCTCCTCCCTTTTCCCATCTATCCATCCAACAACGACAAAAATCCAAAATTTTCCTCAGCTCTTCCCTAGCACTTACAGCATTCCTATTGATTCTAGCCCAAATAGAACTCAAAACTGTCCCCCTCCTCTCCATCTGGAAGTTGCCTCCTAGTCTGACTCTGTCGCCGCCACAGACTTCCCAGCATCCGCCTGCTATGCCTTTGCCTCCACCCCTTCCCATTCCCCATCAGCAACCTACTGATCAATTAAGGATGGCCCTAGATGCACTACTGCACTGGGTCCCAGAGACCTTAGATTATAAACCCAGACTCCTCATCACAGCCCACAAAACCCTAATTTGGAAGTTGCAAATTCCTAATTTGGCAGCCTGCAGCTGTGATCCACAGAAGGGAATGTTTGGAATGTCTTGGGGATGGGTGGAGACTGGGTCTCCAATTGTCCCATCTGACCCCCAAGGGCCAAACTAAGACTAATGAGCTTCCAGAGGTTGTCCCTATGGTCAAGTGTTAGGCATCTCCCCATAGGGCCTTCTCTAAAGTTGTTGTAACCTTCCTCCAAACAGGACCCCAACCTCTGCTTCAGGAAGCAGTGGGAAAAGACCATGCTTTAGAGTCAGTCCTAAATATCAGCTCATTTAATCAATTTCTGCTTCAGTTTACCCATCTTCAAAATGGAGAAAATAATAACACTAATTACCCAAGTGGGGTACTGTGAGAATGAGCTATACGGCACAGATCTCAATGCTTGGCTCACAGTAGGTGCTTAATGCAATCAATGAAAGCTGTGGTCTGCATTATAAGGAATTAACAGACAGCACTGTCCAGGGAAGACTAGGCTCACTCATAAAGTGTTAAGTTCCCCATCACTACAGCGTGTGCAAGCACTTCTTGGTGCCCAAAGGATTCCAGCACCCACAACAGGTTGGCCTAACTCTTAAGGTCTCTCCAGCTTCCAGAGATCATGCTCCTCAGTGTCTGACTTCTAGTCCCCACGCTTCAAGTAACACCGACCAGGCACGTGTGCCCAGCGTGCACCCCGCAAGTCGGTCACCGCCTACTGTCAATAAAGTTGATTTGAGGCGGCTCCAGGCAGAGGGGCAGTGCCACCCACACAGCCACCTCGGCCCGGCCCCGCGGCCCTTCACCCGGTGGGCGGAGGGGGGGGGTGCCGAGTCACGCAGGCGCCGCGCCTTGCCATTGGCCCGCGCCGGGGGAGGCGGGGCTTTCTCACGTCTGCCGGCCCCTCTGTGTTGTCATTTGGCAACGGATAGAGGACACGATCAAGATGGCGGCGGTATCTGGCTTGGTGCGGAGACCCCTTCGAGAGGTAGGCAGCAGCGCGCGGCCTGTATTCCCACGCCACCCGTGTCCACCCTGCGTCCCGCCATCATCTTCCTCTTTCCCTGCCAGGTCTCCGGGCTGCTGAAGAGGCGCTTTCACTGGACCGCCCCGGCTGCGCTGCAGGTAACAGGCGCGGGCGCTTGTCGGACGAGGGCGGGGAGGGGCCCCCTTCTCTCGGGAAGGGGGCCGGAGTCGCGCCTGCGCCGTGGCCGGCCGGCGCCGTGGGCCTTGGGTTTGCGGAGCCAGCATCCTCCCTGGAGCTCCTGCTGCCTCTGTCGCCGCCTGGCGCTTATCACCCCGGCGAGTCACTACCTCACAGCTGGCTGGGCAATGGGGGAAAACTAAGATTAGGCGTTTCTTCCCTCACTCCATGTTTTTTTTTTCTTTAAATTGCAGCAAAATAGACCTAACTTAAAATGTACTTTTTAGAAGTGTATAATTCAGTGGCATTAAGTACATTCACCATGTTGTACAACCATTAACCACCATCCATTTCCAGAACTTTTTAATCATCCCAAACAGAAACTGTCCGTTACTCGGTAACTCTTTATTTCCCTTAACCAAACCCGTGGTAACCCCTGTTGTACTTTTCTGTCTCTATGAGGTTACCTATTCTAGAGTTTTATATAAGTGGCATAATTTGTCCTTTTGTGTCTGGCTTATCTGAGCGTAATGTCCTCAGGGTTCATCCATGTTGTAGCATGCGTCAGAGTTTGATTCCTTCCTAAGGCTGAATAATATATATATGTATGTATTTTTGAGATAGTCTTGCTCTGTCACTCAGGCTGGAGTGCAGTGGCGCGATCTGAGCTCACTGCAACCTCCACCTCCTGGGCTCAAGGGATTCTCGCGCCTCACACTCCTGAGTACCTGTGATTACAGGCGGGCGCCACCACACCCAGCTGATTTTTGTATTTTTAGTAGAGACAGGGTCTCACCATATTGCCCAGGCTGGTCTTGAACTCCTGGCCTCAAGTGATCTGCCTGCCTTGGCCTCCCAAAGTTCTAGGATTACAAGCATGAGCCACCTCGCCCAGCCCGACATTTTCTTTTTTTTGTTTGTTTGAGACGGAGTTTTGCTCTTGTTATCCAGGCTGGAGTGCAATGGCACTATCTCGGCTCGCTGCAACCTCCGCCTCCTGGGTTCAAGCAGTTCTGCCCTAGCCTCCTGAGTAGCTGGGATTACAGGCGCCCGCCACCACACCTGGCTAATTTTTTTATTTTTAGTGGAGGCCAGGTTTCACCACGTTGATCCAAACCTGTCTTGGCTTCCCAAAGTGCTGGGATTACAGGTGTGAGCCACCGGGCCTGGCCTTGTTTTGTCTATTGTGAATAATGCTGCTGTGAACATTGATGTGCAAGTATATGCTTGAATCCCTGCTTTCAGTTATTTGGGGCATATACATAGAAGTGGAATTGATGGATTGTATGTTAATTCTCCTCTCCTTCCCTTTTTTTTTTTTTTTTTGAGACGGAGTCTCGCTCTGTCGCCCAGGCTGGAGTGCAGTGGCGCAATCTCGGCTCACTGCAAGCTCCGCCTCCCGGGTTCACGCCATTCTCCTGCCTCAGCCTGCCGACTAGCTGGGACTACAGGCGCCCGCCACTGCGCCCGGCTAATTTTTTCTATTTTTAGTAGAGACGGGGTTTCACCATGGTCTCGATCTCCTGACCTTGTGATCCGCCCGCCTCGGCCTCCCAAAGTGCTGGGATTACAGGCGTGAGCCACCGCGCCCGGCCCTTCCTTTTTTTTAAAACTGGATTTTACCATTCATTATATTAAAATAGCAACTCCTACATTCTGGATGCAAAGTGTTTGGCACCTAGTGCGTGCTCAGTACACTAACACATACAGTCAAAGACCAACTATGTGTGATAGAAATGTTACTTTTAGAATTCTTTGAGTTTTTAAAGAGAAACTTGTTCTAGTGTTTTTATATTGTATGCTCTGGGCAGCCTAGGTAAATATAAAGGAAGAAAATCTTAGTTGAATCTCAATTCTCATTGACTGGTTTTGCATACCTGTGACAGGTGACAGTTCGTGATGCTATAAATCAGGGTATGGATGAGGAGCTGGAAAGAGATGAGAAGGTATTTCTGCTTGGAGAAGAAGTTGCCCAGTACGATGGGGCATACAAGGTAACTGAAATATATGAAAGTTATGCAAAATTGAGGTCACTGTTACCCCCAGATACACTTAAGGGATCAAATCTTAATTGTAGGTTAGTCGAGGGCTGTGGAAGAAATATGGAGACAAGAGGATTATTGACACTCCCATATCAGAGGTAAGCCTTCCAGGGGGAAGCAGACCCTGGAGGGCATGTCTGTTAGTGTCCACTGTCTTCATTTTTATGGATTTTCACTTATGTTTATATTTTACTTTATAGATGGGCTTTGCTGGAATTGCTGTAGGTGCAGCTATGGTATGTAATACTCTTTATGGGAAGCTTATCCAAAGACATTTCTTGTTTTCTTTTGAGACGGAGTCTCACTCTGTCGCCCAGCCTGGAGTGCACTGGCATGATCTCAGCTTCCAGGTTCAAGCGATTCTCCTGCCTTAGCCTCCATAGTGACTGGGATTACAGGTCGCGCCACCATGCCCGGCTAATTTTTGTGTTTTTAGTAGAGATGGGGTTCTACCATGTTGGCCAGGCTGGTCTCAAACTCCTGGCCTCAAGTGATCTGCCTGCCTTGGCCTCCCAAAGTGCTGGGATTACAGGCGTGAGCCAATGTGCCCATCCCCAAACATATTTAACATCACCTTTTAAAAACATTTGGGAAAAAAACAAAACAATTCCAAGTAGGTAGATGTGGTGGTGCTTGCCTGTAGTCCCAGCTACTCTGCATGCTGAGGCAGGAGGATTACTTGAGCCTAGGAGTTACAGGCTGCATTGAGCTATGATGTGCGCCACTGCACTCCAGCCTGGGTGACAGTGAGACCCTGTTTATAAAAAATAAAAACATTATTTGAATGTTGGAAGATTTGGAGTGATTGTTGGCTAGTCTTTATTGCTGTTTCTGGTCTTTTTAACATCCACATTTTTGATTTTACAGGCTGGGTTGCGGCCCATTTGTGAATTTATGACCTTCAATTTCTCCATGCAAGCCATTGACCAGGTTATAAACTCAGCTGCCAAGACCTACTACATGTCTGGTGGCCTTCAGCCTGTGCCTATAGTCTTCAGGGGGCCCAATGGTGCCTCAGCAGGTGTAGCTGCCCAGCACTCACAGTGCTTTGCTGCCTGGTATGGGCACTGCCCAGGCTTAAAGGTGGTCAGTCCCTGGAATTCAGAGGATGCTAAAGGACTTATTAAATCAGCCATTCGGGATAACAATCCAGGTCAGCACAGGGACCCTTTGGTTTGTTTTTTGAAAATTGAAAAACTAAAATGATATATTTGCACAGAGGAAACCATTAAAGTCTTTTAGTTAGGCTTAGTTAGGCTTGCCTCCTTTAGTTAGGCAAGAATGTGCTGCTTTTCCTATTTCCAACTATAAGGGGGCCAGCTAGGTAAGGGAGACATTTACTGCACACCCACAATACTGGTTTTAATAGATAAAATTATATTGACCAAACTACAAATTTAAGTACCTAAACTGCTCTCAAGGCTGCTGGTCGTGGTAGAAATAAGGCTAATCAGCGCAGTGAAACTTCTCATAAGATGAATGATACTGCTTTGTATAGTTTTAGTCATTCTGCATGTGATTAGTTACTTTTGTTTAAATATTTATGTTTTTCAGTCGTGGTGCTAGAGAATGAATTGATGTATGGGGTTCCTTTTGAATTTCCTCCGGAAGCTCAGTCAAAAGATTTTCTGATTCCTATTGGAAAAGCCAAAATAGAAAGGCAAGGTAAGAGAACTAAGATACATAAACAGTATTTTTAATCCAGTCCCTCAATTTTGGTAAAATTTAACCTACAAGTTATTGTCATTTACTTTGAAAAATTATAGAATGAGCTCAAGTTAAGAATGTGTGATGCCCCAATTTCTCATTCAGTTGTGCTTTTCTAGATCTTAGTCTGGTAGGTTTGTGTTTCATTTCTAGGAAGGCTGCCACATTCCTCAGCTCCCTGGAATGAAGTTGAGTTGAAGACTTTATGAATGAACAAGAGCCACAGCTGGCTGCACAGTGGTGTAGCATCTTCAGTTTCAATCTGATCTCTCATCTGTGACCACTCTGTTTTCAGGAACACATATAACTGTGGTTTCCCATTCGAGACCTGTGGGCCACTGCTTAGAAGCTGCAGCAGTGCTATCTAAAGAGGGAGTTGAATGTGAGGTGAGTGGTCATTTACTTGTTCTTAAAGAATTAGAAAGGCTCCTTTTAGATTTAAGACCCAGAAGAGTTCTGTAACAGATTAATTAGATGTAAAACCTTGCTTTGTCACTCATTTGTGTCTCTGCTTAAAGCTGGAAACCTGCCTGCAGTTCACATACTTAGCTTTTTACCACTCAGGTCACTTAGGTTCTGGATCTTGTTTTTGAGAGACGGGGAGCTCTCTGAACCTCTTCTGGTTCTCAGTGATCCCCCCGAGAGAGAAAGACAGGGTTTTGTTCTGTTGCTCAGGCTGAAGTGCAGTGGCTGAATCCTAGCTCACTGTAACCTCTAATTCCTGGGCCCAAGTGATGCTCCCACCTCACCCTTCTGAGGTTCTGGATCTTTTAGAAACGTGTCATGTGCTAGTTATACTTGGGCAAGTTACATACTCTAAATCTGTTTCGTCAGCTATAAAATGGGGATAATGCTGTCTCATGATAGGGCAGTTGTGAGAATTACACTTAGTGTAGTGCTTGGTACATGATAGGCACTCAGCTGTTAACTGTTACTCATTTTGATGAGGGAATTTAAAGTGAAGGAGGATTGGCTGGGCGTGGTGGATCACCTGAGGTCAGGAGTTCGAGACCAGCCTGGCCAACATGGTGAAACCCCATCTCTACTAAAAATACAAAAATTAGCTGGGTGTGGTGGTCTATGCCTGTAATCCCAGCTACTCCAGAGGCTGAGGCAGGAGAATGGCTTGAACTGGGAAGGCAGAGGTGGCAGTGAGCCAAGATCATGCCACTACACTCCAGCCTGGACAGCAAGAGCAAAACTCCATCTCAAAAGAAATAAAAAAGTGAAGGAAGATGAATGAATCCTATAACTGCACAGAGCTGCTTGTGGTGGACATACAGATCTTTGTTTTAATTAAAATTTTTCCTTTTACAGTTTGTACATTCATGTACCTATTCATAGGCAGATTAGATTTTCCTAGATACAACGATTAACAGGAAACAAAAAAGGAAATGGTATTATGGGGATAAGGCTCTATTTGTGCTTCAATAGCTCTGTAAACTTGATTATATTACCTGTTTAGGTGATAAATATGCGTACCATCAGACCAATGGACATGGAAACCATAGAAGCCAGTGTCATGAAGACAAATCATCTCGTAACTGTGGAAGGAGGCTGGCCACAGTTTGGAGTAGGAGCTGAAATCTGTGCCAGGATCATGGAAGGTATTTCAAAGAAACTGGTTCTAGAATACAGTCAAGCTGTAGTAAACATCATGTACCCGAATACATACAGGATAAAGAGATTGAAAGCTAGGAGTTGAACTTTAAACTTGTAAATTTGGCATTTCTCCTCAGGCAAATATTTTAAAAGCAAATCCAGAAAGCAGGTCCCCATAATTAGCATTCCTTATGTTTTCTCTTCCTGGTGAGCCACACCTCTGTGCCAAGGTGGTAGTGCCCAGCTGGCATTTGCTCTCTCTCAGTTGAGCCTTCCTTCTAGGTCCTGCGTTCAATTTCCTGGATGCTCCTGCTGTTCGTGTCACTGGTGCTGACGTCCCTATGCCTTATGCAAAGATTCTAGAAGACAACTCTATACCTCAGGTCAAAGACATCATATTTGCAATAAAGAAAACATTAAATATTTAGTTTGGACTTGAGTATCAAGTCGTTGAAATTTATTTGAAATACTTGCTGGCACTGCACTTGTACTGCAAGACCTGACTACTCATAAAGGAAAACGATTTCTAAAGCAACAGCAGGTGTTTTTGTACAGGGAAGTTTACATGTGTTTGTGTGGGGAAAACTCTCCACTCTCCTGCCCTAGATGCGATGCTTCCTTTTGTCTGTTACAGTTGCCATGTTCTTTGAATAACAAATTATATAACATTTTACCCTGTCTCACCACAAGGACAAAGTATGGATGTGGCAGAGTCCTGATGAAAGATATATCCAAACAAGATAACTTATATGTATAAAATTAAAGCATATAGTATACATTTACTGTTAGTTTGTTTTGATAAGGAATAAAGGAATTAATTCCTCACTATGACTGGTTTTTTTTTTTTTTTTTTTTTTGAGACAAGGTTTGGCTTTGCTTCCCAAGCTGGAGTGTGGTGGCACAGTCTCGGCTCACTGCAACTTCTGCCTCCCAGGTTCAAGTGATTCTCCTGCCTCAGCCTCAGGAGTAGGAAATTAGCCACCACATCTGGCTAATTCTGGTATTTTTAGTAGAGGTGGGGTTTCACCATGTTGGCCAGGCTGGTCTTGAACTCCTGACCTCAGGTGATCCATCTGCCTCGGCCTCCCAAAGTGCTGGGATTACAGGCATGAGCCACCACACCTGGCCATGACTATTACATTTTTATATTAAAAGAATTGACTGGGCCGGGTGTGGTGGCTCATGCCTGTAATCCCAGCACTTTGGGAGGCCAAGGCGGGCGGATCATGAAGTCAGGAGATCGAGACCATCCTAACATGGTGAAACCCCATCTTTACTAAAGCCAGGCATGGTGGCACGCGCCTGTAGTCCCAGCTGCTTGGGAGACTGAGGCAGGAGAATTGCTTGAACCCGGGAGGTGGAGTTTGCAGTGAGCCGAGATGGCGCCACTGCACTCCAGTCTGGGCAACAGAGCAAGACTCTGTCTCAAAAAAAAAAAAAAAAAAAAAAAAAAAAGAATTGGCTGGGTGTGGTGGTGGCTCACACGTGTAATCCTAGCACTTCGGGAGGCCAAGGTGGGTGGATCCCTTGAGTGTAGGAGTTCAAGACCAGCCTGGGGAACATGGCGAACCCCCATCTCTACAAAGATAAGATAGAAAAAAAGTCAATGTGGGGAGAAAACTTGAAATTCTATTAAGAAATTAGTGCCACCAGGCACAGTAGCGCATGCCTATAATCCCAGCACTTTGGGAGGCTGAGGCAGGGATTGCTTGAGCCCAGGGGTTTGAGACCAGGCTGGGGCAACACTGTAAAAACACTGCCTACAAAAAAAACAAAAAAAAGCAGGTATCTGGTGGTGTGCCTATAGGAGGGGCGCTGGAGCCCTGCAGTGACCTGTGATTGGGTCACTGCACTCCAGCCTGGGTGAAAGAGCAAAACCCTGTCTTAAAAATAACAACAAAAGAAATTAGTGCCATGTAAAAAATAAGCTGATACTGTACAAGAATTACCTGTTTGTATTCATATATCTGAACTATCCAAAATAGCAAAACTGACTTCAGAAGGACTCAGGCCTCAAGCCTCCATCAGGTCATCACCTAGGTTGCATCACACTTGAAACAGGAACTTCTCCACTGACTCTCTAAATGCCTAATTCTAATAGCATTCTTTTTAAAATTATGGCAAAGTTTATGTCAGGTGTTTTTCCCATTGCCAAAGATCAGATATTCTGTCAAATACTGCCCTCTTCAGAAGCTGAGATGGAAAAGCTGGGTTTAAATTAGTTACAGAAGCATATAGGTGGTACCTAATTTAAGTAGCAAGACAGGATTTTTAGTTCTTAGAGGAAAAGTGAGACACAAAAGAATAGAGACAGGATAGGCAGGAAGGAAACCTCAGACTGTGAATCTATTCTTAACAAGAGATGCTACAAAAAGTTATCATTTGAAATATCTCATCAAGCTACAGACAACACGTTTTCTTGACATCATTTTAATAAAAAATACAGCTGACATTTATCACAGATTACATGAAACTATACACAATGATATTCTCTCTGCATAGTAACCAACACTGATGTGTGTACTTGAATTTTTAAATGGATTATTTAAAATCCTTTAAAGTGCAATTGAAAGGTTTAAGCAAATCAGGATAAAGGATCTAATAAATGAGTAACATTAAAAAGATGCTATATTGATATATTTAAATAAATCTTTCAAACATCTTAATTGATTTTAATAGATGCCAAATTTACTTCTGTTGTAACAATTACCTGCCCCCCTCAAACCCCAAACGTAATTGCTGAGGATTAAGAAGATCCTCTAATAGGCCATAGCTTTTTCTGATGTTAATATTTTTGTCTGTTTCAATACATTCTAACTAAAAAGAACTATGGGTCTAGAGTAGTTGCTTTAGCAGCCCTGAGTTCTATAACCACAATGGTGTTCCTGTTAGAACTTAAGAGAATGTTGTGAATGTTCCCCATTCTATTTGAGGGGAAAACGAAGAACTCAGTTGCTTTCTGATTCAGCAAAGTAACTATGCTTTGGGCTATAGTGTTAATGTCTAAGATAAAAGTAGCAAAAGTTGGAGTTACCTAAGAATCAGAAAATGCTTTAGAGAAATGAACTGTAAGAGGAATGTTTCTAGGAGCTGTCTGATGGGGTAGAAGGGCTTGCAACACAAAGGCCATGTACTGCTGTGATTGAATATTATCATTGTTTTTCTGTCTATTTCCTTTAGTTGGTGAAAATATTTCAATATGCTGCTGCCCCTGAAGCATGCCCATTAGAGGATAAACAAGACTCCTTTACAGGGTTAATAAAGGAGCAAAATCTTAAGGGAGCAATGCCAGCCTAACTTTATTCTGCTTAAAGAATTATTTCCCTCTTGAAAAGCTGCTTACATGAGCATCTGCAAAATAGTACTGTTTGTGGCTGTACTGGCTCAGCAATTATTTTCCCAGGAAGAGGGTAGTTTGGGGGGTAGGGGTGAGTAGGAATAAAAAAGAACTTTTCCCTCCAAGTGTAAACAGGAAGCTTCAGCCGATCTTCGGAGCACTGTGATCACAGGTTTTGGCTTTCCTCAAAGTTCCTTTTTGGAAATTCTGGATAGAGCTGAGCAAGGCCCCTCGGCTCACGCCATTCACAGCCTGAGACGAGAGCTGGGCAGGTGCCTCGGTGCTCGCAGGAGGCAAGGGAGCTGCTGGTGGTGGTGGAGGTGGAGGAGGTGGAGGTAATGCAGATATCCCTGTGTAGGAAGAAGGGGCAATCAGTATTCACCTCCGCAGCTGCCCTGCACACATGCTACTGCTCAGTCCTGAGCACAACGGACTGGTGAGAGTTCACATGTTTTCCTCAGAGGGACCAAGATACCTAGTACTGTATGAGTTCTTAAAATACTAAACAAAGGGCCGGGCGCGGTGGCTCAAGCCTGTAATCCCAGCACTTTGGGAGGCCGAGACGGGCGGATCACGAGGTCAGGAGATCGAGACCATCCTGGCTAACACGGTGAAACCCCGTCTCTACTAAAAAGTACAAAAAACTAGCCGGGCGAGGTGGCGGGCGCCTGTAGTCCCAGCTACTCCGGAGGCTGAGGCAGGAGAATGGCGTAAACCCGGGAGGAGGAGCTTGCGGTGAGCAGAGATCCGGCCACTGCACTCCAGCCTGGGTGACAGAGCCAGACTCCGTCTCAAAAAAAAAAAAAAAATACTAAACAAAGCTAGAAGCATCAAAGGGGAATTAAAAGTTGCCATTTTTTTCAAACAATAGTCATGTTAAAGGCTGTTGAAACAAATAATTACAGATTATATGAAACCATATATGGTGACATTCTCTGCACAGATGAGGCTCTGACCCCATTTGCAAATATTAGTAATAGTCCCCAAAGAAGAGTTCCATCTATCAGTTACTTTAGCCAGGTCCCAGGAAGCTCTGTCTACTTCTGAGCTAGCAATTAAAGACAGACATCTGCATGATGGAGTTGGCCTTCCTGAATGTCAGTTACTCATAAGGGATGAACAGTTCTTTCGTTGCTCCAACACACACAATATTTGAAGGATGTGATTTTATGTAAAATGACAAACCACTCAGCATTCTCAGCAAGGAATCAGTGCCTCCTGGGTTATTCATTTCCCAGAGGAGTCTGTCTCAAATAATAATTTCCTGATAGGTTGCATTAAAGAAATATAAAATGCTAATAACTGTTAGCAATGCAAAGCAGGGGGCAGAGGGGTCTCTCTGCAATGGTATTCTTACAGAGAAATCTTTCTCAAGTACTGTTCTCTCCATTGTGGCCCAACCAAGGAACAGGACAGAACTGCACTAAATGTGTCTTTGACGAAGCATCGGGAGAAACTAGAATGTCGTGTTGTACTGCAGTGAGCAAGGAGAAGGAAACTGGGCAGGTGTCTAAAACTTCCTTCCCTCAGCTTCCAGGCACATGGACATTTGCAACTCGAATTTTATGTTTTGGAATCAATGAATGGTTCTCTCAGGACAGAATAAACACGGAGTACAGAAAAAGCCTTGCCTTAAAGAATGTTCCTAGCCGGGCGCGGTGGCTCAAGCCTGTAATCCCAGCACTTTGGGAGGCCGAGACGGGCGGATCACGAGGTCAGGAGATCGAGACCATCCTGGCTAACACGGTGAAACCCTGTCTCTACTAAAAATACAAAAAACTAGCCGGGCGAGGTGGCGGGCGCCTGTAGTCCCAGCTACTCCGGAGGCTGAGGCAGGAGAATGGCGTAAACCCGGGAGGCAGAGCTTGCAGTGAGCTGAGATCCGGCCACTGCACTCCAGCCTGGGCTACAGAGCAAGACTCCATCTCAAAAAAAAAAAAAAAAAAAGAATGTTCCTGTGTCACAGTTAGTTGCCTTGTCTCCTGTGACCTTGCAGCTCTCTGAGACTCTGCCTGTTAGATGTTGTCTCTGTCCCTCCCAGGGCTACCCCAGGGAGACATTCTGCCAGGTGGTTTCCCCTACACTGCTACTGAGTTGTGATAACAGGTAACAGGTGAAGCTACCCTACTTAAGTTTGTATGGATGACTGGCTCAGAATCACCAATACAATACTCAAGTTAAGTACATCCTTTTCACCAAGTGTAACAGGTATCGGTTAAAGTCTTACAATAGAAAATCACTTACCTTTCTTTACATCTTTTACTCAAACCTAAGGCAGCTGAAATTAAAGAATCACACAAACACACACGCTCATGCTCTGCAATCTTGGAATGCTCAAATATAGCAATACAAATAAAGATTAAATACAGACAAATGACCAACATGTTCATTGGTTCTACACAATAACAACTGATGAATGAAATTGTTATGTTTTATGCTAAGGTGGATTGTGGGAAAATGTCCCTGGCTTTATGTCAGAGGGTTACAGAGATAAAAAGGACTTTAAACCTGAAGTAACTGCTGAAGTGGGAAAGTGGAGAATAAGCGTGTGTGATAAGCATTCCTCTGAAGAGGACTTCTGGAGAGCAACCAGTGAAATACCAGGAGGAGGGGAGACCTCTGCTGAAGGTTTTTGGAACTGAGTCTCTTGACTGCAACACCAAGTGGGCCCGAAGGAGTGAGCTCTGCCCACCTGGGGGTGAGTAGGTGCCAATGCCCTTCCCCAGCACCCTCCCACCCAATGGCCAGAAAAGGGCAGTGGAATCTGGACTTGATATTCAGGGCCACGTAGTGTAACAGAAGGAGCTCCAGGATTTCTGCCTCCCAGGTTTGTGCTTTGACTCCCTGCAGAAGAATCACTGTGCAGTTAAGGACGGGCTCTCGGCTGCGGCAGTACTTGGGAGTTCTACTAAAGGCCCAGCACTGGCCATCTAGAGACTGATAGTCCTCCAGGCAAGGATTCTGGGAGGCTGGAGACGGGCATCAGGGCTGGGCTCAGGGGTAGGGGCTACCATCTTGGCACAGAACAAAACTGCTTGGCCTCACAGAGAACCAACCCTTGGTTTTCGCCTCATTACCAAGCCCTCAAAATTAGAAGTGCAAATGCACCACCACAGAGTTTGGGAGTTGGAGGTACATGGATTTTCAGTACATGGTTTTTCCACTGTCCAAGTGAAGGCTGAAACTGTTGTCACTTTAAATGAGTCTCTTTGAAAATGTAAGTGGTGTCAATAAATACACTGTCCTAAGGGCTCTGGCGTAACCTGTGCCTGTAAAGCAGATGGAACGAAAGGACAGGCAGCAGGATCTCCCTGATGTGGCCTCAGCAGGCTGGAGCAGTCCAGTGGGGCTTGATGTCCCAGCAGGTCATCCGCTTTTCCCTACTGGGCCTGCAACAACTGTGGTGGCTCTTATGTACAACCAGGGCAAGGAAGGCCAGAACCCAGCTTGCCAGTTTGGAACACTCTGGAGGGGAGAGGAGGTCTAGAGGTCAGAAGGTGGAAACTGGAGGAGGCAAGAACATAGACCTGGGACTCGGTCTCACTCAATCTGCCCCATTGATTGTTTTTGGCTTTTCCTTTTGGCCCTTTCCATGGTCCACAAGCTTCCTGAAAAGGTCCATTGGGGCTTGACTTACAACACATGGCTAACAATGGAGGGAAGAGGGGGCAGGGGCAACGAGGGCCAAATTAAAGTTGACCATTTGGCCTGTGACAAACCTGGGAACAACTGCCTGCTGCCTGTGCTCTCTCCATCCCTAAAATGTGAATAAGTCCCTCCTGCCAAGAGACCTCCAATACCCTTATCTCCAGGCCACATACAAGAGCAGACCGATTCCATGTTAGACTGATGATACTTGAATTCGCGCCCAGGATGGGGGATGCTGCAAACGGCTTACCTTCAGTTATGACCAAGTCAGTCCCGATTTCTCCCATCTCACCTTCTCTTAGACAAAATCCCTGAGAGCCAACTGCTTACTCCAGCCACCCCCAAATCCTCTCCACCAAACCACATGGGAACCTGGCAATCCAGCAGAGGCCCCGGCAGAGGGCAGAGAATGCTGCAGGGAGAGCGTAGGTCAGATCTAGGGAGGAATGCCAGGCCACAAACACCCTCAACAGCCTTGTGGACAGGATGTCTGAGGGTTCCCCCCTTGACTCCTTTTCTTTTTTTTTAAGATGTAGTCTCGCTCTGTCACCCAGGCTGGAGTGCAGTGGCACGATCTTGGTTCACTGCAAGCTCCACCTCCCGGGTTAAAGCGATTCTCTGCCTCAGCCTCCGGAGTAGCTGGGATTGCAGGCATGTGCCACCATGCCCAGCTAATTTTTATATTTTTAGTACAGACGGGGTTTCACTGGGGTTTCACCAGGTTGGCCAGGCTGGTCTTGAACTCCTGACCTTGTGATCCACCCGCCTCAGCCTCCCAAAGTGCTGGGATTACAGGCGTGAGCCACTGCGCCCGGCTCTCCTCCCCACTGACTCTTAGGCCCATGTTAGCAGCCAGCAGTGGGTAATCTACAGGTCTCTCTAATTCCAAGCTCCTCTGTGGTCACATACAGGAGGGGAGGCCAAGTGGCCACGAGACCACACTAGGGTAACACCAGACTTACCAGCCACTCTCGGGAGAGAACCGAAGCAGGCAGCCCCCAGCTCTCAGGAGAACCACCTTCTCCTTTGGCCTCAGGCAGGTGAGGAGGCTGTACTCCTGTCACAGCTCGAGAATTATAAAGGATGCTTACAAAAGAACTCTCTTTCCCTACCTCAGTTATAAAAGCCAGTAAGTTGTCTCCCTGTAACCAAGAACTCAACTGCCTAACCCTCTTTCCTTTTCATCAGAGTAACTAGGGAACCAACATTTTTGGAGCAACAGGACTTTTGAGAGTTATGGTTTCCAAAATTAAAATATACCAAAATGCCATGCAGTTGATTTGCAGGTTTTAGAGCTGTATTTTAAAACTGAAATCAGAGTGAAAATGAAGATTTTGAAAGTCATGATGAAAATGAAATGAATATAGATGAAGTCACTGGGTGCTTTTTTAAAGATGCTGTATTTCATTTAAATATTCAGATAAGGAAATAGTCTCAAATCTGCTTTCCCACTTGTTAATCACTTCAAAAATCGAGACACTTTGGGTCCTATATCACACACAGAAACAGAGCATCTTTAAAGTTAGAGAAATCAGCATAGTTTACTTTACCGAAAATTCACGTTCAAAATGGTGCATGCTCTACTGAAAACAGCAAAGAGAGAAAGAGAAAGAGGGGACACAAGTCATTATTCAGATTTTAGTGTCATTTAATCAAATAGTAACAGACAGTAAAATATTAGTCTGAGTCACAAGCTGATTATTCTCACTGTGAAACTAGGATATACTCAAATTAACCACAAAAGGCACTGGTTTGTAAACACAATTGTGAGGCTTTTAAAACATGGCAAACGTATTTATAGAATAACCAATGAGTCGCTTTTTGAGCCACCTAATGAGTTGCTTTCTTCTTCATGTTCTTTGTCCTCTCAGCCAGTTAGATACTATTTTTATTTATTTGCAAGCACGATGCTCACTTCAGAAGAGCCATGAAAGTTTTAATTCTGAAGAGCAGAATGGATATGAGGAATGTACTTAGTTCTATTATTAAACAAGGACGGTTGATCAAGAGGGGGGAAAAATGAAAACCCACCACTTTTTTCCAAGCAAGTCTTCTAGAGTCTACAATAGATTTGTCTCTTTAAAGTTGGGAGGAGTGTGAGCAGGCCTAAGGCTAGAGATCCTGGGCAGGCATCGTCAAGGTGGGAGCACTGGGCCCCTCCCTGAGGCCCTGTGAGCCCCCTCCCTAGAGGCTGAATTGGGCAGTGAAACTTACTTAAGGCTATAAAGCCGTTTTAAAAAGGAAAGCAAGGCAAATGTTTTTCTTGTCTTCTTTTAAACTGACTAGATCCCCAGCTAAATGTGAAGGATCATGCTTTGGTAAATCTCAGAGTTCCTAATGAACCAACTCTGCCCCACAGCCTTCTCCTGGAAAGGGGTTGGGAAACTGGGAAAAGAGGCCCTCCAGCCTTCTCAATCCCACTGTCCCCCAAGGCTAGCCAGAGAAACTAGAATCCCTCTTTCTCCAAGGTGGGTCGTAGAAACAGAAACCCTTTTCCCCAAAGCCCGCTATCATACCTAAAAATATTACTCTCCCTCCACCTTTCTGTGTAAAAACTGTTCATAAAGAAATCACTTGGCTGGGCATGGTGGCTCACGCCGGTAATCCCAGCACTTTGGGAGGCCAAGGTGGGCGGATCACCTGAGGCCAGAAGTTCGAGACCAGCCTGGCCAACGTGGTGAAACCCTGTATCTACTAAAAATACAAAAAAGTAGCTGGGCGTGGTGATGGATGCCTGTAGTCCCAGCTACCTGGGAGGCTGAGGCAGGAGAATTACTTGAACCCGGGAGGCAGAGGCTGCAGTGAGCCGAGATCGCGCCATTGCACTCCAGCCTGGGCAACAAGAGCGAAACTCCGTATCAAAAAAGAAAAGAAATTGCCTGACCTACCTTGTCTGACTATAGGTCATAAGACCCCCATTCCAGAGAGGGTCCTGCCCACACCCAGAAGGAAGGAATGCTGCTCAGACAGGCTGAGAACAATCTAGATAGACAGCCTTGCTGGGTTTCCCCACTCAGCCTATTAGCATTAGATCATAGCCTCTTCCTCCAATCATATTTCCACACAGCTGTCCATACTTTGTTGAACCTAAGCATAAAAATGGACAATTTTCCCTGTACCTTTGGGTCTTCATTCTGAAGGCTCCTGTGTATAGACATTAAATAATAAACTCATATGCCTTTTCTCTTATTAATCTGTTTTGCGAGTTGAATTTTAAGCAAACCTTCGGAGGGCTCCCACACCTCTTTCTCTGCAGATTTGAAACTTCCCTTTCTCTCCACTCATTCTTGCAAACTGGGTTTTCTACAAACTGCCAGCTCTCTCACCTCAAAATTATTGCTTAAAATATAAACTACAAGTAAGAACAGCTAGAATTATCCGATTGCAGGACATTCTTTTTTTTAAAAAAAAAAGCAGGCACACAATTGCTGGAAAGGGTTCATAAGAGTAAGACCCCTTCACTTAGAAACCGAGATTAAGACCACCTTTAGCTGCCAGTTTATACCTGATAGTGCTTTACTGCTTATAAAGCCTCGCCATGTATGCCACCTATCTAATAAAGAGTGAGACTTCTTTTAAAAGACAGCCTCAAAGAACAGAAATTATTTGTCCAAGGTCATAGTGGGAATGTGGCAGAGCTAGGTAGGACTCAAGCTCTGGTTTACTGACTCAACATTCAGGGTTCTTTTCACGCCAGCCGAACACAGTATTTAAGAGTACGGGCCTTGCAGTGCACCCTCAGAAAGCAGGCACTCAGTATATCAATGGGGTAAATGAACAACAACAGAACAAGTTACACTCCTGGCTCTAGCACCCCCCTAACTTGTGTGACCTTGGTCAAAGTCTCTTAACCCTACTAGAGCATCAGTTTCTTCAACTGTAAAATGGAGCTAAGGTGGAGTCCACTCACACTGGAAAAGAAGGTATTCACGATGATTAACTGAAACAAATGACTTATAACGCAACAGTGCCTGGCACAAAATAAGTGTTCCAAATATATTAGATATAATTATTTTAAATAACAATGTAGGGTCCTCTGCTTACTTAGCTTTCCCAAAATACTCTTTTTTTTTTTTTTTTTTTTTTTTTTTGAGACGGAGTCTCGCTCTGTCACCCAGGCTGGAGTGCAGTGGCCGATCTCAGCTCACTGCAAGCTCCGCCTCCCTGGTTTACGCCATTCTCCTGCCTCAGCCTCCGGAGTAGCTGGGACTACAGGCGCCCGCCACCGCGCCCGGCTAGTTTTTTGTATTTTTTAGTAGAGACGGGGTTTCACCATGTTAGCCAGGATGGTCTCGATCTCCTGACCTCGTGATCCGCCCGTCTCGGCCTCCCAAAGTGCTAGGATTACAGGCTTGAGCCACCGCGCCCGGCCTCCCAAAATACTCTTTTACAAACCCATTTTTTTAGAAAAAGGGCCGTGATCCCACCATTATGGGAGGCCAAGGCGGGCAGATCACTTGAGCCCCAAAGCTCAAGACCAGCCTGGGCAACATGGCAAAACCCGTCTCTACAAAAAAGACAAAAATCAGCCAAGGGTGGCGGCGCATGCCTGTAGTTCCACTCGGGAGGCTGAGGTGGGAGGTTAAGGCTACAGTGAGCCGTGATTGCACCACTGCACTCCAGCCAAGGTGACAGAGAGAGACCTTGTCTCAAAAAAACAGATAGCAAGGCAATAGGCCTGTCTGCTCCCAAAGGAGGGTGGGAGGGAATCTTTGCGTGTGTGTAAATTGGGTCCTTTACAACCTATCAATTCTCTGAATAGAGGATAAACACTAGTTGGTGATATTACCATGAAATAAACCAGGATAAAGAATTGTAAAGTCCTGGAAAGAGGGACCTTCCTGAGGCAGAAAACAACCTTTTGCAGAAAAGACAGTGTTAGGAATGTTTTTACTGAAAAAACAGGGGTCTCAGCAAAAGAGTCTTAGAGAATCCCACCCCACCCAATGCAACTGCCAGCAGACTTCGAGAAAGGATATTTCTCCCATCAACTTGGTAAGGATCTCAAGAAGGAGCCCCCAGAGAAGAAGCTGCAGTAAGAAAAGGGAGGGGCCCCAGCCCTTACACAATTGCTGGAAAGGGCTCATAAGAGTAAGACTCCTTCACTTAGAAACTGAGATTAAGACCACCTTTAGCTGCCATAAATGTGCTTACAACTGATGCTTTAGTGAAGAAAGGCACTGCTGCTGAATTCAACTTACCTAAGCTGATCTATTGCTGAGCAAACTGCCAAAGGCCAGAGTTCACAGTGGATTTAGGATTTAGAGTGTGCTTGATTAGAAAGAACTGTGAGGCCAGGTGCTGTGGCTCACATCTATAATCCCAGCAATTTGGAAGGCTGAGGTGAGAGAAGCACTTGTGCCCAGGAGTTTGAGACCAGCCTGGGCAACATGGTGAGACCCCTGTCTCTACAAAAATTTAAAAATTAGCTTGATGTGGTGGTGCACGCCTATAGTCCCAGTCTCTCAGGAGGCTGAGGCAGGAGGATCACTTGAGCCCAGAAGAAGGCCGACCTCCAGTTCTGCAAGGAAGAACAGCCTAAGCAGGGGCTGGCCAGCCAAAAGTTGCAATCCTGGCTGGGCACAATGGCTCAAGCCTGTAATCGCAGCACTCTGGAGGCCGAGGCAGGTGGATCACTTTGAGGTCAGGAGTTCAAGACCAGCTGGGCCAACATAGTGAAACCCCATATCTACCAAAAATACAAAAAAATTAGCCAGACGTGGTGGTGCCTATAATCCCAGCTACTCGGGAGACTGAGGCATAAAAAATCGCTTGAACCCAGGAGGTGGAAGTTGCAGTGAGCCAAGATCGCATAACTGCATTCCAGCCTGGGCAACAGACCAAGACTGTGTCTCAAAAACAAAACTGGTGTAATCCCTAGGCACAGAGTCCTGCTGTCACTCCGCAGAGGCCTTGAAGGCAGAGCAAGCCTATGTAAATCGAAGATTTGCCAAGCATCTCCTACACATGCCCCATACCCTAGAAGAAGGAAAGTTGTACAGAGAGGCCAAGCAGAATCTGAACAAACAGGCCTTGCTGGGGTTATATCATACCCTTTTTGTCCAATCACACTGAGATGGAACTGGGACCACCCCCAACTTTTAGGGACCTGTAAACCTCAAGGCATGGAAATAAGGGAAAATCCAAATGTTCCTTTAAGAAAAATTTCAGGCATCCAGCTAGCCCTAGAGGTAATTAAGTGACTTGGTAAACAAGAAGGTAATAAGTGGCTGAAGAACAATAGCCAAAGAAGTTAAAGCTCCAGAGAAGTTCCCTTGCCCTATAGAAACTAAAGATAAGATCGTAACATATGTCCCTGAGTTGTCTTTCAAAGGCTCAGGCCCCCACTGAAGACCCTCACCACAAAGATCCCAGATTAGGAGGAAAAGAAGACTAAACTGTACCCATTATGGATCCCACCGTCCTTTGTTCTAAGTTTCTTCCTGAGAGGCTTGGAGAAAGTCACTCCCCCTAGCAAGTTAGCATTTTTCTACTGACCCCAAAATTCTTAGAGCTTCTGCAACTAAGATCAACTGCAAGTTAGATCTCTGAATCTACCTGTGAGCACCCCCTACCCCCAAGATGTCCCGCCCTTTTAAACTTAAACCAATGTGCAACCTCGGTGTACTGATTTGTAATTTTGCCTGTAGCTTCTGTTTTCCTGAAATTTACCCCACTGTTAAAAATCCTTGCCTGTAAGCCACCTGGAAGGTCAGATTTTTGAGCATTTCACTGCCTGGTCCTCCTTGCACAGCACTTTGCAATAAATGCCTTCCTTTCTATCACTGAAACAGCCTTGGTGTGGGGATCTGGTTTTATTGCACTGGGTGAACGGACACAAATTGGGTTCTATAACAACATTTCTATATGGTTGTCAATCATGCCTATCTGATGACATCTCCATAAAAGGCCCAAGAGAGCAGGGTTTGGAGAGCTTCCAGATAGCTGAACATGCGGAGGTTCCTGAAGGGTGATGTGCCCAGGGAAGGCATGGAAGCTCCTTCCCCCACACTTCGCCCTATGCATCTTTTCATCTGTATCCTTTGTAACATCCTTTATAATAAACCAGTAAACATGCTTCCCTGCATTCTGTGAGCTGCTCCAGCAAATTAACAGAAACTAAAGAGGGGGCTGTGGGAACTCCTACTTGAAGCTGGTTGGTCAAAAGTTCTGGAGTCCCATCCTTGCAAATGGTGTCAGAAAGAGCAGGTCGTTTTGGGGACTGAGCCTCAACCTGTGGAGTCTGACGCTATCTTCAGGTAGATACCCAGCTGGTATCCACAGCAAACTGATTGCTTGCTTGGTGGTGGACAGAACCACTCCCCCATGCCGACATTTGGTCACAGAAGTCTGTCTGTGTTGATTATTATTGTGTTGAGTGACAGAATAAGAAAAAACACTTTTGAGTGTGAGTTTTTTCCTAAACAGTGTCTACTGTTTTGGAGCTTCTGAGAGGCACTGGAAATGTGACTCCACAAGAGCTAGGGCCTTGTCTAGCCATTTCTGTAACCCAGGGCCAAGCACAGTCCTTAGCAAACCATAGGTTCTCAGTAAATGCACCTTGACTACATCTTGAATGAATAAACTCCCTTGGGTTGAAATGCTTAGGGCCTGAAATGCTAGGTTGCCAGGCAAATGCTAAATATTAGTTACCATTTTCATGGGATGCATTACAGGAAATGCCCAGCAGAGGTCAGATTGCAGGCTGAGTCAGTTTCATCAACAAAACATTAAGGAGATAAAAGAAAGGAGGAGCCAATATTTGCTGGGAACCTCTCATCTCTGCCAGGCACTCTCACTCTGCCAGGCATTGTGCTGGGGCCTCACATGTGTTTTCCTTCTAAATCCTCAACACTCCCCTTCAGGCTGGGTGCTATCAAATTCACAGGAATGCCCCTCCCACTCACCTCCAAGTTTTCCCAACATTGACTCTAATTACACAAGATTCCTCTTTTTTTCTCTTATTCTAAAAGTTACCTTATCTCATGCAGACTTGCTACTGTATGAGACAGCCCCCATTTAAACACAGATAAATTAGAGAATTCCCCCCAAAAGTCCAAATAGATTGTAAATTCCCAAAGGCATTTAGAGATAAGAACCAACCGTCAACTGAGCAGGGGCAGATCTAACCACACAGAGAAGGGCTGTGAACCCTGAAACAGGTGCCTCAAGCGCCTTGCTTGTTAAAGGAAGATTTATGGATTCTCATTATTAATTTTCTCCAATTTTCTTAATATGCCCAAGTGGTGTTAAATTAACATCCTATCTTCTAGGAAATGGCTCAATATAGTCTGGGCAATAGATCACCACACATTTCTAATGGGACTAAACAGTTTATCTCCACAACAGACAAAAAAGGCCTATTTTCTGTCTTGATCAACATTTGGGGGCTTTCTTGGGAAACCTGACAAAGTAAGATAAGGACAAGAATATCCTTCCATGGACCAGGAACTCTGCTACCCAAAACAGGCCCTGGCCCTAGAACATTCAGCAGTAAGGCACCAGTAACCACCCTCAGCCAGAAGTAAGTCATTCACACTAGTCCCCTTGTGTTTGCTTGCTCTCATTTTCTTAGGAGGGTCAGTTAGAAGCATTTGAGTGGAGTTGAGGAATGCTCTTGGCAGCTCCTGGGTGCTGTGTTAGGTATTAACAATGAATACAGGATCAACTCATATACCAATCCCCTGCCAGTGACTCTCCCTTCACACAGCTGTAGGAACCCTCCCAAGCACAGCCAGCAAACTCTGAGTGGCAGAAGCAGCTCCTCGCACATCTAAAACAACTGGTTCATTTAAGAAGCAAAAGGAGATACTGGCGTCCCAACTGTTTTTACTGGGCTTGCAAAAGACTTTAGGAGAGACATCTTGGCTCAAAAATAAAAGAAAGATATCATGGGGCTACTCCACAAAATCAGGGATTATTTTTATAAGCAGTCTCCAAGATAAATTCTTTTTACATTTTTCAATCAAAACTTGTATCTAATTTACAAAGGAGAAACAAAGGCTAATAACAGAAAAATATTCAGATAATTAAATACATTACAGAGCAAAACAGAGTCAAATCGTTGCCATAAAATCAGAAACACAGTGACTCTTTCACTCCTCCACCTAGACATCTTACCAGTTGTGCTCTGTGACAAAACTGACCCTATGGACGGGCTCCCTGAGGAGAGAGGCCTGGCAGGACGGGACCCCTGGGCCACAGTGTGTTTGTGTTGTTCAGCTGAGCATGTACCAAGACAGGCTCCAATCTGAGGAGCTCTGCATGAAACTTTTCAGCAAAGACAGCAAGCTGGAGCCAGGGGGTGGCTAGTGGCCCTGAAACTGGTCCATTCCCTGTGAAAACTGAGCTTGGAAATCTAGCCCCTCAGCTCTCCCAAATGACACTGCTTATTTGCACTCCCACTGATCTCTATTGTGAAAGCTGCTGCTATCTGACCCCTGAAATTGTTGGGCCAAGGCAGGAAGAGGCAAAGCCTGCTCCTCCTGTTGGCAGACAGGAAGGTGGCATGTCACTTTACTCCATCACTAACCTGATGTAGAGGGTGGAGTTGGCGATGACGGGGACGTGAGAGGTGAGCTGGCCCCAGATCCTGCTAAGATAAAACACAGAGAAACCCTCATGGGGACCAACGAAAGACATTTGGAATTTGGCCCAGGCTGGGACCCACTGTTGTCTGAGAATCTATACTTGGCTTAGTGTGTGAGCCTTGTGAAACAAGATGATGAGGGACAAAAAATTCAAGAGACTGGACCCAATGACAGGCTTTTACTCTGGTGCAAGGTCCACCTCCTTCCCCAAGCTACTAAAAGCTCCTTGCCTCCCACTGCTCCCCAAAGCCTGCCTGGTTTGAAACTTTGTACAATCAACAGCTTATGCAATTGGCTGCAATATCTCTTCCTAACCCAATCTCCACTCCTGAGTAATGACCAATGACAGGCCACAAGTGGTACAGGGGACAGAGAGGTGCAGAGCAGCCTGCTGGGGGCTTCCAAAGGAAGGGAGAGCTCCCTACAGCATCTACCCAGTAACATATTCTGCAGAACTTCCATTTTATCAGCAAGAAGAGTCAACTAGATAGGGTCTATTCAGTTCATGGATTTCACAGGCCTTTTCTTATCTAGAATCAGTAAATACCCTTATTCACACTAAAACAATGTGCAAAATCCCACCTGTTGCATGCTTTTTCTGGATCTAGTAACCTTATTATATTGTAAATATTCCCAAGTTCTCAGTATCTCCCTATTACTTGGTGATCCCGAGAAAATATCTTCCTGAGCTGACATGAAGTGGCCCAATGAGCAGAGGTTCCTACATAAGCCTTTCTGTGGACACAGAAAGCCCCCTCCCACACATAGAGATCCTATGGAGAGGTTAACCAAATCTCCCTAGTCAGGTGCTTTCTGAGCTGATAGGCACACACACCCAAAGGGAGGGCTGTCATCACATGCCCAAGAAGCAACCAGAGCTGGTGTGGTTAAGGCCCCAGCCATCACTTCACTCACTACCCACAGGACATGTTGGTGCCTCATGGACACTGGTCATCATGAGAAATGTCCTGATCACATCACACCTCCCTCCAGCTTAATACTTTTCTACTTGCAATATTCCCTCAGTTCCCTATAAAATATGAGGGTGTTCACTGAAAAAGGGGGTAAAACTCAATGCATGCTGTCTTTATACTGTTTGTAGTGCTAATGAACTTTAATGGGGAAAAGCTTGACTGCCTGATTCCAGTAGGGTTTGGGAATTATCTGTATATATCCATCAACTGCTACTTCATTTTCCTAAACTCCTGAGGGCACTGGGGTATCCTGAAGTCCTTGAGTCCCACCTGGCTGCACGTGACACAGCTTTGCAGGCAGGCAGGGTCTTAGAAGGTAGAGAGCATACTGTCAGGCTTTCTCTGCTCTATAAAAAATTAGCCACTGGACAGAATGACTGGTTTGGAGTCATGAGTCTCAGCATAGTAATGACCATGACTGGTCCATGACCCTCCCATCAACCATGGAGAAAATAGGCTTCCAATTCTGAAATTACCTGCCAGCCACAACAGCATTCACCCCCGAGGAGCCTGCACTGGTCCTCTTTGGGACCTCCCCTCCTTCCTCTCCTTTGCAGCTCTCCCTGAGCCCTTCTCCAGTCTGGACTCTGCAGTGGTGTCAATGTGACTCTCACTCTCCTTCTGGAGTCTATGGACTTTCTCTATTCAGGGCTTCCAATCTCCAGCTCTGGCCACGCCACTTGCATTCTCCAGCTGTGGCTCATCCAGACCTCAGGGCTGCAGCCTAATCATCTTGTACACTTTTCTCCTCACGCCCCAGGCAGACATTCTCCTCCCTGACTTCACTGAGAAGACTGAGGCATGACCTGTGAATACCCGCAATTTCCTCCCTTCTACTTTTAAACATCTCTGCCTCTTCACCTGCCCCCACCAAATCCTACTGCTAGGAAGAGCTGCATGGGTTTCCTCAAAGCTGACACTGATAGCTGGGCTTTGGATGCTAACCCTTGGCTTTCTACCCCCCTGGCACCCCTGCCAGTCACCGTCTCTTTTGCACCTTCAAATTCCCCCTCTCTGCTCTGTCCTTCCTCTGCCTAAAATATAAGCAGGTATTCCCCAACCCAAAAATCTCCCCTTCCCATGGCCCTCCAGGGCTAAGCCAAAACTGCTTGGTCACTAGGGTGAAACCTTCCCTTCTCTATGTGGGCTCTACTTTACAGATTCATAAATTAGAAAAACTGGAAGGCCCCCAGGGATCATTCAATCTGGCTCTGATTTCCAAAGATGGGACATTATGGCCCAAAGCCAGCAGAGCTGGGTGAGGGACAGCTGCGAGTGGCAGCAAGGACTGCCAACTCAGGATGGTGCTCTTTGTACCATCTCGCCATCCCCACACACCGTCAAGTCCTTTCCTTAATTCACACAGGAAGGCACATCCTCCCATCACATGGGGTCCAGAGCAGCAGGCAGGATTTAAGGTCATTTCTGTTCATGCAGGCTCTACTAAAAAACAGGAGGCCTTACATTTTAAGTCAGGTCTGTTTTCCTCCCATGGCTAATGCTCCTGTGTCTTTAGTTGATCAAATTCTGCCATCAGTGAAGAAGGTGAGCTACCCAATTACCTCAGAAGTCCCTTCTAGCATTTGAGTGCTGTAAGCCTACGAATGCTGTTGCAATCCTTCATTAGAGACAGAGTTATTTTGTTCTCTGTAGTCATTACTACATTGCCCAGTTTCTGGCCAGCAAACTCAAGACCTCTTGACCAACTAGAGACTACTGACCCTGACCTCTGGGTCCTGGGTCCCATTATCATCTATAGCCAGTTACCTGAATTATTGGAGTTGTTGTACTTCGCTGAATGCTCCTCACTATTTTCAAGAGCAGATCGTTTTGACTTCTTTAAGAATAAAAGAAAAGGGGGAGGGGGGAGAGGAAAGCAAAGAATAAACACAGTGAAGCTGGAAGTCAGAATAAAAATATAATTTTTCAGGCATACCATTAAACTAGCTACAGACAAGGTCATACTCAGCCCCATAACTTAATACAGTGAAGAAGCCCCAGTCAAAACTAAAGGGGGAAATAAAACAACAAATGCTGACTTTACTAGCTCAGGCCAATTGTTTCCTCCAATTACATACATTATGCCATGATCTGCCCAGCAAGCTAGGAAACTACATGGGCCATTTCTCTGCTGATTATCATATGGCTCTTTTTTTTCTTTTCCAAAAAAAGCTGCACCCCAGTCATATGGAAATAGTCTTAGCTTTCAAGGAGATATAGCACAGCCATCTGTCATTAAATGGGCACCATTAACCTAGAGCTTTCTTCACATGTACTCAAGAACTCATGGAGGAAATGCAGAGAGACACCAGACTTACCTTTCGAGCTAAAATCTTTCTTTTCTTTCTTTCCTCCTCAGATCCATGGTGTGACTGAGCTCTTGTCAGTCTTCGATGCTGGTGAATCTTTAAGAGACCATAAGATATAAGCATATTCCACAGAAGGCAGCTTCCTAATGAAAATCTTCTCCAACATGTTTTGGCAAACCACATTTTATTGGGATAAAAAAACTTTCCTTGCTCAGGCTGTCTACTTCCTGGCTCAGGTCTGGATGCCAGGTAGAGGAGTATGTCAGAGGAAGAGGTCCTTTCTCATGCCCCTGATGCCTTCCTGCCTTCCCCTCTTTTACAGAAGAAGAATGTGGTGAGATAGCATGGACCATGCATGCCCCCAACTACCACCAGCCAGCATGCCCTGATCAGAAACCCAGACTGCCCTTCCTGGACATGTTTGTTTCCCACGTAGACTAAGCAGGACTGAGGGCAGAACTGTCAAGTATTCAGCTCTGCGGGGCAGCATTCAGCCTAAAGTCTGGCTGAAAGTAAGTATGCTTAAAATATTTGTGGAGTGAACAGTCAAATGTCAATCACTATAAAAACCACGGCAGAAGATGGGGACACTAAAAGGTAAAGAGGAACTGTTATCAATTTACCTGTTTCTGTTCTTCAATGAGTCTCTTCTCTATACATTCTTTGGCAATTCTCAATGCCTCTTTTAACTTTGTAGGGATCTGAAAGGAGAGAAAAGTACATCATCCATTGAAACAGGTGGCTGGAGATACTCCCAAGTCCTGGAGTAAATGAAGGAGCAGGTGGTTATCAAGAGCCATTTGGAATAAAATCAGTTAAAGCTGTCCATTCAAATCCTACCCCAGCCACTTCTGGTATCCCTAACACACTCACTTCTCTAGCATTTTTTAGCAATGAACACATAAATTAAAACATAAATAAACATGATATGTTTCAAGTAATTCAAATGATTCTCAAGGGCTGTAAATTGCCAAAACAATCTGAAAAAGAAAAACAAAGTTGAAGGCCTCATGTTTCCTGATTTTGAAACCTATTACATAGCTACAATAATTAAAACAGTGTGGTACTGACATGCAGGCAGATACACAGACCAATGGAAAAGAAGAGAGAGCCCAGAAATAAACCCTTGTGGATATGGTCAAATAATCTTTGACAAGGGTTCCAAGAACATACAATGGGGGAAAGGACAGTATATTCAATAATGGTGCTGGGAAAATTGGATATCCACATACAAAAGAATGAAGTTGGACCCTTATCTTACACCATAAACAAAAATTAACTCAAAATGGATTCAAAACCTAAATGGAAGACCTAAAACTATAAAACTCCTAAAAGAAAAGACACAGGGGAAAAGCTTCATGACACTGGATTTGGCAGTGATTTCTTGGATATGCCACTAAAAGCCCAGGCAATAAAAGAAAAAATAATTAAACTTCATCAATTTAAAACTTTGGTGCAGCTGGGCACGGTGGCTCACGCCTGTAATCCCAACACTTTGGGAGGCCGAGGTGGGTGGATCACTTGAGGTCAGAAGTTCGAGACCAGTCTGGCCAACATGGCAAAACCCCATCTCTACTAAACATACAAAAATTAGCCAGGTGTGGTGGTGCATGCCTGTAATCTACTTGGGAGGCTAAGGCAGGAAAATCGCTTAAACCTGGAAGGGTGGAGGTTGCAGTGAGCTGAGATTGTGCTGCTGCACTCCAGCCTAAACAACAGAGCAAGACCCTATCTCCAAAAGAAAAAAAAGAAAAAGAAATAAATAAATAAAACATTGGTGCAACAAAGAACAACGGAGTAAAAAGACAACTCAAGGAATGGGACATAGTATTTGCAAATCATAGGTCTCATAAGGGGTTAACATCCAGAATATATAAAGGAACTCCAACAACTCAACAACAAAATGTAAGTAACCCAATTAAAAAGAGGCAAAAAGGCCGGGCGCGGTGGCTCAAGCCTGTAATCCCAGCACTTTGGGAGGCCGAGATGGGCGGATCACGAGGTCATGAGATCGAGACCATCCTGGCTAACTCGGTGAAACCCCGTCTCTACTAAAAAATACAAAAAACTAGCCGGGCGAGGTGGTGGGCGCCTGTAGTCCCAGCTACTCGGGAGGCTGAGGCAGGAGAATGGCATAAACCCGGGAGGCGGGAGCTTGCAGTGAGCTGAGATCCGGCCACTGCACTCCAGCCTGGGCGACAGAGCGAGACTCCGTCTCAAAAGAAAAAGAAAAAAAAAAGAGGCAAAAGACATAGACATTTCTCTAAAGAAAATATACAAATGGCCGACAAACATGAAAAGATACTCAATGTCTTTAGTCATTAGAGAAATGTAAATCAAAACCACAATGAGACATCACCTTATACCCATTAAGATAGCCACTATTAAAATAATAAGATAAGTATTGGTGAGAATGTGGAGCGACTGAAACCCTTGTACACTGCTGGTAGAAATGTAGAGTAGTAGAGCTGCTATGGAAAACAGTATGGAGGTGCCTCAAAAAACTACAAAATGGAACTACCACATGAGGAATTCCACTTCTGGGTATATATCCAAAAGAATCAAAAGCAGGATCTCAAAAAGATATTTGCACACTCATGTAAACTGTAGCATTATTCATGATAGACAAGAGGTAAAAGCAGCCTAAATGTTCATCAACAGATGAATGGATAAACAAAGTGTGGCATATACGTAAAATGGAATATTATTCAGCCTTAAAAAAAAGGAAATATTGTCACATGCTACAATATAGATGACCATTGAGGACATTATGCTAAGTGAAATAAATGATTCACAAAGGATAAATACTTTTTTTTTTTTTTTTTTTTTGAGAGGGAGTCTCGCGCTTTTGCCCAGGCTGGAGTGCAGTGGCCGGATCACAGCTCACTGCAAGCTCCGTCTCCCGGGTTTGTGCCATTCTCCTGCCTCAGCCTCCCTATAGCTGAGACTACAGGTGCCCGCCACCTCACCCGGCTATTTTTTTGTATTTTTTAGTAGAGACGGGGTTTCACTGTATTAGCCAGGATGGTCTCGATCTCCTGACCTCGTGATCCGCCCGTCTCGGCCTCCCAAAGTGCTGGGATTACAGGCTTGAGCCACCGCGCCCGGCCAGGATAAATACTTATATAAGGTTTCTAGAGTAGTCAAGATCATAGAAACAAAGTACAATAGTGATTGCCAGGAGCTGTGGGGAGGGAGAAATGGGGAGTTATTATTCTACAGGTATAGTTTCAGGTTGCAAGTTCTAGAGATCTGTTATACAACAATGTGAAGATGGTTAACACCACTAAACTGTACACTTAAAAATGGTTCAGAGAGTAAATTTTATATTGTATTTTTTATAAAAATTAAAAATTTTAAAATTAGGTCAGGCACAGTGGCTCGCACCTGTAATCCCAGCACTTTGGGAGGCCACTTGGGGCCAAGAGTTCAAGACTAGCCTGGGCAACATAGTGAGACCCTGTCTCTACAAAAAATTAAAAAATGAGCAGGGTGTGGTGGCATATGCCTGTTGTCCCAGCTACTCAACAGGCTGAGGCAGGAGGATCACCTGAGCCCAGGAGATTGAGGCTGCACTAAGCCCTGTCATTGCACCACTACACTCCAGCCTGGCAACAAAAAATCACCTACCTCAAAAAAAAAAAAAAATTAACATTAAAATTAAAAATTAAAAAAATTGGCTGGGTACAGTGGCTTATGCCTATAATCCCAGTACTTTGGGAGGCCAAGGTGGTTGGATCACCTGAGGTCAGGAGTTCAAGACCAGCCTGACCAACATGATGAAACCCCGTCTCTACTAAAAATACAAAAATTAGCCAGGCGTGGTGGCACATGCTTGTAATCCCAGCTGCTCGGGAGGCTGAAGCAGAATTGCTTGAACCTGGGAGGTGGAGGTTGAAGTGAGCCGAGATCACGCCATTGTACTCCAGCCTGGGCGACAAGAGTGAGACTCTGTCTCAAAAGAAAAACAAAATTTTTTTATAATTATATAAAGCTTATTGGAACATACACGAATTCAACCAGTTATTATTTTATAACTTCAAAGATATTTTCTTTGTGAGAGATTTATGTTCTGAATTTTACAAGATTAAACTTTCCAGCTTTCCCTGTTGTGAGACATTCTTAACAACAGCCCAGTTTATTTCTGAGCCTATCATTTCTTTCTTGTTTTTTTTTGAGACAGAGTCTCACTCTGTTCCCCAGGCTGGAGTGCACTGGCATGATCTCAGCTCACCGCAACCTCTGCCTCCATCATTTCTTTTTTTTGAGACAGAGTCTCACTTTGTCACCCAGGCTGGAGTGTAGTAGTGTGATCTCAGTTCACTGCAACCTCTGCCTCCCGGGTCCAAGCAATTCTCCTGCTTTAGCCTCCCAAATAGCTGAGATTACAGGCACCTGCCACTAAGGCTGGCTAATTTTTGTATTTTTAGTAGACATGGGGTTTTGCCATGTTGGCCAGACTGGTCTGGAACTCCTGACCTCAAATGATCCACCTGCCTCAGCCTCCCAAAGTGCTGGGATTACAGGCATGAGCCACCGCGCCTGTGCCATTTCTTAATTTATTAGCTTTTTAAACCATGAGCAGTCCAGTCCTGGAAAATAAGATCCCCAGATCATGTTGAACTTTTTGTCTTCATTATTCTGTAAAAATTTCAAAAAAAAAAAAAAAAAAAGCTGTAAGTAGGTAATACAGTCACATAGTTTAAAATCCCAAAGGTATAAAAGGGCACATACACAGTGAAAAGTCTCCTACCTACATCCATGGAGGAAACCAATGTTACCAGTCTCCTGTGTATCTTTCCAGAAAGTCAGTGTACATACAATAATTAATGTTGGATTTTAAAATCTTACTATCTTTGCTGCATAGGCTCTCTGGCTTAGGGGAAGTGCGAGGTCTAATACTAATTCCTGAATCCTAGAGGCCGGACTGTCAGGGTTGGAGGAGAATATATTTATTGACAAGGCTGAAGAAATTTCCTAAGATGTTTCAGTGAAGAAGATAATAATTTAAATGTTTTTTCTCTCCTACTGCAGATCCAAAGAAGCTATTACTGTCAGAATTCCTCTAACTTTCAAAACAGAACAGAGGAAGGCACCACTCGCACTGACACAATCTTCTAACCCTTGGTTTTCTTTCTTTCTTTTCTTTTGTTTTCTAAATTTATTTTCATCCTAACAGTATTACATGTTCTATTGGAATATAGAAAGGAGAGGGAGAATTACCTTTTATCCTCCCACCCAAATTGCACTCACAGTAAGCACTGCCAAGAGCCATGGCCCAAACAAGGAGTTTCTGTAGATGGCTTCAGTTGTCTAATGACAACAGACATATATTACTCACCAATTTTACACATGAGTACGTGCAGACTCAAAGATTAAGTGCTTGCCCACAGGTCAGTAGCTCTCAACTGGGAGCAATTTTGTATACCACCCCCCAGGAGACATTTAGCAATGTCTGGAGACATTTTTGGTTGTCACAGTGCGGGAAAGGGGGCAAGGAGTATTGCTGGAATCTAGTGGTGAGGTCAGGGATGCTGCTTCACATCCTACCATGCACAGGCAACCCCCACAACAAAGAATCATCTGGCCCAAAATGTCAAATGCCGTGGCTGAAAAACCCTGCTGTAGATATCTTACTTTTAGATATCAAAAAAACAGAATGATATCTTACTTTGTTCTTATAATATTAGCTGTTATCTACAGCTAATATTATAAGAACAAAGTAAGATATCATTCTGTTTTTTTGGGTTCCAAAGCTCACTCTCTTTCCATGACACATAACACCACTGCTTCCCAGGAGAAGACCTCCTTCCAGGCTTGTTTCTAGATAGGTATGTTGTTTTACACATATCTTATTTTTTTATACCTAAGAACAAATCTAAATCATTTTCCATATTACAACAATGTCTTTATCAATTTCACTTTTAATTATATTATCAAATAGATGTACCATAAATTATTAACCTAGCCCCTAATTGTAGGACATTTAGATTGTTTCCAAATTTTCCCTATTATATATCTTTTCTTTTTTTGGCTAAAAATACAGCTAACTTTCAAAGTCAACTTAGTTATGTCACAAACCAAAAAACAATATAATTGTCTTTACCTTAAACTGTGGTTTTTCAGAAGTGGTTAGTAAAACATCGCTGAATAATCTGTAAAGAAAAGAAACAAACAAAAATCTTTCTTGAACCAGGTGCACTCTCAGACTAGGATTAAAGCAGATTAAGACACCTTTAGCCCATGAGGTCTCCCTTCCCTGCACCACATCCTCCAGCCCCCGGCCCCATCCACCATTCCATGTTCACTAACAAATGCAAAGGGGTTTGCAAGTTACCCATTGTGACCCCCTTCCTACTGTGTTACTAGGGTATCTGGGACAGCTGTGTATTACAGGGGGTTTCCCTGCTATGGGCAATATTGCATTTTTAAGAAATTACTTTTGCGAATGCTAATTTGCAAAAATATCGCAAATAATATATGCAGTAGATATTTCTAAATAGAATAGTTTTCTGCTATTTTTCTTGCCTCAGAAGAGGATAAAATTTATTCTAGAGTTCAGTAACATAAAAATGTTCAAGTAGAAAGGAACTGTCCTGATTGGAATCTTAACAGGAAAGTAATTTTCTTCTAAGTGTTTCTCATACTTCATTTTAAAAAGCAGTAGCTTTTGAAGTAAATCAATTCTCTCTTCAAAAATATGTTACTGGCCAGGCATGGTGGTTCATGTCTTGTAATCCCAGCACTCTGTGAGGCTGAGGCAGGGGGATCACTTGAGGTCAGGAGTTCGAGACCAGAGTGGGCAGTGTGGTGAAACCCCATCTCTACTAAAAATACAAAAATTAGCCGGGTGTGGTGGTGCATGCCTATAGTCCCAGCTACTTGGGAGGCTAAGGCAGGAGAATCCCTGGAACCCAGGAGGCAGAGGCTGCAGTGAGCCAAGATTGCACCACTGCACTCCAGCTTGGGCAACAGAGCAAGACTCCGTCTCAAAAAAAAATAAATAAAAGGTATGTTATTACAAAAAAGTAAATTTAAACAGACACTGGGTCTACTTAGGGGGAGGGGTGGGGAGAGGAGAAGAAATAATAACTATTGTGTACTGGGCTTAATAGCTGGATGATGAAGTATGTACAACAAACCCCCATGACATGTGTTTACCTATGTAGCAAACTTTTGCATGTACCCACAAACCTAAAAGTTAAAAATAAAAATAATAAAAAATGATTTAAAAATTACCCATGTGACCAAAAAAAAAGTATATTATTAAAAACAATAGCATGAGCCAGGTACAGTGGCTCACACCTGTAATCTCAGTACTTTGGGAGGCTGAGGCAGGCGGATCACCTGAGGTCAGGAGTTCAAGATCAGCCTGGACAACATGGTGAAACCCTGTTTCTACTAAAAATACAAAAATTAGCCAGGCATGGTGGTGTGCACCTGTAGTTCCAGCTACTCGGGAAGCTGAGGCAAGAGAATCACTTGAACCTAGGAGGCGGAGGTTGCAGTGAGCCAAGATCACGCCACTGCACTCCAGCCTGGGCAACAGAACGAGACTTTATCTTAAAAAAAAAAAAATGAAAAGAAGAGAAAAAAACAATAGCATGAACTGGGTGACTGGGCACAGTGGTATGCGCCTGTAGTCCCAGCTACTCCAGAGCTAGAGGTGGGAGGACCCTTTGAGCTCAGGAGTTTAAGACCAACCTGCATAACACAGCAAGACTCTCAAAAAGAAGGAGGGGGAGAAGGAAGGGAAGGGGGAGTGGGAGGGAAAGAAAAAAGGGGAGGGGAGTAGAGGGGAGGGGAGGGGAAGGGAGGGGAGGGGAGGGGAGGAGAGAGGAGAGAGGGAGAGAGGGAGAGATGCAGAGAGGGAGAGAGGGAGAGAGGGAGAGAGGGAGAGAGGGAAAGAGGGAAAGAGGGAAAGCGGGAAAGCATGAACAACTCTGAACTGCTGGGTAAAACAGGTCAAAGAATAGAAATGGTTGCTTGGGTAGCACCCAAACAGCTATAAGTGAGTCTTTCTTTGAATATGCCTCCTGCCCCTCCCTTACTTTTTAAACAGATGGAGTTTTGTTATGTTGTTCAGGCTGCCCTGGAAGTCCTGGGCTCAATCAATCCTCCCACCTTGGCCTCCTGAGTAGCTAGAACTATAGGCATGTGCCAGTATGTCTGGCTGAATATCCTGCACCCCCACTTTGTTTTATTATTTTTTTTATTTTATTTTTTTGAGACGGAGTCTCGCTCTGTCGCCCAGGCTGGAGTGCAGTGGCACGCTCCAGAGCAAGCTCCGCCTCCCGGGTAGCTGGGACTACAGACGCCGGTCACCACGCCTGGCTAATTTTTTGTATTTTTAGTAGAGACAGGGTTTCACCGTGTTAGCCAGGATGGTCTCGATCTCCTGACCTCGTGATCCGCCCACCTTGGCCTCCTAAAGTGCTGGGATTATAAGCGTGAGCCACCATGTCCACCCCTCACTTTGTTTTATGTTTGAGACAGGGTCTCACTCTGTCATCTAGGCTGGAGTGCAGTGCGCATTCACGGCTCACTGCAACCTCAAATTCCTAGGCTCAAGCGATTCTACCACCTCAGCCTTCCAAGTAGCTGGGATTATTACGTGGTGCACAGCACCATGCCTAGCTAATTTTGTTGTTGTTGTATTTTTTGTAGAGATAGGGTTTTGCCATGTTGGCCAAGCTGGTCTTCAACTCCTGAGCTCAAGTGATCTACCCGCCTCAGCCTCCCAAACTGCTGGGATTACAGGTGTGAGCCACCGCGACCAGCTACATTACTCTTTTTTAAAGATGGGAACTTCATCACAAGCAGAAATGACAGGATTAGCTTTCCCCACAGGGCTCCTCAGGGCCCTGTCTCTCCCTCAGCCACACATCTGTTTACTTCCAGAGGACACATTTTAATTGAACATGGTTTACACCTGTCCAAGAGCTCTTTTCACGGCTGAAGCCCACATGGTAGAAAGACTTAGGTGAAGAAAAAATGTTTGGATTCACTTAAGGACTGGAAGACTGGAGAAAGATGTAAGAACTTTGGAATGGGGAATGTAAACGCAAACTCGAGTAAATTAACCTGTATATAGGCTATTTCCTAAGTACAAGTGCATTTTGCTAGAAAAGTTTGTGTGAAAGTTGTTTTCCAAACTGGGTCTGTTTTTCCACATGCACATTGTTTGTTTTGTTTTGAGATGGAGTCTCGCTCTGTCGCCCAGGCTGGAGTGCAGTGGTGAGATCTTGGCTCACTGCAACCTCTGCCTCCCCAGTTCAAGTGATTCTTCTGCCTCAGTCTCCCGAGCAGCTGGGATATCAGGAGTGTGCCACCACGCCCAGCTAATTTTTTATATTTTCTTAGTAGAGACAGGGTTTTACCACACATTGGCCAGGATGGTCTCGAACTCCTGACCTCAAGTGATCCACCTGCCTCAGCCTCCCAAAGTGCTGGGATTACAGGTGTAAGCCACTGCCCAGCCCACATTATTACATTATTATTAATGGTTGTTGGTTTGGCAACAGATGCTTCAGTGTCTGTGGAACAGTAGAATGTCACATCCACGGTGCAGGGGCTTGGTTTCCTCTTTTCATTACATTTGGAAGACAGCAGCTGGCCTCCAAAAGGCCCTCTGTAAACATTTGTGTGGAAAGAATGAACCAGGAACCTGAAGTTATCTCTGCCTTCTCTGAACTCTGGCTGCATGCATTTCAAGCCGTCCCCCCTGCCTTGTTTCCCCATATTATTGTTTCCAGAGTATATCTGTTATACAATAAGCTGATGCAGACAAAGCACCAGATACACTGCATGGTGTGTGATGTTCAAAAAAGATCAGCTGGTTCAGCAGTAAGCATAACTAACACTTAATGAACACATATTAAGTGCCGGGTCCCTACTGGGAATCACCTTATTAAATCCTCCCAACTACCTTCTGAGGTGGGAACTGTTATTATCATTCCCATTTCACAGTTCACAAAACTCTACTTCCAAAGGTTAAAAAACTTGTCCAAGGTCACCCAGGTAGAAGTGGTGAAGCTGGAATCCACCTTCAGGTCTGTCTGACCCCAAGCACACCCTTCTTAACCACTCTGCTGCCTTTCCATGAAAGAACAGAAAATGCAACTGAAGGGAAGGTCCCAAAGCACTATTTCAGCTGCCCTGGTTATCTATGCATAACCCAGTTTCAGAGAAAATGTTTTCTGAGCTCCAAGACCTTAGAACAGTGCCTGGTATGTGCTAGAGTTTAATAAATAGTACCCAGTCAGTAAATTCACAAGCAAAAGCATGGGTGCTCAGAGACACGTTACCCTCCTCCTGGAGGGCAGACCCTTCAAGGCCCTGTGACTTGTGAACTATGCACAGCTGGGGGCCAACTGGTTTGCTGATGCAGGGTCAGAACAGAGCCACTTGAGAGGGCTCTCCTTCAGTATTTCCTAAGCTGGGGGCTGCGACATGTACACACACCCAATGCTAATGTACGTACACACAATGCTAACATTGAGTGAGGAGATACACGTGAAAATGACACAGATGTTAAAGGACAGCCATCAGACCAGGAGAGCAGAGAGGTCACAAACAAAGGGTCAAGACATCATGCTGCAAGTGCCCATCAGCAAGCAGGCCACGCCAACTCTGCAGGGACCGCAAGAGTCTTTACTACAGTACCAGGTGCTTGGACACAGTGGTCTGGTGTTCAACATAGTTATCAAGATTACAACCAACGCATATGATTGACTTACGGCATCTGTAAGAGCCGGGAGACGGTAGGCATGCCATTTTTACAGGCTTCACAAGACAGCGTAGACTCCAACACGGCCACTTGAAATGAACAGATACACATTTTAGTTCCACAGAACACGCTGGCAAATCCACTTGCTGATGAAAAGTTTGACACCACTTTGCAATAACTGTCTGCGGGCTGATCAGGACAGTGTCAAAACTCTTCACACACAGACAGATGGCATACGTGGGGTGGGGGAATGCTGGCAACACTGGCATTACCGATGACTCAAAAGAAATGGTTTAGCAACTACATGCTGACAGAAAGCTAAACATATTTCAAAGATAATTGGAGGAAGGATTCAAGATACCATTCATAAAAGTGTTTGTTCTCTTGAAAGAGATGTAAACACTACACAGAAGTAAAATTCTGAACTTGAAAGACATTTTGCTGCTTGCCTGCTTTTCATCAAAACCAGCACACAAAATGCCAATTGTTGATATCTCATCATCCAACATCTTGGATGCTATTAACAGGAGCAGCCAGATTTTTCTACCCACAGGTCACTATTCAGCTTCAGAGGTTCAAATTCAACACAATAGTCCCAGGGCCTGTTCTCTTGAATTGCCTCTTTTGACACAGTAACGCTTGGTGAAGGGTGGACTTGCGTATCTCCAAGGCACAGGGGTCCAAGAGCTACCCTGCCTTCCCCTCTCTCTGCTCCAGCTGTGAGTGGCAGCCTGGCTGTGGAGGGGATGAAAGGGTCCTGGATGAGTCTGTACCAGTTCCTGCATCCCTCCTTCCTAAAGGTGCTCTCACTTGTCCTCCAGCTCCCCTTGGCCCCCGCAAGCAATGCTGTAAGAGCTCCTGGATCCAATTTGTCTGGGTGTCCGCATTCCTGCCTGCCTGCCCTAGGTCTGGGCCTGCTAGGCTCTTATCTACTAGGCTTCCATCTACTAGGCTTCCGGTCTATGGCTTGCTTGTTTTGTTTTGTTTTTGTTCGAGGCAGAGTCTTGCTGTGTCGCCCAGGCTGGAGTGCACTGGCACAATCTCAGCTCACTGCAACCTCCACCTCCCAAGAGGAGGGTTCAAGCAATTCTCGTGCCTCAGTCTCCCAAAAAGCTGGGATTACAGGCATATACCTCCATGCCCAACTAATTTTTGTATTTTTAGTAGAGATGGGATTTCATTATGTTGGCCAGGCTGGTCTTGAACTCCTGACCTCATATGATCCACCCGCCTCAGCCTTCCAAAGTGCTGGGATTACAGGTGTGAGCCACCATGCCTGGCCTATCTTGTTTCTTACAAGTCTCACTTCAGCCTTGATCTGACGTCTGACGCCTGCCTGAGTCCTCGAAACTGGCTTCAAGTTGCCTGGCTCTGGCTTCTGCATCACACTCATGCAGGCCATACGTCTCTTTACATTCTCCTGCTTCCAAAGCTCTAAAGCATTTTACGAAAAGTTCCCAGAAATTTCAGATAGCCTGACAAATGGACAAGCCACCTGAATTTTCACAGAAGTGTATTTAAATAAACTACTCAAATTTGGTCTACTTTTAAATTGGGTAAGAATTTCTGGCTGTGGAGGACAGCAACTTCCTCTGGGTCTTTCCTGGACTCTGGAAAGGGGATGAGTGGCTCTGCACACTACCAGGGCCTAGAAGACCCTTCCCAACCCCATACTGACCCACAGCCATGGACGGGGCAGGAGGGAAGGAGTCCACAGGCACCGAGTCTGGTGGTCGTCCATAAGTCATTTCATACAGTAAGTGGCCAAAGCAGTGGACATCCACACTTTCCAATGTCTGTGGAAGAAACAGCAGCAGTGCATTCACCCTTCACTTTGGCTTTGTGGACCCCCATGCTCCTGCCCCAAGCCTCCTCTGAGAAACAAAGCCCAGGGACAGCCCTGCTCCTCATTGGTAATGTAAATACAACTCCAAAGCCTTTTGTAAAACCTCATGAGGTATCCCAAAGGTCTTGGTCCGACCCTCCACAGTTTTCCAATTAGTGAGTCCACCTCCCTCCTTACCCAACTGCCATTTCAACTCAGCCTCCCAGAGATTCAGCAATGCTCTGAGGGCTGATGGGCAAGGACTGTCCCAACTGTACCTTTCACTACTTGGTGCATATTTCCTACATGAGCAGATCATGGGGATAACTGACACCTAAAACTGAACGTGCTATTTCAATACTTTAGCAACTTACATTGATTTTCCTGAATTGTGAAAAATAAGATCGGTAGAAGGCAGGCAGGCCCAATAAGGAATTCTCAAGGTCTAGCAGCCGGCAAGTGTCCCCATCGAGCATCACGTTGGAGGCGTGTAGATGCCCATAAGGGAATCCCTTGTCATGAAGAAACTTCAGTACCTATTAAAGCATATGGGAAAGTTACATTTTCCCCCCAACTCATTCAGATATAAGACAAGTTAAACTTTGTTTTTTAGTCAATATATTTTGAAGCAAAACCAAACAGGTCACTGGGATGATTCCTGAAGAAAAATGGCACCTCTACCCATTTGTTTGGAAAAGGAAGTGAAGCTGAATACTTTCCAGTTTTGAGGCTGTGAGATGCAACATCAGTTCTTTCTTTCCCCAAAAGAATAGAGAATCAGCCTGCATATGCTTGGAATTAAAAACTCTGACGCCAAAAGGCTCTGCTTTAAGCACTTTCTGATTCCAATCGGCCAGCTCTCTTCAGGGCAAAGTCTTGATCCTCCTGCATAGATGAGTGAGGCTATCATATAAGTGCTTCTGCCAGTAATTCAGAAAAAGGGGTTGAACTAGAAAACATCTCTAGTTCAGTCTCTCCTCCAAATATATTTAGCTGTTTATTAATAGGAACACAAAACAGGATCCCAGAAAAAGCAGTAAATCTTTTAGCTGCCATGTAAATAATCAGTGGCTTACCCAGTAAGAGAGATGCCTAGATATAGCCCTGCAATGTCCTGGTGAACTAGAGCAGTGATAGCCAACTGGGGTGCCCAGAGTAACTCACTAAGGACTAGAAGAAAATATTACAACTTCTCTTCTTAGTTGTTTTTAAAAATATTATTTTTTTAACTTATAATATACAAAATATATTACTAGTATGCTCTCTCCATCCAAAAAAATATAATATATATACACACATACACATACATGTATGTGTGTAGTAGTACACACATATAATTTATAGTTAAATAGACATAACATTGGGATATTAAATTGGTTATTACTGATAAGGTTGCATAATCCCAGGAGCTTGGAGAATACTGATCTAGAGGGTGATGTTGGAAAGGCTTCTTACTGTTGGTTATACTTCTGCAAGCGAGCCATATGGCTATGTATACGACATAACAAAATAAAAAATTTTGGCACAGGGATAAAAAGCAACCAAAGATAATACAAAAGTTGGTATCCACACAGTAAAGTTCTTAAAACTCAGACACTAAATTGCAATAGCTAAAGCTTTAAGAATTTTGTAGACCTAAGTGACTGTTGCCTTAGTCTCAAATATTTGCTTGTTGAGGCAAAATATGACAATGCAATCAGTTTATAAGTAATCAGACAATTTAAGTGATTTTGGATATGACTTAAGAACTTTTCCAGGTGAATAATGCAATTTTGGATGAAATTTGAATGCAACTTAAACAAAAGTACCTCTTACCTCTAATATTTGCCGTCCATATGTTTTTATTTGCTGGAGTTCCAGGCCCTGAATCTTCTTAGGGTTGCAGTACTTCTTTAGAAATGGGTCTTTTGGTTTTGCCTTTGGAAAAGAACAAAGAACACATAAGAAAGCAGCAGAGGGGCCAATATCTGCACACAGACTCCCTGACCAGGCAGGATTCTACAGAGGCTAGGGGTGCCAGAGATGGCCAGCTGCAAGATGTGAGTTTTTAAAATACAACAGTCTGTGTTGTTGATAGAAAGAGGCTGACCCAGATTCCATCCCTTCTCTAGCCCAGTGAAGATGTGCCTGGTCTTACCCTTAGCAGACCCCAAAGTCTTGCATATTGTTCGAATTCTTCAGTACTGCTTTGTTAAGTGCAAAACACAAACTTAAAAACTGACCTAAGAGAGCAGCTTGCAATGTAATGGACATAATTATTAAATGTTCAACCTTTCCTCACGTGGGAAAAGGAATGCTCTTTAACCAAACTAGGTAGAGTTTTTATTGCATGAATAAAAATAAATTCCAAATAAAATTGAAACTAACATCAAATCCTCAGGGCCTAGCCTCTGGAGTCTTAGAGACTAAGTATCAATAACAGGTTCTAAAGGAACTTAAGAATTCCTTATGACCATGAACTTGCACAGGTACCTTGTAGATCAGATCCTTCAACGTTCCCTTCTCATTAAACATCCTAATTAGCAACGCTGAGGATTCATTAGCTGTGGCAAAGGTAACTCGATAGATGTAAGGGTGCTGTCAAAACAAAAAAGAAATCAATCACATTGATTTGTATCAGGATCTAGGTCCTTCTAAATCCAGAATCTGGTTATGCAGAGTCAAGTACTACTGTGGTGGTGCAGTTGCATATGAATGTAGTGATATTCCCTGAACACATGGCATTTTCAAGTCATTCAGTGACCAGCTAGTTCCTCCTTCTTCAGATGGAGGAAGGGACATAAACTGTAGGAACAAAGGAAAACAGGAAACAGATAATGGATGTGGTAAACTCTACAAGTGAAGGGGTCCTCTTTGGTGTGTGCACTCTCACAGCTCAGGCAAAAGTGTGGTGGAAGACAGAATGTCCAAGTTTTGAGGATAACAGTGTTAATATCCTGTCTCTGTAAGTCAGTAAAGAATATAGCCAAATCTCAGAACTGCCAAATGGAGACCAGGATCAATGTGTCTTCGCTCACAGCTTTGCCTAACATTCCGCACTGCTGTTTGGGTGCCAAGCCAAGAAGCATGATAGCCAGAAATCAGGCAAAAGTAGCATCTTCTGGAATCTCAGCCCTTTCCACAGTAGCTGGCATGAATCTTCCTACCCTTCTATAGAATTTTGCAACATAAAGATTCACAGTGTCCTCCTCAGATGAGGAAACTGACATTAAGCAACTAGGGTGGAGAAAAGACAAACTATTTAATGTGTGAAAGGAAAGTGCTTTTTCCCTGGAATTCTGGTTACATGAAACAAACTGGGTCTAGACAGGTATTACAATGCTCATTCGCTCAAAGGAGTATCATGAAAATTTAAACCCGTGGGAGCTGAGCTATGCAGGGATTTTGGAGGCTGGCATGCAGTAAGTTGGGGGGTAGAAAGGTATACCCAGGAAAATGCAGTAATTGATCATGAAGTTCTCCTGATCATCACATCAGAATGGTTGCTGCTGACTTTTTAACAGCTTTGTTGAGATATAATTCACATGCCATTACTATTCACACATTTAAACTGTACAAGTCAATGATTTTCAGTATATTCAGTTATGTAACTATCATACAATCTAATTATAGAACATTTTCAACACCCCAAAAAGAAACACAATGGGTAGAATAAAAATCCTTGAGTACATACTCATACAAATTTTTTAAACAGGGAGAAGAGAAGCTCTTTAGAGTAGAATGCCAACTAATAAATAAATACAGAATAAATAATACAGTTAGAAAATCACATTAAATGCTAAAATGCTAGTGGGCTTGATAAAGAACAGAATATGTAGTCTCACAATTATCTCCTTACACACTGGTTATTAATTATAGGTATTTATCTTAAGAAATTAAGGATGGGTATAATGTTTAGCAAAAATTGTTCACTATGGCTTTTTTCTTTTTTAAAAAATAAGAGCAAAAAGCTGGAGGTGATCTAAATGTCAATGGAAGATTGAGTAAACTAAGGTATAGCCAATGATAATTCTATACAGCCCATAATAATGATGCTATATTTATTGACAACCAAAGATGCTCATGGTTTGACAACTAAAGATGCTCATGGTACACCATTAATGAAAAAAAATCAAGTTTTAAAGCACTACATATATAATTTACTTTTTTTATCACAAAAATTCTTAAAAAGTAACAACTGAACATTTTGGTTCTGTCAGGCCTCTGAGCCCAAGCCAAACCATTGCATCCCCTGTGACTTGCAGGTATAGGCCCAGATGGCCTGAAGTAACTGAAGAATCACAAAAGAAGTGCAAATGCCCTGCCTCGCCTTAACGGATGACATTCCACCACAAAAGAAGTGAAAATGGCCGGTCCTTGCATTAAGCGAGGATATTATCTTGTGAAATTCCTTTTCCTGGCTCATCCCAGCTCAAAAAGCTCCCCGACTGAGCACCTTGTGACCCCCACTCCTGCCCGCCAGAGAACAACCCCCCTTTGACTGTAATTTTCCTTTACCTGCCCAAATTCCATAAAACGGCCCCACCCTTATCTCCCTTTGCTGACTCTCTTTTCGGACTCAGCCCGCCTGCACCCAGGTGAAATAAACAGCCATGTTGCTCACACAAAGCCTGTTTGGTGGTCTCTTCACACGGACGCGCATGACAGGTTCATACTTCTGGTTGATTGGGATTACAGGTAAGTTTTATTTTCTTGTTTTTGCTTATCTGTCTTCTGACTTTGCTACAATTAATAAGAACCATTTATATGTGCTATCTTTTTTAAAAGAAGCACATCTAGTAAAAGAAATTTAGGGCCAGGTGCTGTGGCTCACACTTGTAATCCCAGCACTTTGGGAGGCTGAGGCAGGCGGATCATGAGGTCAGGAGTTCGAGACCAGCCTGGCCAACATGGTGACACCCTGTCTCTACTAAAAATACAAAAATTAGCTGGGTGTGGTGGCACGCACCTGTAATCCCAGCTACTCAGGAGGCTGAGGCAGGAGAATCGCTTGAACCCAGGAGGTGGAGGTTGCAGTGAGCTGAGACTGCACCACCGCACTCCAGCCTGGGTGACAGAGAGAGACTCCATCTTGAAAAAAAAAAAAAAGAAAGAAATTTAGAACTAGCTCCTGACAGCCTGTGTCACACAACCAATCAAGCTCTAAGACCAAAGTGTCTTTTGGCTTCACATTGCACCTCATTAATAGCTTGGTTTTGCTAGCTTGACAAGACATTATATGGCCAAAAACAAACTTGTCAAACCAAGTGCACAAGTCAGCGTAATTGTGTTCAGTTCGCTAGTGATTCATTCCAGGGAACTACATCTTCATGCAGACAAGATAAAGAATGTCAATGTTAACTCAATTTCCTGGCCAGATTAGTCTTTGCTGAAGACATTCTGCACATATTTTGAAATATATCAATGTGGTTCTTTGCACTGAAGGCCCTGGATTAGAGCTGTGTAATAGCATAAATTATACTGTGTATTCCTAAAGGTCAACTGGTTAGCCTGTGAGGGTAGCAACTCAGATAGAAAAATGGCGATTTTGCCTTTTCTTCACCCAGCTTATCTAAATCCTTATTAGTTCTGTTTTCTCAGGCTAGGAAGAGTATCTTTCAGTTCCACTGATACAAACACCTTCACCAAGAATGAGGCTGGGAGAAGTGGCTGCTTCCCTACTCTGATCTTTGTTTAAAATACAGAGTCTATGTTTAAATTACTACGTTTCATGGGTTGTGTAGATGTCACGAATGCCATTTCAAATGGCCTATGATCTATGAGATTAGCCCTATACAATTTCAGACTGAACTGAAATCCACTGTATTTCCCCATTCTCTTTTCCAGCTCTTCTGTCCATGTTCACCCAGAAAAAATACTGTGACTCTGTCATCAGCACTGAGAATACTAGAAAGACATACTCACCAGACAGGAAGGCAGAAGTTTGATCAGACACTGAAAATCTTTATCTGACAAATACTTGTCTGGGCCAAGGTCAGCCTGAAAACATGAAAAGGAATATCAGGGTACTGCTTGGTCACCAAAAGAAAAATTCCTTGTCTTTCCCTTTAATTTTATTATCCAAAATATGACTGGAAACCAAAGATGAAAACCACAATAAGTCTGACTGCCTCAAGACCTTTCTGGAAAAGCAGTGTGTAAAAAATACCAGACTTAACTGTCATCTTATCTAATACCATTAACCAAATGTATCACTAAAACTCTCAAAGTCAAAGAGATAAAGTAATGACACAAGTCGTTTTTTTTTTGGAGTAAACTCCAAAACTGTAAACCCTAAAGAGATTCCAGAATCATTTTAAACTGTTCCTATTTCTTTCCAAATGTTTACTAGTTGACCAAATATAATAGAATTTATATAACCAAATGCACAGGAAAACGATTTAAAATGACTTTTCTTTGAAAAGGACCAAGGAAGCCTTTACATCATCACTTAAGAGCACAGTACAATTTTATAATTCCCTTGTCAAATCTGCTTTCATTAACCCATCTAAAGTCACTGAACGAGACTGAAGCAAAAAGCTAGCTTACCCAGCTTAACACTAGCCGTTCCTTTGGCTGATTTTTAATCTTCATCAAGAAATATTTCTTCCTTATTCTCCAACCTGCCATAAAAGCAAAAACGTGCTTAGAGCTGCACACTTTTTGCAACAATTGATGTTTCACTGACTAAGTAATCAAGAAAAATTAAGTTTGGCAATATTATTCGCAGTTACATAGGCACAAGTAAAAGAACCATTTAATAACATTGACATAGCAAAGGCTATACTTAAAAAGAAACGGTAAATGAAGAAAAATTTCACGGAAATGGCAGGAAAATAGCACTTCAGTTTAGATTTAGTGAAAAAAATAGATGAAGAAGGAATGGTGTTTCTGAAAGCTATTACCATCCAAATCCTTTGATGAGGCTTTAACCAAGGTTCATTAAGTATTAAAGGTTAACAGCTGTATCCTCAAGCAGTTGGGATGCAAAAAGAAAAAGAAGTCACCTGCATTTAAGCATGTTCTTGGGATACGCATCAGAAAGCATGACTAAGGATCCAGTTCTGTGATCTGTCTTTTTAACAGAATGAGCGTGCCAATGTCTCACCTATGTCTTTCAAAGGTTCCACCACCTCCCACTTTGGTTCTGATCGGAAGAACATGGAAACCTGTTGTAAGGCAATCTCTGCAAAGACATTTTAGAAACCCATTAGTCAGACATATCAGGAAAGGGCCATATGCTGAAGATGTTATTCTTGTAAGTGAAATCCTTATAGTCTATAACCTTTTTAAAAAACGTAATTACCAATAAATAAATAAAATAAACACAAACTAAATGCAATGTGGGATTCTAGATTGGACCCTGGAATAGAAAAAGTACATTAGCAGAAAAACTGGTAAAATCTGAATAAAGCCCATAGTTAATAGTAACATTACTAATATTCACTTCTAGTTTTGATAAATGTGCCATGGTTGTATAGAATATTAACATTAGGAGAAACTGGATGAGAAGTAGATGGCAATTTTCTATACTATCACTGCAACTTCTTTTGTTTAGTTTTGTTTGTTTTTTGAGATAGGGTCTCACTCTGTTGCCCAGGCTGGAACGCAGTGGCACAGTCACGGCTCACTGCAACCTTAACCTCCTGGGTTCAAGTGATCCTCCCACCTCAGCCTCCCGAATAGCTGGGACTACAAGCATGGGCCATCACGCCTGGCTAAACTGTTTTTTTTTTTTTGAGGCGGAGTTTCACTCTTGTTGCCCAGGCTGGAGTGCAATGGTGAGATCTCGGCTCACCGCAACCTCCACCTCCTGGGTTCAAGCAATTCTCCTGCCTCAGCCTCCCGAGTAGTTAAGATTATAGGCATGCGCCACCATGCCGGGCTAATTTTGTATTTTTAGTAGAGATGCGGGTTTCTCCATGTTGGTCAGGCTGGTCTCGAACTCCCGATCTCAGGTGATGGCCCGCCTCAGCCTCTCAAAGTGCTAGGATTACGGGTGTAAGCCACCACGCCTGTCCGAGGCCTGGCTAATTTCTGGTATGTGGGTTATTTTTGTTTTGTTTTGTTTTTTAGTGACAAGGTATTTGCCATCTCACCCAGGCCGGTCTCAAACTCTCGGCTCAAGAAAGCCACCCATCTCGACCTCCCAAAGTACTGGGAATACAAGCATGAATCACTGCACCAGCCCACTGCAATTTCTATGTAAATCTAAAATTATTCTAAAATGTAAAGTTTATTTTAAAAATTATTAATGTGAAAATGTATATTTTTCAAAACTGGAAAATCTAAGATATGTAATCTAGCTGGTCTAAGCCAAGAATTCAATGTATGCACCAGACCACAGCCCAAGCCCAAAACTCAAAACATGTTCTAAAGTCAGCTGAGAACAGTATTTAATGTTGCTCCAAGTACTATTTATCCCATCTGGAATTATAGCTTTCATCAACAAAAAAGTGATTAGCCTTAAATATATACTAGAAACAAAAGCCAGCGTACAGCAACAACATGGTTCTATTGTGGAAAGTCACCGAGTGCCTGTTTACTGGGGAAAAAAAAAAATCCATCCTCTTTTTGTGTTCATTTATCATGAAAATGTTTCCCCCTTTTAAGAAGACAATGAGAAAGGAAGTTCTTTAAAATTCACTGCATTAAGAAATTATCAAAATTTACATTTCCTGTAAAAAGCAACATCTGTAATTTGCCATTTCCTCTCATTGCAGTGAGTGAATGAAGCCACTCCAGATCCTTGAAAGCAAACAGCAATCCTCCAAATGCACTGTGGAATTTCACTTCTGCCTAGCATTAATTACATTCCAGGCAGACTGGTGAGGCATGAGGGATTCAGTAGAAATGCTCTCCATATGTCAAAATGACCTTGTTTGGAATTCACATGTCAAGAGCTTGGCAAACAATATCATTTGGATATGTTTTATAGTACATTTTGAGTTAAGAGATCAGGGAAAAAAACAATTTACTAGCTATTTGTTTACTGACTCAATATGTAAAGTGTCAATAGCATCAACTCAGAAGAAAACATGTGATGACCAAATACAAAACTGGCTCCATTCACATTTGTTCTAACTACCCCAGTGTGACAAACCATCTGGAAGATCTGGGTGCAGCAGAAACACACAGACTTTCATTATCAACACTGGGACTTTGTACCTCTTCTATAATTCATGTTAATATAAAGTGTTTTTAGTATTTCCAAAGTAACTCGAACATAAAGAAACTTAAAAGGAAATTAAGTGAAAATCATTCACATCAACTTTGAGAAGGAGCATGAAAAATAATTCTCTAATGTGTACAATGTCATTCTAAAAGACTGACAGTGACACGGAATTCCCCACATAATCATTATTCAGCAATATCTACTGTATGCTACTATGTGCTATACATTGTTTTAGGAATAGGGGAAATAGCTGTGAACAGATGGAACACACTGGATTTCTTACTGATAAACTGAGGACTGTGAAATAGCCTTTTTCACTTAGGGGTTAGGGAATTGGAGAAAGGACAATTTCTTCCCACTGAACTGTGATTTACTGTCAAATAAACTGCATGACTATCATGTGCCAAATAATAATCCCCTCCTTCCCCAGACTCGGGCAACACACTTCAATTCTAAACATCTACTCCTTTGCTTAGAAGCCTTTACTGGTTCCCCACTTCCTTGCCAAATCAAGACCAAACTTATAAACCTAGTGTTCAACCAACCTCTGGCTTTAACCTACCTTTCTGGCTTTATCTCCCACAGTGTGTGGGATCTCTCTGCACACTGAGATTTGCCTACCATGGCCCCTAAACACTGGCCTGTCCCCATTCCCTCAGCATTTTCCATCTGGCCCAGACTCAGCCCAGATGTTCTGCTCCATTAGCCAGGACTCTCTCTCTCCCTCCCTCTTTCTTTCCTCTGTACACTCTCAGTGCTCTCTGTGTCCCTCTCTTACGGGGTTACCCTGTGAATGTCCTCTATTAGGACTACTCTATTCCACCTAGACTGTATGCTGTGGTTGGAAGGGTATATCTGGGTAAAGCCAGGATATATCTTCTCAAGCTGCTCTGCCCAGAGCACTGGCCACTGCCTCTCAGCCAGGGTACCTTCTACTCACCCCTCAAGTCTCAGTGTAGGAATGACCTCTTCTGGGAAGCCTTCCTTCATCTTTAGGTGTGGATCATCCGTGCCCCCGCCCCCTTCCCCAAGGTGCTCCCTAACATTTACTCTGCCACAGCCATCATCTGTCAATCTCCCGGTGTAACTGTCATGCAGTAGGAAGTGGGGGAATTATTCTTTCCTCCTTGCTGTATACATAGCACCTGGCACACAGTAGATACTCAGTAAGTATCTGATGAAGCAGGAACCAAGGGTTCAATCATGTTCAGCAGATGTGGAAACTCTCTCCCATTAGAACATGAAATCCATGAGAAGGAAGGCATCTGCTCTCTAGTTCTGACACAGGAACTGACTGACACGTGTGGAAAAACTGCATGCTCAGAAAGTGCTGATAAACAAACTGGAGACAGGAAATGGAGAACACAGCCTTCAAGTCCATCCTGTGCTTCCTACAGAGCTCAGTTGTACCAGGCACCCCCACTGTGAGCAGGGAACAAACACTGACTCCTCTAGGACTGGAGCTGGGGATCAGACCCCCAGTCCACTATAGCAGGTTGCACTGCAGAAAGGCCTGCAACCTCACCAAATACCCCGCTGTTGTTCTAAATATAGTCCTCTTTCCCCCCTCTCTCCCTTTTTATATCCTGAGTCTACTACTGTCCTACATTTTCAAGGGATTCCTGGGGCTTTAGGCCTAAAAGGTAACTTCAGCACTCCCTGGTCCATTCCCTGTTCCCCAGCCTCTTGTTTTATAGGTCAAGATGTGGGCCCACAGAGAGGAAATGCTGCTAATGACAAAGCTGGGACCAGGATACAGGCCTCTTGATTTCTGGTCCAAATGACTTTTGCATGGACATTAAAACCCCCTTACTCCAAGAGGTTATGAGGACTGAGGTGGGAAGATGGCTACAGTGCAGTGAGGCTTTTAAATGATAGAAGTACCTTGTTAAAAAGATGAATATTGTAGGCTGGGCGCAGTGGCTCATGCCTGTAACCCCAGCGCTTTGGGAGGCCGAGGTGGGCAGATCACAAGGTCAGGAGTTCGAGACCAGCCTGGCCAACATGGTGAAACCCCATCTCTACTAAAAATACAAAAAATTAGCTGGGTATCGTAGCAAGTGCCTGTAATCCCAGCTACTCGGGAGGCTGAGGCGGGAGAATCACTTGAACTGGGAGGCTGAGGTTGCAGTGAACCGAGACTGTGCCACAGCACTCCAGCCTGGCCAACAGAGTGAGACTCTGTCTCAAAAAAAAAAAAAAAAAAAAATTGTAAGGGAGATATATGTGTGAGACAAACATCTCATGACCAGGAGATATCTGTTTTCCCTGTACAACAGCTGACTGTCAATTAGACTTTCTAATTCAAATGAACACCTCACAACTCCCTCACAGAAGAACAAGGGCCTACATTTCCTTTCTGAGGATTGGCTCTTCTGGAGAAAACCTGGAAAAGAAAGAAAGTCCCAGCAGTCCCAGGCTGGGGACCCAGGTAAGAGAGGAGGAAGCTGCCAATGTCCTGAGAGCTCCTGGTTAACCATCCTCTGGGAGTAGAATGCCATCACAGTCCCCCTCTAACAAGGCACCCTCACCCTCTGTCAGAGCAAGGACCAGGAAAAGTGCTCTGCTGATTCTGGCCACCACTTGAACACAGAACTCAAATCCTGCTGAAATGAAGCTGGGTGGTGACTGCAGACCATGTGGAAAATGAGAAGAAGTGGAGACATTATCCATATTAAAAGGGAAAAGTGGGCCAGGCACAGTGGCTGATGCCTGTAATCCCAGCACTTTGGGAGGCTGAGGAGGGCAGATTGTTTGAGCTTAAGAGTATGAGACCAGCCTAGTCAACATAGCAAAACCCCCTCTCTACAAACAATTTAAAAATTAGCTGGGCATGGTGGTGTGCACTTGTAATCCCAGCTACTCAGGAGGCTGGGGTGCAAGGATCACTTGAACCCAGAAGGTAATGGGTGCACAGAGCTGGGATAGCACCACTGCACTCCAGCCTGGGTAACAGAGTGAGACCCTTGCTCAAAAAACAAACAAGGGGAAAGTGGCCCTGCTTAGAGAAGTGCCACAAGGTGAGAGGCATGCAGGGGATGCTTCGTGGGCCATGCTGTGAATCTCAGGAATGGTCCAGTCAAGCTGGCATAGAGGTGGTGGCCTATGTTTCCTTTTCCTGAGGTGGCTGGTGCGTCAGCCTCGAGGCTAGACAAACTCTGAAATTTCATTCAAAGGGGGATATAAACCAATGTCTCTCTGAAAACAGCATCCATCACCTATTGTTTCATTCCACGATTATGCCCTCTGAACAGCGGCCAGCACAGGTTTTGGCAGGAGTTTCTGATGGTCTTTTTATACCCCTGCCCACATCTGCTTTGGACTCCTGATCCTCTACCATGCTGGAGGCCTGGGGGTGGGAAGGGGGAGTGGAGATCAAAGACAATAACAGCATGTGGGGCAGGTATAGAAAAAAGCAGAGAATCGACAACTGTCAGAATAGACAACCTTCTAGGAGCCACAAAGCATTTTAACTTAAAACACTCAGACCAGACTAAAGTCACACAAATGTGCAATCCTGGCTAGGGCCCTCCCTCTCTGGGGGCCTTAGTTGAACTCATTTATGAAAAGAGAGGGTTAGACATGATACATCTGCTCCAAGATCCCTTTTAGTTCTGACCCCATGGGACTCGATGCACTTCTGGTGCCAGCTCCCTGAGAGCAAGGAACACATTTATTTGTGCCTGCATCCCCAACACCCAGCACACATCACATTTGTTGAACAAATGGCATCATTATACATACACTACACCTTCATGCTTGCCCTCAGAAGAACATTAGCAGGCACTCGCAGGGAATGAGGGAGATAAACCACTGAGTGGGCCTGGGTTAGGGCTGATTTGACAAGTCAGTCCAGATGGCCTGCTGTCTGACAATTTTGGGAGCAATCAAGGTGAAACATTGAGAAATGAAAGCCACAAAAGATGCTACTTTGACAGAATTCAAGCTGTCCCTAGAGCCCCAGTCCTATCTGTGCTATCTTTTCTCTTCCCTGAACAAAAAAACAAGTGGAGGCAAGAATGGAATCCTTGTAACAATTCAGTGCTCCATTTGGTAACTTACAGTAAGTGTGAGTTTGAAATAAACTTTTCTTCTCTTGGTTACACTCTAGAAAGGCATCTTCCTTAGCCCTGCACAGCACTTCAGTTAGGAAATGGCAGGTACATCCTAGCGCAAGGCTTCTCACGGTTTAATGTGCATGCAAATCACCTGGGGACCTTGTTAAAATCAGATCCTGATTCAGGAAGTCTGGGATGAGGATTGAATTCTGCACCTTCGACAAGCCCCCAGTGATGTCAATGCTGCTGATCAGAGAACCACACTGTGAGTCACAAGCCTCAAGGGCTGTGGTTTTCAAACTTGGCTCCATATTGGAATCACTTGGGAAGCTTCACAGACTACAAGCTCCACCCACAGAGACTCTGATTTAATCAGCATGCACGCAGCCTGGGCATGAGAAATTTTTTTAATGCTCCCCAGGTGATTCTACTGTGGAGAAAAACTTGGTGCCTGCCAAGTAGACATCTGTTTCCCTCTCTGAAACAGGGCTATTTTGGTGAATGAATGGGTATGAATAAATAAATAAAAGTGAAATAGGAATAAAAGTGCCTCTCTCTAATTACTTCAAAAGCAATGTTTTAAGGACTCAAATATCTGATATGGTGTATTCTCTTAGCAAGTAAATTAACAATATCCATAGTTCCACTCAGGAAGTCACTAAAGCATGGTTTCTCTGTAATAAATCAGGTGAAACAACGGTTTCTATTGTTCTTTTCAAAGTGACAGCAGAATGTATTAAATATTTAGTTTCTCATTCTGCTGACATCAGGATTAGGTTATTGATGCCAGCTTTGAGTGTAATCGGTACTGGAAGAGAAGCCCTTTCAACCACAGTGCCTTAGTGGCTGCCCTGATCCAGGAAAGATCTGGAAGAGAATGACCTCCTATGCTTTGCACTGAGTGGGTCTCAGGGAGCAAATAGGAAGACACAGAAAGGACCTTCTGACTGTGTTTAAAGTAAATTCCCAGAAAAAACAGAAACACACAACATATTGTAAATACAAAAACAGAGCCAAATACTAATCAAATTAAGATTATTGTATGTACAAGGTGTTGATTAGAGGTCAAAAGTAATATAAAAAATTACTATACACGTTCCTGTGGATTAATTATTATTATTATTATTATTTTTTAAGACGGAGTCTTGCTCTGTTGCCTAGGCTAGAGTGCAGTGGCACTATCTCAGCTCACTGCAACCTCCGCCTCCCGGGTTCAAGCGATTATCCTGCCTCAGCCTCCCGAGTAGCTAGGATTACAGGCATGTGCCACCATGCCTGGCTAATTTTTGTATTTTTAGTAGAGACAGGGTTTCACCATGTTGGCCAGGCTGGTCTCGAACTCCTGACCTCAGGCACTCCACCTGCCTTGCCCTCTCAAAGTGCTGGGATTACAGGCGTGAGCCATCGCGTCTGGCCTATTGTAGAGTACTCACTCTCTGTTCTGTCAGGGAAGACAACAAAGGCAAGAGTATAAGCACACATACAATAATTTATCTTCCATATTTTTCTGTGCAGACTTTACAAACATTTTGAAAGTAAATTATTTTCTTCTTACACATCTACAGTAAACTACAATCAAGAAAATCTTAGTAAATTCATAATACACTATAACAGATGTACATATATCCCCATTTTGAGAAAGCGTTTCTCCCACATATGTTATCTCCAGCAAGGGACAATGCCTCTTTAGCCATGTGACCACAGCTCACAGATTCCTTTGCTTACCAGTGTAGTTTGCAGAATAGTTGTTTGGATCTAAAAACTTCTTAACCAGCTCACAATTAGACAAGATATGATTTGTGGTGATCACGTTGAGATAGTTCTGAAGACCTTTCTGCCTCTCAGCTATGAATTCACGATCCATGTTACCAATCAATTTTTTGGGAGGAAGAGGCAGACTTAAGCCTGCAATCTTAAAAAAAAAAAAAAAAAAAAAAGTTACACTCATGTCATCCACAAATAAGAATCAATACAAAAATCTTGACCTATCATATTTCATTAAACCTAAGACAATGTAGATTTTAGATGCATCCTAATTTCAGTGATACAAAAATTGTGAAAAACTGCATTTAGAATTGATAAAATACTGTATTAAGCATAGTTATTTTATTTTTGAGATGGAGTCTCACTCTGTCGCCCAGGTTGGAGTGCAGTGGTGCCGTCTTGGCTCACTGAAACCTCCACCTCCTGGCTTCAAGAGATTCTCCTGCCTCCGCCTCCTGAGTAGCTGGGACTACAGGCATGCGACACCATGCCCAGATAATTTTTGTATTTTTAGGAGAGATGGGGTTTCACTGTGTTGGCCAGGCTGATCTCAAACTCTTGACCTCAAGTGATCCACCAGCTTCGGCCTCCAAAAGTGCTGGGATTACAGGTATGAGCCACCACACCTGGCCAAGCATAGTAATTTTAAAACTTTATTTTTTAATGTGCTTTTATTTTTACTAAAGTTATATAAAAACATAATTTCAAGAGTAACTCACTTTCTTAAATTATAACTGGCAGTCCCATGACACCCCTCACTCCTGCTACCAGGTGACAGAGCCATTCTCTGCTCCCCTAAGACAGCCACATTCGAGCCTCTCAGCTGATCTTTTGACAATGGGGAATGCTCATACTGTCATGGCTTGAGTTTTCATTTTTAGGCATTATCTGTAGATTTCCCATTATGGAAGATGAGAATTAAGTTCTCTTTCACAATCCTGACCTCATCTCACACATCCTGTCCCTAATCCTCCTGACATCATTATAATTTTATTTGGTACAATATTAATGTTTACCTTAAGTACATAATATTCACAACTGAGCTAGAGCCATGCTTACTTTTCCTTTACAGCAACGTGTAGTCTTTTTCGGTTTTTTATTCAACTTGAAAGTCTCCATCCAAGCCTTCTTTCAACACACTCAGATACACAGCTGTGTCAGTTTTATCTTTTGAAGAGTATCTTCCAGAGTCCAACAATCCGCTCCAAGCAGGACTGGCGTTCCCTACACTGCTGCAAAGCTGGCATCCGGGGACCTCCTTTCATCCTCATCCTACAGATGCTTTTGCCTTTGTCGTACTAAACCCCATTTTGTATCCCCTACCTTCGTTTTTTGTACATAATTCCCTTGTTTTTGGCAGAGTGTACCCTCTGTTGGCTTTTTTTTTTTTTTTGGAGTCGGAGTCTCGCTCTATGGCGCAGGCTGGAGTGCAGTGGCGCGATTTTGGCTCACTGCAAACTCTGCCTCCCGGGTTCACGCCATTCTCCTGCCTCAGCCTCCCAAGTAGCTGGGACTACAGGCGCCCACCATAACGCCCGGCTAATTTTTTTGTATCTTTAGTAGAGATGGGGTTTCACTGTGTTAGTCAGGATGGTCTCAATCTCCTGACCTCGTGATCCGCCCGCCTCGGCCTCCCAAAGTGCTGGGATTACAGGCGTGAGCCACCGCGCCAAGCTCTCTGTTGGCTTTAAAAAGGAGAACAAGAGATACATTTTTTTGAAACCTTGCATATATAAGGATGTCTTTATCCTTCCCTTATACTTGATTTATAGCTAGTGTTGATGTGGAATTTTAAGTTGGGAATACGTTTTCTTCAGAGTTTTACTTTTATTTATTTATTTATTTACTTACTTTGAGACGGAGATTCCCTCTGTCGCCCAGGCTGGAGTGCAGTGACGCGATCTTAGCTCACTGCAATCTCTGCCTCCTGGGTTCAAGCGGTTCTCCTGCCTCAGCCTCCAAGCAGCTGGGATTATAGGCATGTGCCACCGCACCCAGCTAATTTTTGTATTTTTAGTTGAGATGGGGTTTTACCATATTGGCCAGGCTGGTCTCAAACTCCTGACATCAGGTGATCTGCCTGCCTTGGCCTCTCAAAGTATTGGGATTACAGGCGTGAGCCACTGCGCCCAGCCTTTCTTCAGAATTTTAAATAAATATTTGGGTGTCTTCTAGTTTATAGTGCTGCTGTTAAAGGTTCAAGCATATTGATGCCTTTTTTTTTTTTTTTTTTTTTAAGAGATAGGGTCTTGCTTTGCACCCAGGCTGGAGTGTGGTGGCGTGATCACAGCCCACTGTCACCTCAGATTCCTGAGCTCAAGAGATCCTGTCACCCCAGCCTTACAAGTAGCTGGGACTACAGCTGCACACCACCACACACAGCTAGTCATAATGATTCTTGATCCATTTTTTGTTGCTATTTTCCCAGAAGCTTTCAGGATCTTCTCTATGACCTCAGTTTGTGACTTTCATGTGTCTGTTTTCATCCCTCATGCTGAGCAGTCAGTCCTTTCAAACTAAAAACTAATCTCCTTAAGTTCTTTGGCATTTTATTGTATTGTTAGGTCATTATTTCTTCCCCTCCATGCCTTCTGCTTTCTTTTACTGAAACTCCTAGTTTTTCAATGTTGGACTTCCTGGACTGCTTCTGTAATTTTATCTTTTTAATTTTCTGCTCTCTTTTCTGTTTTGTTTTGTTTTTGAGACAGGTTCTCACCCTGTCACCCAGGCCAGAGTGCAGTGGCATGGTCACCACTCACTATAGCCTCAACCTCCTGAGCTTAAGCAATCCTATCACCTCAGCCTCTACAGGTGGTGCACACCTGTAGCTGGCACTACAGATGTGCACCACCATGCCCAACTAATTTTTGTATTTCGCTTTTCTTTTTTTTAAAGAGCATTTCTTTTATCTTTCAGCCCTTCTAAATAGTTGTCTACTGTTATTTTGTATTTGTATGTACTCTTTTCTATTCTTTTTCTTCCTTAATAGCACCCTGAATGTAATACCATTTCTTATCTCTCTGAGAAGACAAAAGATAATCTTTCTCAAGTGTCTAAAGCATTCTTCTCACTGCATACCTTCTGCTTCCTGATGATTCCTTTTTTTTTTCCTATTTGTTTTGGTCACTTTGTGTTAAAAGTCTTTCTTGGTGGGAGTCAGGTAGGAACAGGAACTGGGATTTAAGGGCCACACTTCAGAGGTATCCCAGGTCTCCTTTTTGCCAGAATTATGGGACGATAATGTTGTGGGATGTGAGCAGTGAAATTTAGAAAAAGCAGAGAGTCCTACAAAACATATCCACAGGAGGACAATGAAAGAGTAACTTACACCAAGCAGGTGAAACTCTAACGCTTCAGAAACAGATGAGGAAGAACGTGGCAAATTTTTACCAATGGTAAATATTGAACATTGAGAAAAAGTAAACTAGTTCTTAGGTATAAAAATAAAGGGCTACCAGAAGCAATGGCTCACGCCTGTAACTCCAGCACTATGGGAGGCTGAGGTGGGTGGATCGCCTGAGGTCAGGAGTTCAAACCCAGCCTGGGCAACATGGTGAAACTCCATCTCTACTAAACATACAAAAATTAGGCAAGCATGGTAGTGGGCGCCTGTAATCCCAGCTACTCAGGAGGCTGAGGCAGGAGAATCGCTTGAACCCAGGAGGTGGAGGCTGCAGTGAGCCAAGCTTGCACCACTGCACTCCAGCCTGGGTGACGGAGCAAGACTGTCTCAAATAGTAATAATAATAATAAAGAGCTACCAAAATATATAAGCTAATATCTGATCAGACTAGTTATGTCTACATAATCCTTAAAAAAATGAAGTCTGGCAGGGTGTGGTGGCTCATGCCTGTAATCCCAGCACTCTGGGAGGCTGAGGCAGGCGGATCACCTGAGGTCGGGAGTTTGAGACCAGCCTGATCAACATGGAGAAACTCCGTCTCTACTAAAAATACAAAAAATTAGCTGAGCGTGGTGGTGCATGCCTGTAATCCCAGCTACTCGGGAGGCTGAGGCAGGAGAATCGCTTGAACCCGGGAGGCAGAGGTTGCGATGAGCCGAGATCACACCACTGCACTCCAGCCTGGGCAACAACAAAAAAAAAAAAAGTAAGAAAAACGAAGTCCAAATCCAATGAAAACATTTAAATAGGAAACAAAAATGAGTCCTGTAGGAGTCTGGTGACCCTTGGTTATCAGCCCATATTCAAGAGTGGAGCATCAAAAGTTGACTGGAACCTCTGGGTGAGTGTCCTGGGGTTTATCTACTGTGGGCTTTATTTTACCAGATGACCCTACACAGCTGTTTTACTGGACAAACCTTTAGTTCTTTCCTCTTAGGCTGGACAGATTTCCCTAAAATAATCTTCTAATCTCCTGCCTGAAAAGTCTGAAGCCTGACTGCCAGAATTCTGGCAGTTGAGACGAAGAAGGAAGCTAGGGAGAGAGTGGGGTCTTCATGTATATTCGGTACATGTTTTCAAATATGCCTGCATTCGCCAGCCTAAAGACTGTTTGACCCTCTCCAGAAAATAAACTTACGTCTTTTTGCTAGAGGGAGGAGGGCAGGAATAATTTTCACGGACATGGGAGATTTGGGGATGTGACTGCTTCTTAAACAGACTTGCAACTGCTTGACCTTCACCCCACTCTGGGGACAGCACCTGGTACTGCCAATACTGGAACCTTCCAGGAGTTCTGTGATGTAAATTGAGACCCAATGAGATTATCTGCTTCCCATCTCTGAATTCTGCCTTCCTACATCTGCTTAATCAGTTAGCTCTCACCCACTGGATTTTCAGCTTAAAGTGTTTTATTGTGTTTTTTTCTTCTCCTGTTCTGTTTGTCCTTGAAAGGGTATGTTTGTGTATATAAACAATCCACTGTTATTCTAGACTGGTTTGGGGAGGGAGAAAAAGTAAATACAGGTACTCAATCTACTATCATTTTCCACATTATTTAAAATGTTTAGTCTTTTCTTTCTTTTCTTTTTTTTTCTTTAGAGAGAGATAGGGTCTCACTATGTACTTGAACTCCTGGTTGCAAGTAATCCTCCCACCTCAGCCTGCCTCTCAAGTAGCTGGGACTGTGAGTTTATTTTTTAAACATAAAATGCAAAGCATGAGATAGGCATTTTAATTTAATGAGCAAAGTCACTTTCAAAGAGTAGTGCTATTCTAGACTTGTGCTTATATTAGAGCAGTCCAGTGGCATGTGTATTGATTGAGGGTAAGGTCTAAAGAGAAGGGCATCTTGAATTCAGAAAAGGATATAACCTAAACCATTAAATTGGGCAAACCTAACTGAGATTGTTCCATTCTGTATTTTTCAAACAACATTGATGCAGCCAAATGAAGACCCTGAACTTGACACTGGAGAAGATGAAAAGGTTGGCGGATAATTCTAAATTCCCAATTTCTCAAACATAATTATGAAAATATATCAGAGCATATACAGAGTAAAATTTCTATCACAGCATAATTCATTTCCAAATAAGATAATCAAATTTCACGTCATCTGCCTCATTTATACAGTTAGGCTTTATCTAATAGTGGTTTTTTCTTTAGCTGAATAAAATGCATACGTATGAAGAAAGTACATAACCCAGCTATTGCACATCCAAGCCAATCACTTAATTTTTTGGTTCAAGGGCATAAAGAATTAAAGGAAGGGTAGGCCGGGCACAGTGGCTCATGCCTGTAATCCCAGCACTTTGGGAGGCTGAGGCGAGTGGATTACCTGAGGTCAGGAGTTAGATACCAGCCTAACCAACATAGCAAAACCCCATCTCTACTAAAAATACAAAAACTAGTCAGGTATGGTGGTGCACGACTGTAATTTCAGCAGCTCCTTAGGAGGCTGAGGCACAAGAATTGCTTGAACCCAGGAGGCAGAGGTTGCAGTGAGCCATGATGGCGCCACCGCACTCCAGCCTGGGTAATGGAGTGAGACTCTGTCTCCAAAAAATAAATAAATAAATAAAGGGTAATATATTACCTAAAACACAACTGATATATCTTTCCTGAAACTATTTTATGAAGTTGCAGAATATCATCTTATTTATGTGTGTGTAAGCTAAGTTAGCACTTAATGTTGTCTATAGGGTCTTACAGACTGGGACTTTAAGCAAAATGAATAACAAGACTAATTTTACCATAGGCTAATTAATTAATTGTATTTATTTTATTTTATTTTTTGAGACAGAGTTTCGCTCTTGTCACCCATGCTGGAGTGCAATGGCACAATCTCGGCTCACTGCAACATCCGCCTCCTGGGTTCAAGCAATTCTCCTGCCTCAGCCTCCCGAGTAACTGGGATTACAGGTGCCTGCCACCAAACCCAGCTAATTTTTGTATTTTTAGTAGAGGTGGGGTTTTACCATGTTGAGCAGGCTGGTCTCAAACTCCTGTTTATGTTTCCAGTTTAGGGTCTCAGGTAGCCGGAGTCCATCCCATGTCAGGGTGCACTCACACACACCCACACTCACATGGGGACTATGCAGACAAGCCGGTTCACCTAACCTGTACGTCTTTGGGATGTGGGAAGAAACTGGAGTACCCAGAGAAAATCCATATAGACATAGAGAGAACGTGCAAACTCCATTCAGACAGTGGCCTTGGTCGTGGATAGATTTATTTTTTTCTCACCAACATTACAACCAAACAATGTTGAACACAACAGTGTCATCTGAGAACCTGCTGTTTTAGCCCAGGATATGGTTACACAGGCACAAAAGAAAAATGTCTAGAGGACTCACACCAACTGCTTAACAATAACCATTTCTAGAAGTGGGTTGGTTCATTAATTTTTATTTCTCTACTGTGAAATGTTTACAGTGTTCATTGACTACATTTTTTCAATTACAGAAAGAAAATTGCTTTTGTTTATCAAACTGATTGTATATGGAGCAAGAATTTTAAAAATTCCATTACCCAGTATCGACAGATTTGCCTGCACTACCACATAGCAGCAGCCCCAGCTGAATCCACATCACTCAGAAAGGAGTCACATCTGACATCACTGGATTCAAATCCCAATATTCTGGCTCCTTTTCTTTCATTGTGGGGATGTAAGAATGAATTTCATAAAGTATCTGTTTTGAACTTCGTGGCTTCCAAGCTTCAACCAATCTATTTTGTCAAGTTTCATTTCACTTTTTTAAATGTATTACTCTGCCCAAACATCCCATCAGTTCTTTCAAACCGTCAGGTGAAACAAAGAGCTCTTTTGCCAATAGCTGCAATTATAATGTCCCTGCTATGTCAGACAGACCAGAGGTGGTTTTCCTGCCCTAAGTTTAAAATCTCACAAAAAAAAAATTCCTAAAGGTACTCAAACTACGCAACATGTGTGTTATTTTAAAACCCCGTCTCTTAAAAAAGATTATTCAAGAGACACTTTCTCTTTCAGCTTTCTCCTAGAATTCCTACACTGCTTACCAACTACAGAATAGAAAATTTAGAACTCCAATGGTTAATTAGAAGGGAGGGAAAAAAATACTACACACAGAATAATAAAGTCTCTAAGCCACTGATTTCCTAGACACCTCCACACTGATGACTTCAAGCCAGGATGCCTCATCATCTCACTTTCACTACCTTCCTCTTTAACATGCCCTATGGATTCCCTTCTTGAGTTCCTTATAGAAGGAAAAGAGAACAAGGCAGCCAGCAGAGGAGTCCCCAGAGTTCCACGCACAACTGCGAGTGAAAATGGAAAGGGGAGGCCAGGCGCCGTGGCTCACAACTATAGTCCCAGCATTTTGGGAGGCCGAGGTGGGTAGATCACCTGAGGTCAGGAGTTCGAGACCAATCTGGCCAACATGATGAAACCCCCATCTCTACTGAAGATACAAAAAAAATTAGCCAGGCACGATGGTGGGTGCCTGTAATTCCAGCAATTTGGGAGGCTGAGGCAGGAGAATCGCTTGTACCCGGGAGGTGGAGGTTGCAGTGATCATGATCTCAGCTCACTGCATTCCAGCCTGGGCAACAGAGTGACACTGTCTTAAAAAAAAAAAAAAGAAGAAGAAGAAAGAAAGAAAATGGAAAGCGGGAAATGATTCCCAAATTGGGATATAGAGTCCAAAATTATATGACAAACTATATTACAGTTTCAAGAAAATTAGCTTTTATCTGGAGGAAAAACTTAATTTTTTTTTTTTTTTGAGATAGAGTCTCACTCTGTCGCCCAGGCTGGAGTGCAGTGTGCAATCTCAGTTCACTGCAAGCTCCGCCTCCTGGGTTCACACCATTCTCCTGCCTCAGCCTCCCAAGTAGCTGGGACTACAGGCGCCCGCCACCACATTCTAATAATTTTTTGTATTTTTATTAGAGATGGGGTTTCACCGTGTTAGCCAGGATGGTCTCGATCTCCTGACCTCGTGATCCACCCGCCTCGGCCTCCCAAAGTGCTGGGATTACAGGCGTGAGCCACCGCGCCCAGCAAAAAACTTTCAACCTCAATCTGTTCATTGCTCCTTACTTCCAACATCAGATCTTAATAATCTGCAAATTGCCTTCAACCATATTCCAGTCAGTATCCTAGGGAGTTCTAAGCTTTCAACAGACCCTCAATTTGTCTCAACACCCTGCTGTCCCCTGGAGTACAGTAAAGTCTCTCCAGGGTCAACAGTGGGCAGTAAAATTCTAATTACAAAACATTTGTGCTATAAGAGACCTCATAAGTCATCTAGTTCAACCCCTTTATTTCAGCGGCGAAAGTGAAACCCAACAGAAGAAATGATGGACTCAAGGTCTCAACGCTGTAAGGGGCCTGGGTTCCTTCTCAAGTCTAAGGAACAGAGACTGAGTTCTTTCTCTCTGCCCAGTTCCCAACATATCAACAGCCTGCTTCTTTCTCTTGGTTGTATGCTGTCTCCCTAGATGGCTGCTAATTTGATGTTGCATTTAAAATAAGGTGGTGATTTTTCTTCATTGTTTCCACAAAATATGCTCACTATAAAAAGTCTGTCAGCCTGGCCAACATAGTGAAACCCCGTCTCTACTAAAAATACAAAAACTAGCTGGGCATGGTGGCACGTGCCTGTAAGCTCAGCTACTTGGGAGTCTATGGCAGGAGAAATCACTGGAACCCAAGAGGCAGAGATTGCAGTGAGCCAGGATCACACCATTGCCCTCCGGTTTGGGTGACAAGGCGAGACTCTGTCTCAAAAAAAAAAAAAGTTTAGAAAATGCAGCTTTTGCCAGGCGCGGTGACTCACGCCTATAATCCCAGCACTTTGGGAGGCCGAGGCGGGCAGATCACGAGGTCAGGAGATCGAGACCATCCTGGCTAACACGGTGAAACTCCGTCTCTACTAAAAATACAAAAAATTAGCCGGGCACGGTGGTGGGCGCCTGTTGTCCCAGCTACTTGGAAGGCTGAGGCAGGAGAATGAGGTGAACCCAGGAGGTGGAGACACTGCACTCCAGACTGGGCAACACAGTGAGACTCTGTCTCAAAAAAAAAAAAAAAAAAAAAGAAAAGAAAAGAAAATGCAGCTTTTTTCCCACTTACATAGCCTACATGTGCTTGTTTGTGGAGAACTTGGAAAGTACAGAACATTAAAGAAAACAAACAAACACAAATAAACAGAAAACAACATAACCTGTAATTCTGCCACCTGGGGATCACCATTAACGTTCTGGCATATTTACTTGCAATCCTATTTTCCAAACATTTCATGTAATTATATTATATGGCACGTATAATTTTGCATTATGCTTTTTTTCACTTAGACATGTTCCTATTGGACTCAGACAACTCTGCATATGTGTATTATATTTCTTTTTCTTTAGCAGGAACTCATTTATCTGTCAAAAGGGTAATTGGACACTGAAAATCATGGTCACAGTTTTATTCTGAGGTTTTAGAGTCTTTTTGGTCCGTTTTTGGATATTGTTTTAAATTATTTCGTTGCCAAAAAGCTGTGTGTGCTTTCTTCTGTTTGTTTACTTGAATCCAGAAAAACCTCCCACTGAAATGATGTCTGGCCATATTCTGCCCAACACAAGCCAACATCAATACATGGGGATATTTGCATTTGAAATAAGATGCACATTGAAAGTACCCATTTTGAAAGGTAAAATTACACTGAAGCAAAAATAAAATTCACTATATTAAAAAGGCCATTAAGTGAAGAGTCATGGAGAAACTTTATCACCCCAAAGTATGAGTAAACGAGAGATAAATCTCTCCTCCCTACCCTCTGTTCTTAGAGGCTAAGTCTAGGCAATTTCAATTTCAAAAATATTTCTCCCATAATTCTTACTCAGCCTGGCTGAATGACACTGTACAAAGATCACTCCCCCTTTATGCACAAGCAAAGGTTCGCTTGAGCATAAAGGCAGAAACAGTTCGTAGGCCCACTGTTAATTTCCAAATGCTTACACCACTGTGGAAATGTCACATGGGCCACTGCACTGGGGATAGGAGAGTTTGAGGAGAAAATCCACTGCTGGAATAAACTGAACATTGATGTCTTATCTACAATGTCATCATAGGCCCAGCTCTTGTCTGAGTGCAAAGAAGATCCGATTAAAATCCATAAATAAAACCAATTAAACCCATCAATGAAAATTTGATCTCTGCCAATATTCTATCTGAAGACTCAAATGGGTCATACTAAAATTAAAACACAAAAAGACAATATGTGTCAAATGCATGACAAGTATGGCAATTACATAAACGTCTGCAGATACTCAGGCCACTTCCTTCAAAAGGAAAATAAGGCATTCATGCTTTCAGCAGAATTATAAATAATGTTAAAGTTTGGGCTTTACAAATGCTTATTTCCTTTTTTGTTTGTTTTTTTGAGACAGAGTCTTGCTCTATCACCCAGGATGCAGTGCAATATGGCGCAATCTCGGCTTACTGCAACCTCCCCTTCCTGGGTTCAAGCAGTTCTCCTGCCTCAGCTCCCTGAGTAGCTGGGATTACAGGCACCCATCACTGCACCCAGCTAATTTTTGTATTTTTAGTAGAGATGGGGTTTCACTATGTTGGCCAGGCTGGTCTCAAACGCCTGACCTCAGGTGATCCACCTGCCTTAGCCTCCCAAAGTGCTGGGATTACAGGAGAGAGCCGCCACATCTGGCCCAAATGCTTATTTTCTGAAGTCCGACCAACAAAACATGGCCTTCTGAAGGAAAAGAAGTATTATGCTTCCTCCTAGTGCACAGTCCTCCTGACCTTTGTGGGCAAGATCTGAGGTCATTCAGAATGAGCGATGATGGCTAGCTCACCAATGACGGGAGCAGTCCTTTCCCTCCAGGCTGAGTCCTTTACATCATAAGCCAAGCACTCTTCCTCAGGGTTAAAGCATTTTATGTTACCAATCAAACCTGAGGTATGACACACAAGAGCACAATAGTCTTCAGTAATCCAAGGCACTTGAAGTCCAGCCTGCCAGATGAAGACACGGCTGCTATTGGCAAGACTTCCTAAGGTGCTAAAGCCCCTCTTGGACCCTTCAACCGTTACAACACTGGGTGTGTCTCTAGATGAAGACCTTGCAGCTCATGCTTCTTCCCATTATGGCCCTCAAGTTAGGAACATTTAAAACAAAGAGATTTCTAACTACGTATTTAGGAGAAAAAGTTAAACAGGAAAAGGTTGAGTCTCCCAGTTACTGCTGCATGTTGATCTGCAGAGCTGACTATGTAGCCTAGTTCAATGAAGAGAGTCAGAGTCCCAGTTCCACCTAAGTGAATAACGCTAGCAATCCACGTAATCATTCCTCATCTTTTAAAAGAAGATATTACATCAGCCTCCTATGACTGTAGTAAGGATACAGTCTGGCACAATAGTACTTGGTTGCAAGGTGACTATTAATTATAAATCACATGTTGATTCCCAAAAGTTTATTTTTAGAGCCACACATCATCTGAGTAAAGTATGAATTTATTTTCTTTGACAGGGAAATGTGCTAATTTCTTGTTTCTGATATTGCCATTTCCAACCAGCTTTTTTTTGAGATGGAGTTTCACTCTTATTGCCCAGGCTGGAGTGCAATGGCGTGATCTCGGCTCACCACAACCTCTGCCTCCCAGGTTCAAGTGATTCTCCTGCCTCAGGCTCCCAAGTAGCTGGGATTGCAGGCATGCACCACCACGCCTGGCTAATTCTGTATTTTTAGTAGAGATGGAGTTTCTCCATGTTGGTCAGGTGGTCTTGAACTCCTGACCTCAGATGATCCACCCGCCTCAGCCTCCCCAAGTGCTGGGATTATAGGCGTGAGCCACTGCGCCTGGACTCCACCACTTTTTTAGACACCCCAAGTAATCAATGTGTGTAATTAGAATGTCAAAACATTTACCTGTAAGCTGTTGTTAAGCAAATCAAAGTCACTGTATCTTCTAACAATCTGTAAGAGACAAGAAGTAGGGTTTTGATTCAGCAAAGACTATCTCTTTTCATTTATTTATTTAATATGTATTAGTATTAGTAATATTGGCATTCTAGAGCTCAGGCACTTGTGCTAAGGGTAGCAGGGCTTATACCTGGTGCTTAACTGTTTAACCTGACAAGCCTAGAAAACAGACTTAGCAGTGCCAGGCATTGGCTGGGCCATGGGAAACTGGTTAATGCCTGTCAAATTCACAAGATGCCAAGAGATAAGTGAGAATATTTGTTTTCAGGGCAAACAGTCCTTCACATGTCTTTCTTATTAACCAGGCGCCTAGAAAGATGAATGACTTTAAAAAAAAAAAAAAAGTTTTACTGAGCATGGAATCAAAGCAAGAGGAAATGGATAGTTCTGAGGCCATTTCACCTTTGTCCTGGGTCAAACTTCCACCAGGTGAGTTCCCACCACCCTGGAGACTGGACTGCATTGCAGGCAGAGCTGCCCACACCTCACCCAAGGTGATTCCCCAGGGTTCCCCTCTTGACAAACAGTCCACCTTCCATTGTCTACACATTCTTTCTCAGTTGTATTGATGCCATTGATTAGGCTATAGTCACATTTGACTAGCTCTACAGGCCCTGATCAAGAAAATAATTTTGGTTTGAAATAGTTTGACTTTAACCTTTATTGGTGATTTTCAAATGTTAATGTGCAGAAAAGTATTACCTGGATATCATCTAGAACCCTACTGGGGCTCAGAAAATGATATCCCAAAGTATGGTACTTTGGCATGCTAAGTACTTTGAACTAAAGGAGATTAGAAGGTCTCAGAAATGGGCTGGGCACAGTGGCTTGCAACTGTAATCTCAGCACTTTGGGAGGCTAAGGCAGGTGGATCACCTGAGTCCAGGGGTTCGAGACCAGCCTGGCCAACATGGCAAAACATATCTCTACTAAAAATATAAAAATCAGCCGGGCATGGTGGTGAGCACCTGTAGTCTCAGCTACTCAGGAGGCTGAGGCAGGAGAATCACTTGGGCCTGGGAGGCAGAGATTGCAGTGAGCAGAGATCACTCTACTGCATCCCAGCCTGGGCAACAGAATGAGACTCTGTCTCAAAAAAAAAAAAAAAAAGAAGGGCTCACAAATGAGTTCTTCTTTGTAGTCTTCTGCCCTCCTGTCCCTAGCTCCTCTACCTCTCACAAAGTAAGCCATAAAACCTAGAAAGGTTGCTCTCTCCCTTCTCTCCGGAGGACTCTCATTCTAAAGGGATCCTGCCCCATACCCGGGAGGAAGGAAGGCTACACGGACAGACCAAGAAGAATAGACAGGGCCAGGCACAATGGCTCATACCTATAATCCCAGCACTTTGGGAGGCCAAGGCAGGAGGATCCCTTGAGCCTAGGAGTTAAAGATCAGTCTGGGCAACATAGCAAGATCCCGTTTCTATAAAAATAAAAATAAAAAAAAGAAGAACAGACAAGGCCAGGCATGGTGGCTCATGCCTACAATCCCAGAACTTTGGGAGGCTAAGGTGGGAGCATTGCTTGAGCTCAGGAGTTCAAGACCAGCCTGGGCAACATGGCCAAACCCCGTCTCTATAAAAAAATACAAAAACTTTAGTTGGGCGTAGTGGCACCTGCCTATAGTTCCAGCTACTCAGGAGGCTGAAGTGGGAGGATTGCTTGAGCCCAGGAGATTGAGGCTGCAGTGAGCTGTGATCACGCCACTGCACTTCAGTCTGGGCAAGAGAACAAAACCCTATCTCAAAAAAATAAAAATAAAAATAAAAACATAAAGAAATTGTTTGTTCAATCACATTCTACATGGCTATCCAGTCTTCATCAAATCAAGCATAAAAACAGACAGTTTTCCCTGGGTCTTTGGGTCTTCATTTCTGGAAGTTCCTGTGTCACATAAAACTTTGATTGACCGGGCGTGGTGGCTCACGCCTATAATCCCAACACTTTGGGAGGCTGAGGCGGGCAGATCACGAGGTCAGGAGATCGAGACCATCCTGGCTAACACGGTGAAACCCCGTCTCCACCAAAAATACAAAAAAATTAGCTGGGCGTGGTGGTGGGCACCTGTAGTCCCAGCTACTCGGGAGGTTGAGGCAGGAGAATGGCGTGAACCCAGGAGATGGAGCATGCAGTGAGCTGAGATCATGCCACTGGGCGACAGAGAGAGACTCCGTCTCAAAAAAAAAAAAAAAAACAGAAAGCTTTTATTAAATAAGTTTGTTATGTTTTCCCCCTTGTTAATCTGTCTTTTGTTATAGAAGTGTTGGCCACAACCTTTACCATGGGTAAAGAAAGGTATCACACCTCTCCGCCCTTACAACCCCACCCATTGAAAATTTGATCAGTAGGTCTAGGATGGGGCCCAAGAGTCTACATTTTTGTTGAGTACCCCTGGGTTTCTAATGGAATGGATCTAGAAAACGGCACCAAGGGTTGATCTTTCTGGGAGGACACTATTGTTGGCCCTGTTTGCCAAATATACATCAAAAAGTTAAATATAAGGTCATCCCTGATAAAGCCAAGAAGCAAAAGATCATAGAGTGGTTAACCACAGAGAATGAGCAAATTCCAACTCTATTCTGCCAATGATCTAACTGTGACCTCAGACAGTTACTTACTTTACAAATGTAAAATGAGGACAATACTACCACATAGCACATTTTTAAAAGGTTAAGTGAATGTGCTTAAACCAGTGCTGAACACTTAATACATGCTCGATAGATGTTAAATATAATTATTATTCAAACAAACAGTAGTTTGAAATTTCAGGCAAAGAAAAGACCAGTGTGGACAACTGTGTGTAAGAAGTTACTTAAGGTGGAAAGGTAAGGTTTGAGCTGGGCTGTGAAGGAGAAGGTAAGATTTTTGGGAGAGAAGAAGGGTTGCAGGGAGGTGGAGGTGGTAACTGTAATTACTAAAACAGGAAAGAAAGGGCCCCCATGCAGAATTCAGCTACCCTCTGTAAGTCAATTCGTATGGGAAGGACTTCTCGATCCGTCCAGGAATTCTTTTCTCTCTGAGGCCACCACTGAAGAAAGCAGAGCCGGGGGCCCCAAGATGACCCTCCCCAAGAAGCTGCCCATGAGTGGACCTGAGATCCATAAAATGTAGTGGCCAAAACTGTACAATAGCCAGGACTCAATCTCACCTTTCTACCTGGTAGACTGAACTCAGACCATAGCTATAGGGGAGAAGGTGTGAATTTCTAGAAACAAAACAAGTAATTTGAAGATACTTTTTGCTCTGGGTTGAGCTGGGGAACAAATTCCTAGATACCCTCCATGCTAATATCAATCATACACAATTTAACCAAACAACTGGGGACAGGAAAGACTCTTATCATACTTGTCTTAAAGCTAAAGGTTTATAGCTAAAAGAAACATGATTTATATTTATGCATGTTCTGATTTTTCCAGATTTGTAGATGCCCCAAGCCAGGCTTTTAGTCACACATTTAGATATTTTCCTAATTGACAAAAAAAAAAAAAAAATGCTTACCTGCCAGCTGTTTTCCACAGAAATTCCTCTTTGCACTCGAATAATATATTCCTTAAAAAAAGAAGGGAAAAATAGCCTCAGTTATAAAATCCCCAAATCAGGGAATCAAAAATAAGTTTTAAAAAATCAGATAAAGTAGACTTCAGAGCAAGGAAAATTACCAGAGAGACAGAAAGGGACATTACATAAAAATAAAAGGGTAATCTACCAGGAAGACATAGCAATCCTAAATGTATATGCATCAAACAACAGAGCTGTAAAATATGTGAGGCAAAAAACTGATAAAACTGAAAGAAGTGACAGACTAATCCAAAATTATAGTTGAAGACTTCAATATTCCTCTGTCAGGAATTGATAGAACAACTAAACAGAACACCAACTAGGATATAGAAGAACTTAACAATACCATCACCCAACAGGATTTAATAAGCATTTATAGAACACTCCATCCAATAATAGCAGAATACACATTCTTTCCAAGTCATTATGCATATCATAGACCAATACACAGATCATATCCTGAGCCATAAATCTCAAAAAATTTAAAAGAACCAAAATCATACAAACTAGAAATCAGTAAGATTGGTAACAGGAAAATCTCCACAATAGTTGGGAACTCAACAACACACTTCTAAATAATCTATGTTTTAAAGACAAAATCTCAAGGGAAATTAAAAAATATATATGTTGAACTGAAAGAAAATACAGCATATCAAAATTTGTGGGACACGTCAGCTAACATACCACTGAGAGGGAAATTTAAGCACTAAATGCTTATATTAGGAAAGAGAAAAACTATCAAAACCTAAACTCCACCTCAAGAACCTAGAAAAAGAAGAGCATAATAAACTCAAAGCAAGCAGAAGAAAAAAAATAAAGAGCAGAAATCAATAAAATTGAAAACAAAGAAATAGAGAAAAATCAAGAAATAAAAAGCTGATTATTTGAAGAGACCAATAAAATGGACAAAAATGGACAAAATGGACAAAAAAAGATAAGATACGTATTATACGTATTATTAATATCAAGAATGAATTAGGATACCACTACAGACTGTGCAGATACCAAATGGATAAGGGAATGCTATGAACGATTCTACATATATAAATTTGACAACTTAGATGAAATGGACCACTTCCTCAGGAACACTAAATACCACAAAACTCACCCAATATGAAATATATAATTTGATCTTTATAATGATTTATAATTAAATTCATAACTAAAAAACTCCCCCCAAATATGTATCAAGGCCCAGTGGTTTCACTGGAGAATTCTACTCAGTGTCTTAAGAAGAATCAACACCAATTCTTTACAAACTCTTCTAAAACACAGAAGAGGAAGGAACACTTCCCAATTCACTTGATGAAGCTAGTATTACCCAGATCCCAAAACCAAAGACAGAGAAAAAAAAGAGAACTACAGATCAATACCATTCACAAACATAGGCTCAAAAATCCTTACCAAAATATTAGCAAATTGAATTCAGCAATTTATAAAAAGAATTATATACTATGACCAACTGGGGCTTATTCTAGGGACTCAAGGCTGGTTCACTATTCGGAAACTGATCGATGTAATCCGCCATATTAACAGGCTAATCAAGAAAAATCACATGATCATATTAAATGATGCAGAAAAAGCATCTGACAAAACTCAACATCCTTTCATGATAAAAACTTTTAGAAAAATAGGAATAGAGGACACCTTCTTAAGTTGATGAAAAGGTTCTACAAAAAACCTACAGCTGACATACTTAATGGTGGAAGACTCAATATTTTCCCCTAAGATCAGGAACAAGGCAAGGCAGTGTGTTCTCCTACTCAACAAACTACTGGAAGATCTAGCCAGTGTAATAAAAATAGGAAAAGAAATAAAAGGCATATAGATAAAAAGGAAGAAATAAAACTGTTCCTATTTTTAGACAACATGATAGTCTATGTAGAAAATCCCAAGGGATCTACAAAAAAATTGGAATTAATAAATTCATAGGCCAGACTCAGTGGCTCATGTCTGTAATCCCAGCACTTTAGCAGGCTGAGGCGGGGGAACTGCTTGAGTCCAGGAGTTTAAGACTAGCCCAGGCAAAACAGCAAGACCTCCTCTCTACAAAAATAAAAAAATTAGCTAGGCATGGTGGCACATGCCTGTAGTCCCAGCTACTCAGGAAGCAGAGGGAATACTTGAGCAGGAAGGTCATGGCTGTAGTGAGCCATGTTGGCCCCCGCACTCCAGCCTTGGCAAAAGAGAGAGACCCTGTCATTAATTAATTAATTAATTGAGTTCAACAAGGCTACAGAATACAAGTATACAAATATCAATGTATCTATGTACTAGAAACGAACATATATAGGTATAAATTAGAAATACAATACCATTTACAATTACTCAAAAAAAAAAAACCTTGGGAGGAATCTAAAACATGCATAGTACTTGTACGTCAAAAACTACAAACCACTGATAATGGAAATCAAAGCTCTGAATAAACTAATAGAAATAAAGATTTCAGTTATTCCTAAATTGATATACATGTTTAAAACAAATCCTATTAAAAGATTTTTTTCCCAAATATATGCAAAATTGTTCTAAAATGTAGATGGGGCCCAGTCAGCAGCTCATGACTATAATCCCAGCATTTTGTGAGGCCAAGGCGGAAGGATCGCTTGAGCTCAGGAGTTCAACTAACCTGTGCAACATGGTGAAACTCCATCTCTACAAAAAATTAAAAAATTAATTAGCCAGGCATGGTGGTATGCACTTGTAGTCCCAGCTACTTAGGAAGCTGAGGAAGGAGAATTGCTTGAGCCTGGGAGGCTGAAGCTGCAGTGAGCCAGGATCATGCCACTGCACTTGCCTGGGCAAGAGAGCAAGACCTTGTCTCTAAATAAATAAATAAATAAAGTATGAGGAATCTACCCGATGTCAAGACTATTATATCAATACAGTAATCAATAATAATTAAATCAATAATAATAGCAATCAAGACCGTGTAGCATTGGTGGAGGCATAAACATATATGTCACTGGGAGAGAACAGAGAATCCAGAAACAATTCCATATAAGTATGCCTAATTAAATTTTTGATGAAAGTGCAAAGGCAATTCAATAGAGGAATGATAGCCTTTTCAACAAATGGTGCTAGAGCAATTGGACACTCAGCAATAAAATGAACCTCAACCTAAGATTCATGTGTTATATTACTTTCATGCGTCAGAGCAATTGGACACTCAGCAATGAAATGAACCTCAACCTAAGATTCATGCATTGTATTCACACATTGTACTACCAAAATGAATTACGTACTTAAATGTAAAATGTAAAACTGTAAGACTTTTAGAAAAAAATAGGAGAAAAATCTGGGATGCAGGTTTAGGCAACGAGTTCTTGACAGCAAAAGCATGATCTATGCAAGGGAAAAATTGGACTTCATCAAAATTAAAAACATTTTTCTATGAAAGAACAAACATTTTTTAAAAATCCAATTAGAAAACGGGCAAATGTTAAGAATACATTTCACTGAAGAGGATATACAGATGGCATACATGAAAATATAGTCAACATTACCAGCCCTCAGGGAAATGCAAATTAAGGCCATTATACACCTATCAGAATGGTTTAAATAAAAAACAGTAAAAACACCAAATCCTGGCTAGGATACAGAAAAACTGGATCACGAGGCCGGGCGCGGTGGCTCAAGCCTGTAATCCCAGCACTTTGGGAGGCCGAGACGGGCGGATCACGAGGTCAGGAGATCGAGACCATCCTGGCTAACACAGTGAAACCCCGTCTCTACTAAAAAATACAAAAAACTAGCTGGGCGCGGTGGCGGGCGCCTGTAGTCCCAGCTACTCGGGAGGCTGAGGCAGGAGAAAGGCGTAAACCCGGGAGGCGGAGCTTGCAGTGAGCCGAGATCTGGCCACTGCACTCCAGCCTGGGCGACAGAGCGAGACTCCGCCTCAAAAAAAAAAAAAAAAAAAAAAAAAGAAAAACTGGATCACTCATACATTGCAGATGGGACTATAAAATGATACAGCTACTCCAGAACTGTTTGGAAGTTTCTTTAAAAACTATATACGCAACTACCATACAATCCAGCAATTGTATTCCTAGACATTTATTCCAAAGAAATGAAAACTTACATTCTCGTAAGAATTTATACACAAATGTTCATAGCAGCTTTATTAGTAAAAGCCTCAAAGTGGAAACAAGACAGAAGTCCTTCAATAGGTGGTTAAATTCTGCTATATCCATACCATGGAATACTACTCAACCAAAAAAAGAAATGAACTATTAATACACACAATAACTTGGATGGATTTCCAGAGAATCATACTGAGTGGAAAAAAAAATCTTGTACAATTCTATTTGTATAACATCCTTGAAGTGACAAAATTATAGAGATGGAGAATAGATTAATGGTTACCTGGAGTTAAGGCTAGGGTAGTGAGATGGGTGTGAGAGGGAAGCGGTATGGCTACAGAAGGGCAAAGTGAGGAATGCTTGTAATAATGACAGTGTTCTCTATCGTGATTGTATCACCGTCAATATCCTGGTTATAATATTGTACTATAGGTTTGCAAGATGTTACCATTGGAGAAAATTGAGTAAAGGGTAAATGGGATCTCACTGCATTATTATTATTTTTTTTTTTTTTTTGAGACAGAGTCTTGCTCTGTCACCCAGGCTGGAGTGCAGTGGTACAATCTCAGCTCACTGCAACCTCCGCCTGCCAGGTTCAAGTGATTCTCCTGCCTCAGCCTCTCAAGTAGCTGGGATCACAGGTGTGTGCCAACACATCTGGCTAATTTTTGTATTTTTAGTAGAGACGGGGTTTCGCCACCTTGGCCAGGCTGGTCTCGAACTCCTGACCTCAGGTGATCCGCCCACCTCGGCCTCCCAAAGTGCTAGAATTACAGGCGTGAGCCACCGCGCCCGGCCAAAATGAGAAGTTTTAAAAGCTTCCCCAGGTAATTATTACTAAGTAAGCATGAAACACAGACCTAGAGCAGCCTCCAGTTTATACACACTGGACATTATGATGAAAGTATAAATTAAATCATAAAGAATGTTATTGTTTTCCTCAAATGTTCAGAACTGTTTTATTAACTTTTTTTTCAGTCGAGGTCTCACTTTGTTGCCTAGGTTGGAGTACAATGGTGCAATCTCAGCTCACTGTAACCTCCACCTGCTGGGTTCAAGCAATCCTCCTGCCTCAGCCTCCCAAGTAGCTCGGACCACAGGCATGCACCACCAACCTCGGCTAATTTTTGTATTTTTTGTAGAGACAACATTTCACCACGTTGCCCACGCTGGTCTCAAATTTCTGGACTCAAGTGATCTGCTCACCCTGGGATTACAGGTGGGGTTATAGGTATGAGCCACTGTGCCCAGCCTGGGGCTGGGATTACAGGTATGAGCCACTGTGCCCAGCCTGTTTTACTAACTTTGGGTGGTATCATGTAGGCTCTACTCACAGTCACTACTCAACCAATTCTTTCTACTGAATTAATTCCACTTATTTAAATAGGTTATTTAGAAAATAAAGCCAAATGAGATGTTAACCTGGTAACTACATTTTAAAATTGATTGTATTACACTATCATTCATTTATATGCTGTTTATTTGGCAAAGGCTGATAAATTCCAAATAAGCAGGAACTTCTGCCTCTTCTGGATTATGTTAAGGATAATACATTCAACGTTCAACAATGTCCGCTCAATTATTATGTACCTGGCATGGTTTTATATGGGGTTATAAAACATTTCAAAACTGACTTGTGTAGTGTGACGAATCTCTCTCTCTCTTTTTTTTTTTTTTTTTTTTCAGAGATAAGGTGTTGCTCTGTCATCCAGGCTAGAGTACAATGGCACACAGCTTCGACTTCCTAGGCTCAAGTAGTCCTCACACCTCAGCCTTCTGAGTGGTTGGGACTACAGGTGCGCTCCACCATCTCCAGCTAATTTTTAAATTTTTTGTAGAAACAGGGTCTCAGTATGTTGCTCAGGTTGGTCTCGAACTCCTGGCCTCCAGCAATTCTTCTGTCTCAGCCTCCCAAAGTGCTGGGATTACAGGCATGAGCTACCATGCCCAGCCTCAGGCAAATCTCTTAAGCAATATGCTAATGCAATTATTTCTGAGTACATAAAGATAAAATGCTGAAAACAACTGACAGTCTTACATTTGGAGATCAGTCCTTTAGCATTTAAATATTCTTGTCGTCTTAGGTTTGTTTTACTGACACATTTTCTCGGCTTTTACATTCTTATAGAAATGTAAATTAGCATGTATAATTGGGTAACTCCAAACAAGTACACATAAACAAGTTTTTTTTATGTTTAGAGGGAAAAAAATGTTAAATCACAAAAATCGCTTTGCGCATCCATTGCTTCATGTATCAGAGGCATAATTTTTTTTTTTTTTTTTTTTTTTTGAGACAGTCTCACTCTGTCACCAGGCTGGAGTGCAGTGGCACGATCTTGGCTCACTGCAACCTCTGACTCCCTGCATCAAGCAATTCTCCCACCTCAGCTTCCCGAGTAGCTGGGATTTACAGGCAACGCCACCATGCCTGGCTAATTTTTGTATTTTCAGTAGAGAGGGGGTTTCATCATGTTGGTCAGGATGTTCTCGATCTCCTGACCTCGTGATCTACCCACCTCGGCCTCCGAAAGTGCTGGGATTCCAGGCATGAGCCACTGCGCCTGGCCATCAGAGGAATAATTTAATGTTTAAAATTCCAGCTCAATGTTGGGCACTTAGAAGTTACTAAGTAAGCATTTGCTGGTCTCCTTTATATAAACACACATAAACTACATAGCTTTGAGTTTAAAGTTTGGACATGTGTTTTTATGAAGATGTTGCTGCCAATTGTGGGTATGGATTAAGCATCTATCATATTCCAAACCCGTGCTTTGTTCGTGCTGGGGAAATGATTCTCAACAGAAAAATGCATTCTGACCAAAAAAAGGTACTGCGTTCCATTCCTTTCCTGTGTATAGATATAATTTAGATTAAAAAATAAACTTGGCTATAAAACACAATAATGTTTGGGGTAAGCATTTGGCATATGAGAAGCAGCAGCAAAAAGACAATGCCTGTGTCCTGATGTCAGGCTGTGACATCCCAAAATGATATCCTAGTTAATGTTTCTGCCAAGACACTATGTTTAGGTCAGTGTTCTTAAAAAAGGGGGTGATTTTGCTCAGCAGACATCTGGCAATGTCTGGAAACATTTTAGGTTGTCACAGGGGACAGGAGTGCTACCTAATAGGTAGCGGCCAGGAATGCTGCTAAATGTCCTGCAAGGCACAGGAGACCCCCACAACAAAGAATATCTGACCCCAAATGTCAAAGTACCGAGGTTGAGAAACTGGGGATCAGGTGAGTAGAACAGGTCACATCAGCCCATGGAGGCTTGGGATACAGGATGGAGTGGGAGTTACTTCTGCTGTCATCTGCCCTGGACCATGGCCCACTGCTATCCCACATGCAATACCATTTGTAACATGTGCATGTCTACCTACAGGGTGCGCTTAGTTACTGGTAGCCCCAAGGCACCACCCATTGTGTTTCCCCTGTAAAGGAACATTAAGAATGAGCCTCCAGAAGTAGAGTAGGATGGTGGTTACCACAGGATGGGAGTGGGAGTGGACCAAGAAAGAGATGATGTTGGTCGAAGGTTTCTAGTAAGACACAAAGAATACGTTGTGGTGATCTACTGCACACCATGGTGATTGTAGTCAATAATAATGCGTATTTCAAAATGGCTAAAACAGTGGATCTTAAATGTTCTCACCACAAAGAAATGATTACTACATGAGGTGATAATATGTTCGTTGGCTTGATTCAATTATTCCACAAAGTATATATAGTCATGCACTGCATAATGACATTCCAGTCACAACAGACCACAAATATGATGATGGTCCAATAAGATTAGGGTTTTTTTTTTTTTTTTGAGACAGAGTCTCACTTTGTCAGTGCAGTGGCATGATCTCACTTCATTGCAACCTCTGCTTCTCGGGTTCATACAACTCTCCTCCTTCAGCTTCCCAAGTAGCTGGGATTACAGGTGCCCACCACTAAGCCTGGCTAATTTTTGTATTATTAGTAGAGATGGGGTTTCACCATGTTTGCTAGGCTGGTCTGGAACTCCTTACCTCAAAGTGATCCACCCATCTCAACCTCCTGAAGTGCTAGGATTACAGGTGTGAATCACAACAGCTGGGCAAGGTCCAATAAGATTATAATGGAGCTAAAAACATTTCTATTGCCTAGTGACATCACAGATGTCTTAATACTATAGCGTAATGGATTACTCATGTGTTTGTAGTATGCTGGTGTAAATAAACCTACTGCTTTTTATAGTTATTTCAGAGTATACTCCTTCTACTTAGAAAAGAAAGGTAACTGTAAAACACCCTCAGACAGGTCCTTCAGGAGGTATCCAGAAGGCATTACTATCATAGGAGAGCTCCATGTGTGTTATTGCCCCAGAAGACCTTCCAGTGGGATAGGATGTGGAGGTGGAAGAGAGACATACTGATGATCTTGACACTGTGTAGGCCTAGGCTAATGTGTGTGTTTATGTCTTAGTTTTTGTTTTTGCTTTTTTTTTGAGACAGAGTCTCGCAGCCCAGGCTGGAGTGCAGTGGTACAACCTCGGCTCACTGCAACCTCCACCTCCGGGGTTCAAGTGCTTCTCCTGCCTCAGCCTCCCAAGTAGCTGGGACTACAGGCGTGTGCCACCATGCCCGGCTAATTTTTGTATTTTTAGTAGAGACGGGGTTTTACCATGTTGGCCAGGATGGTCTCTATCTCTTGACCTCATGATCTGCCCGCCTTGGCCTCGCAAAGTGCTGGGATTACAGGTGTGAGCCACTGCACCCAGCCTGAATTTTTCTAGATTGCTTAATATACCATCCAGCCTAACCAAAAGGGAAATGTTTTCACCTCAAATTTCCAATGCTGTGAACAAAAAAAAAAAGAGGCCAGGCATAGTGGCTCACGCCTCTAATCTCAGCACTTTGGGAGGCCAAGGAAGGTGGATCACAAGGTCAGGAGTTCAAGATGAGCCTGGCCAACACAGTGAAACCCCGTCTCTACTAAAAATACAAAAATTAGCCAGGCATGGAGGCACGCACCTGTAGTCCCAGCTACATGGGAGGCTTAGGCAGGAGGATCACTTGAACCCGGGAGGCGGAGGTTGTGATGAGCCGAGATTGCACCACTGCACCCCAGCCTTGGCAACAGAGTGAGACTCCGTCTCAGAAAAAGAAAAAAAACTACAGCTGCCTACTGCTTGCAACCAGGCTGTAGCTCTTATTAAAGCAAATAGAAGAGAGCCCTGCAGACCAGTAGAAACTTGACATTTGAAGTCAGGCCTCCACCTCCCGAGCTGGAGTCAGCAGCCTGGGATCCTCCAGTGAATCATTCCCATCTTTACTGCCCTCTCTGATGTGGAACAGGATCCCTCTCTGATGTGGAACAGTATCGACAGAGTGCATAAAAGAGAAGATAAAGCACCAAGGCCCATCAGGCATGGAAAGGAGAGCTAACAGCCCTGCAGGGCAGACCTGAGTTAGATGGATTTCAGCCTGCCACCAAGCCCTGCCATCTGCTGCCACTTCCCCAAAGGGCCCGCTCCTTTCTGCCCCTCCTCTTGACACAACACCCCCTATCTTGGCATGCCAGGGAGGCTGCTGTGTCAAGCCCCAGCATGTGGGCATTCTGGCAAATCACTGAGGTCTAGTGCTGAAGTTTTTCAAACTGGAAATGCACTTGCACTAAGACCACGTGATTTCTGACTTAAGTGAGGGAGGAAAAGAAAGAATTAACTTAAAACGAGGACTGATCATGTGCTGCGAATTTTGCTAAGCCCCTAACCCAATACTTCTCATTAATCCTCACAGCCACCCTAGGTAGTAGATCTCAGCTCAGCGAGATCGAATGAGCTACCCAAGGTGGCATAGGTAGGATGCAGCTGGCTGGGAACTGGAACCCAAGTCCTGCTGACTCCCAAGACCCTCCAACCTGCCATACACAGCTGGCGACCCGGGGAAGTCCTAAGGCCAGGCTCTTTCTGCAACTTGGAAAGGTGGGAGTCCTCACTAGTCCATGGACTGAGCTGGTTCACCCCAATGATGTAGACCCACTGACTCTTACCTGAGGGTGCAGAGGTGGGGACTGTCATTCCCACAACTTCGGAATTGATTAATGCTCCCAACACTGGCCATGCCATTTTCCAAGTAAGCATCCCCACTGGCAATTTGTTTTCCTGAGTTTCTGAAAGGGTATGTGGGATTTCACTGCACAGTAGCAGGTACTCAAATGTAATTTGGTTTGGTGAAATTTTAGGAAAACTTATTTTGAACCTGTCTAGCCCCAAATTACTTTAGTGAGGCTACAAAGACAAATTACTTTGAAATAAACGTGTTAAGTAGCTCAAGCCAAAACTTACACAAACCTTCAAACCAGCCTAGCCCACGTAATTCTCTCTTCCCTTTTGGCACAGCTATCAGATGTGCCATGAAACTGAAAGTACAAAAAAAGACACCAGCAGCTGTTCAGAGATGTCTTGCAGATACCTGTCAGTGTTCCCATCTCTCTACCCCTAAGGCAGAGGGTCTCGACCCTGTTGCATTCTAGAATCACCTAGAGAACTTGAAAAGATACCTACGCTTGTGCCCTCACAGATTCTGATTTAATTTGTCTGGTCTGGGCACACGCATTAGCAGGTCTTTTGTTTTTTCTCTTTTTTTTTCCTTTTCTTTGAGACAGAGTCTCACTTTGTTGCCCAGGCTGGAGTAAAGTTCACAATCTTGGCTCACTGTAACCTCTGCCTCTCCCAGGTTCAAGCGATTCTCGTACCTCAGCCTCCCGAGTAGCTGAGATTACAGGCGCACACCACTATGCTCGGCTAATTTTTGTAATTTTGGTAGAGACGGGGTTTTACCATCTTGGCCAGGATGGTCTCGAACTCCTGACCTCAGGTGATCCCACCTGCCTCAGTCTCCCAAAGTGTTGGGATTACAAGCGTGAGCCACCGCCACTACACCTAGCCAGCAGGTCTTAAATGTTCCTCAGTTGGTACTAATGTGTAGCCAGGGGTGAGAACCATTGTTCTAAAACCTCTTAAAGAAATTGGGCTGGGTGTGGTGGCTCATGCTTGTAATCCCAGCACTTTGGGAGGCTGAGGTGGGCGAACTGCAAGGTCAGGAGTTCGAGAACAGCCTGGCCAACATGGTGAAACTCCGTCTCTACTAAAAATACAAAAAATTAGCTGGGCGTAGTGGTGGGCGCCTGTAATCCCAGCTACTCGGGAGGCTGGAGCAGGAGAATCACTTGAACCCGGGAGGTGGAGGTTGCAGTGAGCCGAGATCATGCCACTGCACTCTAGCCTGCGATAGAGTGAGAGACTCAGTCTCAAAAAAAAAAAAAAAAAAAAAAAATCGGAGGCAGCTCTACACCACAAAAATAAAAAACCATGAATGAGTCGAAGGAAACAGATGACGCAACCACCAACCAAACCTCATACATAATCTCCTCTACCCTCACCCATATCTCCCCACCTCCTCTTAAGGGCTCAGCTCATCTGTCTTTTTGGGGTATCGTTGGTATCTAACCTGAGCCTCTAGAAATCCTTCTCACTGGGCTCTGTAGTGGTGGCTCCCGTAGGCACCACTCACACTATCTGCCAATGCTGTTTAAAGGGAGCAAAAAAGAACCATTTCCCTCGGCTGGAGGAAATGAGTCTCTGAAGGATGGATGCCTTGACTAGAAAGTGGTGGATCTGGCAGAGGAGGCAGGCCTGTTTGTCTCCAGCGCCTACCAGCTACACTACCCTTCTAGGTTCACTCCCAAACTCACTTCTCCCCTGGCACTTTCTCTTCACGGGAAGGCCTGAAAAGAATGTTGAAAACAAGTGATCTGGCTGGAATCTACCACCATGCTACTTCTCTGCTCCGGGACCTTCCGTGGCTCCCACTGGCCCACAGGATAAATCCAAATTCCTCAGCCTAGCTTCCATATTCTTCTACCACCTGACCAAACTGTCCTAACCCTTTCTTCCCATGCAAACCCTCCTACACGTAGTCAGACTGTTTACATCCTAAATATCCCTTACTTATGCTCCTCTTTTTGCTGTTCTACCTATTCAAAATCACATGGCACAACAGCTGCAGCCACAGGCAGCAGTCCACATCATCCTAGAGGACAGCAAGATTTCTGAGGAAATTCTCATAGAATTCAGCTTGCAGGACTTCTGCCTAGCTCACTAGCCACCTGTCTGGCCACTTACAGTCCTTAATATTTCACTTAGAATTAGTGATTACTCCTTGCTCTGCTAAGTAGTCATTATTTATTGTTGTTTCATCTACAGATTCGGTGCTAGAACTTACCTTTGTTTTGTTTCAATTTTTGTGCAACCTAATAATATGCAAAAACTGCCCCAAAACAAATGAAAACATTAAGGGTTTTTAAAGGCATCTGAAGAATCATCACTATATTAACCTAAATTTTGGCAGGTGAATAAAGCCAAATGCATCTTCTTTTCAGCCACATGAAATAAATTTTATTTAAAAATCTAATTCATAGAGGACAGGCATGGTGGCTCACACCTGTAATCACCCAGCACTTTGGGAGGCCAAGGCGGGCAGATCATGAGGTCAGGAGATTGAGACCATCCTGGCTAACGCAGTGAAACTCCATCTCTACTAAAAATACAAAAAAATTAGCCGGGCATGGTGGCATGTGCCTGTAGTCCCAGCTGCTGGGGAGGCTGAGGCAGGAGAATGGCATGAACCTGGGAGGCGGAGCTTGCAGTGAGCTGAGATGGCGCCACTGCACTCCAGCCTGAGTGACAGAGCAAGACTCCGTCTCTTCCCAGCACTTTGGGAGGTCGAGACGGGCGGATCACGAGGTCAGGAGATCGAGACCAGCCTGGCTAACATGGTGAAACCCCGTCTCTACTAAAAAATACAAAAAAACTAGCCGGGCGAGGTGGCAGGCGCCTGTAGTCCCAGCTACTCGGGAGGCTGAGGCAGGAGAATGGCGTAAACCCCGGAGGCGGAGCTTGCAGTGAGCTGAGATCCGGCCACTGCACTCCAGCCTGGGTCACAGAGCCAGACTCAGACTCCCTCTCAAAAAAAAAAAAAAAAAAAAGACTCCGTCTCAAAAAAAAAAAAAATCAAATTCATAGAATCATGTGCTTTAACTTTAGCAAAAGAAGAGACGAACCACACATTGCAAACACACTTTGATCCCTGCGGTGAGATGAGCGTCATGATCATGCATGCTTCTCTTCTCCCTTCTCCGGGCCTTTTGAAGTCTACACTCTCAGCTGTGGGATGGTCTCCTTCCCTACCAGGAGAGCTGGTCTCCACACTGACTTCAAAGACAGCTGATGTTTCAAGGAGGAAAAACACTGCAAAGAAGCACTCCAAAATCCTTTTGACCTCAAACATGACTACAGAATGGATATGGCTTTTTAAATAGCCACTTCCTGCAGCATTCTATAGTACAATGACCCTTAAATGACACCCACACAAATTACGTAATTTGCTAAAATGGAAACATAGTAATTCCATCTCACATCAAAGTAAAGAAAAAAAAATTTTTTAATCTGAAGCTCAATTAAATAGTAATTTTAAGCGAAATAAAACCTTCACTTGTTCAATAATCCTCACAATGCCCTAAAACTGTACAAATGGATGAAGTGAACATAATTTCAGGGAACTACCCACTACATGTTTAGCAGGCCGGAAGAGACAACAACATAGAAACTCTGACCCGCTGGAAATTATGCTTTTTCTTTGAGCTCTGGTATCTGAGGTGGCTAGCTCCTCATCCTTCACGCCCTTCGCCGGCAGTGACCTGAGTACCTGCTGGAGACTGAAGTGCTCCCTCCTAGGCCATGTCTCCTCTACCTTCCCCCTTTTCCATTGCCTCAAAGACAGGCCACCTGGGAGCCCTTCCGGAGCCTGAAAGAGGAGCTGGTCACTGTGTCATGATCAGCCACAATGTGCCATCCCTCCTCCATAGCACAGTCACAAGTCCCCAGCTGGGGAGGGCACACGCTTTCCCGTCACAGAGTTCTGGAACAAAGCCCAAAGACCACTTACTAGCATTGCGGCCTAACTTCTCTGTGCTTCAGTTTCCTCATCTACAAAATCATGCCTTCAGGGTCGTGGCGAATATGAAACAAGACAGCATATTTAGAGCAGCCAGCACAATGGCCAGCTTTGTAACTGTTCGTTTTCTTCCCTGCTAAGAAAATAGCAAACACAAAGTTTCTGCAGGTTAATATATCAGGGTTCTAATCAGCAAGCACAGGAGACTGCGGCAGCACTGTGAAGAACGCCCAGAAAAAACAAAAAGCAGCCATTCTCTTTGAATATGAGAAACAATTTTATCAGTCTCTGATTTCTAAGAAGGAGTACCATGACTCCAGCCTCTGTTGTCCTAGATTCTATGCCCACTTTTGGCTAATTTTTTTCCCTGTGTTTTTCAGGTTATCCTCCATGAGCATAAATTATTTTTACAATCAGGGAAAACAATTTTTGGAAAAGTTTCTCAGTTTGCTACACATGTAATTTAAAATAAGAAATCCTGGCCGGGCACAGTGGTTCACACCTGTAATCCCAGCACTTTGGGAGGCCGAGGCAGGCGGACTGCATGAGCCCAGGAGTTCAAGACCGGCCTGGGCAACATGGTGAAACCCTGTCTCTACAAAACACACACACACACACAGACACACAGACACACACACACACACAGACACACACACACACACACACACACAATTCAGCTGTGGTGGTGTGCGCCTGTAGTCCCAGCTATTTGAGGGGCTGAGTCGGGTGGATCGCTTAAGCCCAAGAAGGATCATTTAAGCCCAGGGAGATGGAGGCTGCAGTGAGCCGTGACTACACCACTGCACTCCAGCCTGGGCAATAGAGTGAGACCCTTTCTTGGAAAAATAAAATAAAATAAAATAAAATAAATAAGGAATCCTGAGTGATAAAGACTGAGATCATCTGAGCTTGGATAAGAGCCTGGTATGATAAATGTACCTTTTTTCCTCTGACAAGGGACCTTTTGGTCATTTTACTACTCATCAGTACTTTCTGTGCTAGGGAAACTGGGAAAACAGAAGATGAAAGTAAAGTAAATGAACTCTTCTACTTGTATCAGGGCTGCTACAGCATTTAGTGGGAGAGAAGCTTGAAACTATAGGCTGAAGTCAAGCTACAAGTCCCTACTGGTTTTAATAACGATCACCATCACTAAGGATAACATACACATAAACCTATCCTACTTAGTCTGAGAATGTTGCTGTGTCATCCTGAGACACTAGCTCCAATTTCATAACCAACTGTGGAAGTGACCACAGTATACATGCCATGCAGACATATCTTCGGAGCAGGAGGTATAACTGCTCTGCTTATGAGGCACTTACTCTCTGCCTTCTAGCCCTCAGTTTACTCCATCTCCCAACAATGTTTGGAGTGAGGCATCACTACATCTCTTATACAACAAGAACCCTGAGGCTCAGAGAGGGTAGATGCCTTAAACAAGGGCACTTGACTAGTAAGTGATGAGAATAGAACTCCGCCCCAGGTCAGTCTCACCCAGGGGCACAGAGGTTCCTACCTTCTATGCCCTTGGACACAATGCTTTCACATGCTCCAAGGTCTCATTTTGATGAAGAGAGTGCAGCTGGGCAGGCAGAACCAGTCTATCAAGTAAGGGGGAAGCTGAGAGGGTGAAGGGCAGAGTAAGGACAAGAACCCAGGCCTGGAGAACATGAGCTACTATAGCAACAGAGCTCTCAGAACACCACAACCACCTGGTTTTAATACCCCTACACTTTGCAGCCTGCCTCCTACTACATGGACACAAACTGCTGGAGCTGAGTGTAATCTGAGCACCACCTAGAAGTTATGTACAAATCAGAAACTATTTTTTCTCCCGAGTGTTAAGCAAGTCCCAAAATGTACTTTAGGCAGTTAAGAAGCAGCAGAAAGGAACACTTTTACAACAACATGCCTAAAGTGGACATCAGGTTTACATGGTCCTCAGCAATTTGAATAGCAGTTAATTTCAGTTGTACAAAAACAGAACAGGGTCCTCCACGAAGCTGTTTTGCTTTCACAGTGTGCTCCTGTTAAACTCCCAAAGGTACTAACAACGGGTGCACCTCAATGAGCTTCCTTCCTGTGTGTTACTCTTAAAAACCACAGAGGCTCTGGGACTCAATGGTTATAAAACCCCAATGGCTGCAGGGCCAGCAGGTTCCAGACATTAAGCTCAGTCTTTCTCAACCAGTTCAGCAGTTTGAAGAGAGCAGTGACCTAAGGTTTGATATCCAATATGGTAGCCACTATGCACAAGGGACTACTGAGCTCTTGGAATGTGGATAGGGTGACGAAGGGACTGAATTTTTAGCTTAATTTTATTAGTCTAGTGGCTACAATATCAGATAGTGCGCAGTTACAGACTGTTTATTTGCAGGCACCAACACAGATATTTATGAAAATGTGGCCAGGTGCTGTGGCTCACGTCTGTAATCCCAGCACTTTGTGAGGCTGAGGAGGGCAGATCATCTGAGGTCAGGAGTTCGAGACCAGCCTGGCCAACATGGTGAAACCCCGTCTCTACTAAAAATACAAAAATTAGCCAGGCGTGGTGGCAGGCGCCAGTAATGCCAGCTACTTTGGAGGCTGAGGCAGGAGAATTGCTTGAACCCGGGAGGCAGAGGTTGCCGTGAGCCGAGATTGCATCACTGCACTCCAGCCTGGGTGACAGTGAGACTCCATCTCAAAAAAAAAAAAAAAATAGATATTGATGAAAATGAAAGCATACTGGCTGGGCACAGTGGCTCACACCTGTAATCCCAGCACTTTGGGAGGCTGAGGTGGGTGAATCACAAGGTCAGGAGTTTGAGACCAGCCTGACCAATACGGTGAAACTCTGTTTCTACTAAAAAAATACAAAAATTAGCTGGGCGTGGCGGTGCGTGCCTGTAATCCCAGCTACTCAGGAGGCTGAGGCAGGAGAATCACGTGAACCTGGGAGGCAGAGGTTGCAGTGAGCTGAGATCGCGCCACTGCACTCCAGCCTGGGCAACAGAGTGAGACTCCATCTCAAAAAAAAAAAAAAAGAAAGAAAATTAAAGCACACTAAACATAGTGTGTTATGACTTGCTTTTTCTCTCACTTAATATAAGATGGATCTCTTTCTGTAACAACACATTTGGGATTTTATTTTTAATTTCTTTTGGAGATGGGGTCTGGTTCTCTTGCCTAGGCTGGAGTGCAGTGGTGTGATCATAGCTCACTGCAGCCTTGAACTCCTGGGCTCAAGTGATCCTCCCACCTCAGCCTCCCTAGTAACTGGGGCTATAGGCATGAGCTACCGTGCCTGGCAGATATTATTTTTAATGTCTGTATCTGTGCTGCTCAGTATAGCAGCTATAAGCAATATGTGGCTACTGAGCACCTGATATGTGGCTACTCCCAATAGAGATATGCTGTAATTGTAAAATACACACCAGATTTCAAATGCTTTTATGACAAGAGGAATATAAAATATATTAATTTAAAAAAAAATACAGGGTCTCACTCTGTTACCTAGGCTGGAGTGTAGTGGTGCAATCATAGCTCACTGCAGCCTCCACCGCCTGGGCTCAAGGGATTCTTCTACTCAGCCACCTGAGTAGCTGAGACTACAGGTGTGCACCACCACACCTAACTTTTTTTTTTTTTTTTTAAGTTTTGTAGAGACTAGGTCTTGCTATGTTGTTTAGGCTGGTCTTGATCTCCTGACCTCAAGCGATCCTCCCTCCTCAGCCTGCCAAAGTGCTGAGATTACAGGCATTAGTCACTGCAGGTAGCATAGTAATAATTTTTACAATGATTGCATGTTGAAATTATAATATTTTGGATATACTGGGTTAAATATAATTAAATTAATTTCACCTGTTTCTTTTTACTTTGTTAGTGTGGCTACTAGTAAATGTAAAGTTACATATGTGGCTAGCATTATATTTCCATTGGACAGCACTGCCCTAAGGCCTCTGTTGTATGTAGTGAATTAACTCCATCCCTATGTAGCCAGAATGGAAGAACTGAGAAGATGGTCACACAAATCATTATCTGGTTCTGTGGTTCAGAAGGGAACCACTAGCTCATCCTCTTTCAACCAATGCATAGTGGAGCCATCAATCAGGTCCACTACTCTGTAGGTCCTGACAACAGATCAGCTTAGGGATGGCTGCCAACTCTTACCTCTTTCATTCAAAGTTCACTAGTCAGCCAGGTACGGTGGCTCACACCTGTAATCCCAGCACTTTGGAAGGCAGAGGTAGGTGGATGACTTGAGGTCAGAGTTCGAGACCAGCCTGGCCAACATAGCAAAACCCTATCACTACTGAAAAAACACAAAAATTAGCCGGGCGTGGTCACACATGCCTATAGCCCCAGCTACTTGGGAGGCAGGAAAATCACTTGAACCCGGGAGGTGAAGGTTGCAGTGAGCCGAGTTTGCACCACTGCACTCCAGCCTGGGCAACAGAGTGAGACTCAGTCTCAAAAAAACAAAACAAAACAAAGTTCACTAGCCTCATAGAAACCTTCATTCTTGCCCTTTTTGTACCTCATTTTCTTCAACTAAAAAATTGGGATAATAACACATGCAATTCAAACTATCATGAAGGTAAAACAAAAATCTAGAAAAGTTTGGCAACTTCTTATAAAGTTAAAACATACATTTAGCCTACCAATCAGCAATTCCATTCCTAGGCATTCACTTAGGAGAAATGAAAATATATATCTACACAAAGACTTTACCCAAATATTCATGGTAGCTCCATTCATAATAGCCCCAAACTGGAAATAACCCAAATATCTGGTGAATGGATAACAAATTAATGTTAAATCCATACAATGGAATACTACTCAGTAATAAAAAGAAACACATAACATCACAGAAGAATTTCAAAGCTTTATGTTAAGTGAAAGAAGCCAGACAAAAAAAAAGACTTTATTGTATAAGATTCCACTATTCTTATAGAATATTATAGATAATATTCTATTAATAGAAAGGATGAAACAATGGTAACAGAAAACAGATCAGTAGTTCCCAGGGACCAGAAGGAGGGCAGGGTCTGCAAAGGGGCACCAAGGAAACAACTGGTGTGATGGAAGTGGGTGTGCATATATATATTCGTCAAGATTTATCAAATTGTTGACTTAAAATTGGTGAATTTCATTGTATGTAAATTTTACTTCAACAAAGTTGACCAGAAAGAGAAACAGAGAGAGAAATAATTATCTAATCCCTTGAGCCCAGGAGTTCGAGACCAGCCTGGGCAACATAGTGAGACCTCGTCTGTATGAAAAATGAACATGGCCAGGCATGGTGGTAATTCCAGCACCTTGGGAAGCCGAGGCAGGCAGATCACTTGAGGTCAGGAGTTCGAGACCACCTTGGCCAACATGGTGAAACCCCATCTCTACTAAAAATACAAAAAAATTAGCCGGGCATGGTGGCACGCACCTGTAGTCCCAGCTACTCGGGAGGCTGAGGAAGGAGAATGGCTTGAATCTGGGTGGTGGAGGTTGCAGTGAGCCGAGATCGCGCCACTGCACTGCAGCCTGGATGACAGAGCCAGACTCTGCTCCCCCCCCACCCCACTCACCCAAAAAAAGGACACAATTAGCCAGGTGTGGTGGCGCGAGGCTGTGGTCCTAACTACTCAGGAGGCTGAAGTGGGAGGATCGCTTGAGCCCAGAAGTTTGAGGCTACGATGAGCCAAGAGCACACTACTGCACTCCAGCCTGGTGACAGAGTGAGACTCTGTCTCAGAAAGGGAAAAAAAAAAAAAAAGAAAGAAAAAAGAAAAATAATTATAGAATTACTATAAAGCACTTGGCTTGGCATACAGTGAATGCTTAAACAATGTCATCTATTATGACAAGTAACACTCCCCTTTCAGTATTACTCAAGGTGTCTAAAACTAAACTTAAGACTCATCATCTTCCTGGGAAAACCAGCTACCCTTCATCTACCTTGTACTACTTCTCTAATCATTCCCTGGTGTCTCTGTTTCCCTTGTGGCCTCTACTTGGCAGACTCTTCCTCTATTGTGTTCCTTCCCTCTCCCTGCCATAGACCTGAGCTGTGGCCTCTCTAACTTCACTGTTCCATTAGCACCCTTGACTCTCTTCTCTCCTTCCTTCACCCTTTCCACTGCACCTTGCACACAGACAGTAAATTAAGCTTCCTAAAATGCCACTTTTATGAGCCACACATCCACCCAAACCCCCTCACTGTTGTTCAGATTCCTTAGCCTGGCATCTAGGAGGCCCCACAATTGGCTCTAATCTTCATTTTCTGTCTTTTACTCCACACCAGAATCTTCCCCAATAAACTCAGTTGGAATGAATGAACAAACAAAGGCAGGAACCAAGTCTGTCTTGCTTAGACCTGTACCCCAAGTGCCTAGGCCATGCCAGGAACACAGGGCATACTCACAGCAGTATCTGCTGAATGAACTAATGAACTCCTGAAGTCTACAAATGCAACCTTGGCCTTAGAGAAGAATCATTCTTCAGATTTTTAAACTGAGATCCTTATGGTGGGTTACTAAGAGTTTGTAAGAGGATGAACAGCGAGGGGCCCCAGAAGGTGTTTCAGGATTTATGTGTTAAAGGCTATAAAGCTTTTGTTTCTACTTTTTAAAAATAATAACTTAAATATCAATAAAACAATAACATAAATATTTTTTCCCTCGGCCGGGCGCGGTGGCTCAAGCCTGTAATCCCAGCACTTTGGGAGGTCAAGACGGGCGGATCACGAGGTCAGGAGATCGAGACCATCCTGGCTAACCTGGTGAAACCCCCTCTCTACTAAAAAATACAAAAAACTGCCGGGCGCGGTGGCTCACACCTGTAATCCCAGCACTTTGCGAGGCCAAGGCGGGCAGATCACGAGGTCAGGAGATCGAGACCATCCTGGCTAACACGGTGAAACCCCGTCTCTACTAAAAATACAAAAAATTAGCCGGGCGTGGTGGCGGGTGCCTGTAGTCCCAGCTACTCGGGAGGCTGAGGAAGGAGAATGGCGTGAACCCAGGAGGCGGAGCTTGCAGTGAGGGGAGATCGTGCCACTGTACTTCAGCCTGGGCGACAGAGCAAGGCTCTGTCTCAAGAAAAAAAATACAAAAAACTAGCCGGGAGAGATGGCAGGCGCCTGTAGTCCCAGCTACTCGGGAGGCTGAGGCAGGAGAATGGCGTAAACCCGGGAGGCGGGGCTTGCAGTGAGCTGAGATCCGGCCACTGCACTCCAGCCTGGGGGACAGAGCGAGACTCCATCTCAAAAAAATAAAAATAAAAATAAAATAAATAAATATTTTTTCCCTTTAACCTAGAATAGAGTAGGAGCTTCCAAATGGACACACAGTAAGTATGGGATGAGTTGTGGAAGTCATGAGTATGTTCATAACTCAGTAGGTTTATCACAGTTTTTACCATTACACAGTATTTTAATTGACTTTGCTCTTAGTCATATACATGATTTCATTCACATCCATAATAAACCACTGACTAAATGTAGGCTCAAGCAATGCCAATGACAAAACACATGTTAGTGAGAAGTTAGAAATACAAGTGAGAATTATCATAAAAATGGTAATTCTACAAGTTGTCTGAAGATGTTCTCAGGGCCTTAAGTTGTATTCCTCTGATCATGATTTTAAAATATATATAGTTCAGATCCCAAACGATATAATTTTTAGTAATATACTGATCTAAATAAAATTTTTTTTATATTTAAAATCACTTCCAGAGAGAGTTTTGTACCATTCCCTATTACTATGAAAGGAGTTTGCAAGTTAGAAAAGGCTGAGGCATACTGATTTAGAACGTTTTCTCTGAAATGCTGGCTCCTCTGTTAACCACTCCGAGTTCCCTAAGCCCCAGGGAGGACGTGACCAGCCTCTCCCCTGTGCCCTGCTCTCCCAGGCAGAGGGGCCCTTTAGTATAGTACTTTGCTTCATCTTTGCTTTTGTGGCTGCTATATTGACTAGGATGTCAGCTCCCTGCTTCATTCATCTTTTTATCTTAACAGGCAGCACAGTGCCTGGCACCCAGAAGACTCTTGGTAAGTATCTGTGAATGTTCCTGAGATCAAATGTCTGTGTACTGATGTTGGAACCTCTTTAGGGATTAACAAAAGCTGGGAGAGGAAGAGCTGAAATGGGCATTTGCTAGGGGCTGCCTCCCTTCAGGTCTGGGGAGCTCATGGCTGAGCACTGAGGCCTGTCCACTTGTTTTTTGCTTTGTTTTGTTTTGTTTTGTTTTGAGACAGTTTTGCTCTTGTTGCCCAGACTGGAGTGCAATGGTGCGATCTCAACTCACTGCAGCCTCCGCCTCCCAGGTTCTAGCAATTCTCCTGCCTCAGCCTCCCGAGTAGCTGGGATTACAGGTGCCCGCCACCACACCTGGCTAATTATCTGTGGATTTTAGTAGAGATGGGGTTTCACCATGTTGGCCAGGCTGGTCTCGAACTCCTGGCCTCAGGTGATCTGCCCATCTTGGCCTCCCAAAGTGCTGGGATTACAGGCATAAGCCACCGCACCCAGCTGACCACTTGCCTTTTCCATCACCATTGAACACCAATAGCCAGCTCTGCAGCCTGGTAAGGAGGTCCTAAGCTGCATCTCCCAAGCATGGCTGTCAAAACGTGTTACTCCAGGGTAAAAAGGAAAAAACAGGGGGAAACCTGCTCTTTGAGGTGTCACTGATGTTTTTTGCCACTTATTAGCAAAGTAATCACAGTTGACAGTGAGAGAAACTTTTAAATAAATAATTTTCCTTTTCCCATTCAAAACATATATTTGAATGCCGAAAAAGCACTAGATAGTAAGCGAGTGCTCTGGCAAATACAACAGTAATAAACAACAAAACAAATGACACTTATGTGCTGGGCTTTGTTCTGAATACTCCATGTGAATGAGCTCGGTTAATCCTTATAGTAGTCCTAACATACTCTTTCTATCCTCACATTACAGACGAAAAAACTGAGGCTGGAGAAATCAAGCAGCAATTTGTCCAAGGTCATTAAGCCATTGTTACTCTTCCCAATTATATACAGTTTTACCTGGGTAGGATTGGGGGAGGGGGTTTATAAACAGAAAACAAGGTAGTAAGAAATAATAGGTATATAAAATGAGTGTACCTTTGAGACACATATACTCTATGGGAATTTCAGAGGAAGGAAAATTATATTCAGTTTGGCAGACAAGAAGCAGAAGTACCCCGTAACCCGTTTGGCAGGTACAATGGTCAGTAGTAGTACACAAGAGCTTTACCTCCAATAATGGCATTCATTCTCAAATTCACTTATTCAGCAAATGTTTGCTGCATGCTTACTATCTATGTGCCAGGGACTGGGCTAGTTTGAAACTGAATCAACACAGCAATACATAGACAATAAAGTCTGGATTTAGAGAAAAAAAACAAAACAAGCCTCAAAGAGGTAGAACAAGCTGCCTGCACCCCTTACCATCTACAGTGGGAAGCAGAGGTGCGTCCTCTATGCACAGACCTTCCTGTCCACCCTCAACAGCATGAGAGCCCCTAGAGCAGCGACTGCTCACCACTGCACTCCTAGAGACCACAATGCTCATCAAAGAGCGGGAGCTTGACAAGTGCCTGTGAAATGTGGAATAAACCAGTGCCAGGCTGCTGGTGAATATGGTGGACTACATGGTCATATGCATAGATGCCTACAGCATGGCAGTGTGACACTTAGCCATTCCCTGTGCTCTCGCAGACCAGCAGGGTGCTGTGGTGCTGGTCTGATGCTAGAGGTCTGGCGTGAGCTGGCCCATTTCTTTCTGGCTTCATTTCTCTCTACTTCTGCCAAGAGGAACGTGTGCAGGACTAAAGTGCAATGAGTCCCTGCCCAGGAATCACTTGTTACCTGGCGGAAGGGCAGGCTCAAAAGGAAGGCAATGAATGACTGAGAACAACACTGCTTCCCTTTTCACCACTATAGGTGGCTCTTAGACATTTTGAGATCCAGGATTCTCCCATACCAACACTCCATTGACTTCCCCCCCAGTCCAGCAAAAAATCCTCAACTGAATTATGAGGAGAAATGATCTATTTCTGATGAACACATCAAAGAAATGTGTGTAGCCTTGTTTAAATATTACAAAGAGGTGCTGTGACAGCAGGTGGAGCCATGGTTAGTGCTCCAGAACCCTGCTCTCCCACACAGAGCCCTTTGCCCTTCCCCAGGCCACTGTCTAATAAGTCATCTGTGCACACACTGAAATGCACCAGGCAAGCTGCAACCCAAGCAACTTGTTTTCAAACTAAGAGGACATAGTTCATCTGTTGTTCTAAATACAGGATTTTCTTAAAGTAGGATATTTTGGTATTATAGTACATTTGGCATTTGGTATTATAGTACATTTTTTTCAGATGCACATATTTCACCAACACCAACTAAAATAAGTAATACTCCAAGTTTACAGTTTTAAAACGTTTTCCTTTTTCTTTCTTTCTTTCTTTTTTTTGTTTTTTTGGTTTTTTTTTTTTTTGGCGACGGAGTCTCACTCTGTCGCCCAGGCTGGAGTGCATTGGCACGATCTCAGCTCACTGCAACCTCTGCCTCCCAGGTTCAAGTGATTCTTGTGCCTCAGCTTCCCGAATAGCCTGGGACTACAGGCACGCACCACCCACCTGGTTAATCTTTGTATTTTTAGTAGAGACGGGGTTTCACCATGTTGCCCAAGTTGGTCTTGAACTCAAGCCAACCACACACCTCAGCCTCTCAAAGTGCTAGGATTACAGACAACAGCCACCATGCCTGGCCTAAAAAAGTGTTTCCAACAGTGATTCTTACCCTAAGACCCAAAGCCTAAGAATGGGCTTCAGGTCAGTGAGGTTCTGAGAGGTCACAAAGACATGTTTATGGGTATTTATGAATAGGGAAGCAGTACCTCTGATGAGATCCTTAAAGGAGTTGGGCCCAAAGAGCTAAAGAACTTGTGCTTAGAATATATTCTGAAACAATTTCGATAACAATAAAACTTGGTTGTTTCTTGGAGTTTGGTAAACAGGTGTTTATATTAAATTAGTTTAGTAGCCTTGTAGGTTTAAAAAAAAGTAATAACATTCTGAGTTATAAAACAGGGTGATGACTAAGGCTTCTTTTTGGGGTACTGAAAATGTTCTGGCTGGGTGCTGTGGCTCATGCCTGTAATCCCCACACTTTGGGAGGCTGAGGCAGCTGGATCACCTGAGGTCAGGAGTTTGAGACCAGCCTGGCCAACATGGTGAAATCCCATCTCTACTAAAAATACAAAAATTAGCCAGGCGTGGTAGCGGATGCCTGTAGTCCCACCTACTCAGGAGACTGAGGCAGGAGAATCACTTGAGCCCAGGAGGCGGAAGTTGCAGTAAGCCAAGATCATACACCACTGCACTCCAGCCTAGGCAACAAAGAGAGACTCCTTCTCACAAAAAAAAAAAAAAAAATGTTCTAAGATTGATTGTGGTGATGAATACACAACTCTATAAATATACCAAAAGCCATTGAATTGTATGTTTTAAATGAGTGACTCGGCCGGGCGCGGTGGCTCACGCCTGTAATCCCAGCACTTTGGGAGGCCGAGGTGGGCGGATCACAAGGTCAGGAGATCGAGACCATGGTGAAACCCCGTCTCTACTAAAAAATAGAAAAAAAATTAGCCGGGTGCAGTGGTGGGCGCCTGTAGTCCCAGCTACTCAGGAGGCTGAGGCAGGAGAATGGCGTGAACCCGGGAGGCGGAGCTTGCAGTGAGCCGAGATTGCGCCACTGCACTCCAGCCTGGGCGACGGAGCGAGACTCCGTCTCAAAAAATAAATAAATTAATTAATTAAATAAAATAAATAAATAAATAAATGAGTGACTCATATGGTATGTGAATTATACAAAGTTTTGTTTTGTTTTGTTTTTGAGATGGAGTCTCACTCTGTCATCCAGGCTGCAGTGCAGTGGCACGATCTCGGCTCACTGCAACCTCCATCCCCTGGGTTCAAGCAATTTTGCTGCCTCAACCTCCCAAGTAGCTGGGATTACAGGCGTGTGCTACCATTCCCAGCTAATTTTTGTACTTTTAGTAGAGACGGGGCTTTACCATGTTGATCAGGCTGTTCTCAAACTCCTGACCTCAAGTGGTCTGCCTGCCTCGGCCTCCCACAGTGCTGGGATTTCAGGCATGAGCCACCATGCCTGGCTCAAAACACTTGATATTTTAACTTCAGCTAAAAATGGTTACTTACCCTAAATGTGGTTGTCAGCAAGGTGAGCTGGAGACTAAATGGTCAATCTGAAGAAACTATCCTCCTCCTGAGGTCCAAGTATTTACCAAAGACAAAGCACTTGGTTCCATACTCCTAAGTCAAAAGTTTGAAACCACAAATGAAGGGCCACTGTCATCTCTTCTGAAGAGGAGTCAACTTTAATTTCCCCCTGTACATCCTTGGTGCTTGCAAAGGAAGGCACTGATAAGAATGACTTCTCGTTTAAGGAAAAAAACAAAGGAAAAACCCTTTTACTCCCCCTCTGGTATCCCAAACACTTAAGCTCTTATGACTTCTAAAATGGGATCCATCTCCCCCTTTCTCAGGGTGCCAAAAGCTGGAACATAAAAGAGCTTCATTTCCTATAATCTCTAGCAGCCTAAAAAGAAACCACTGCAGGGCACTACTTGCCCTGCAGGAGGAACAGAGGGGTTTATTTTACTTGCTCCAAATAAACCCATTTAAACGCTTTTTTTTTTTTTTTTTTTTTTTTTTTTGAGACAGTTTTGCTCTTGTTGCCTAGGCTGGAGTGCAATGGTGGGATCTCAGCTCACCGCAACCTCCACCTCCCAGGTTCAAGGATTCTCCTGCCTCAGCCTCCCGAGTAGCTGGGATTACAGGCATGTGCCACCACACCTAGCTAACTTTGTATCGTTAGTAGAGACAGGGTTTCTCCATGTTGGTCAGGCTGGTCTTGAACTCCTGACCTCAGGTGATCCACCCACCTCAGCCTTCCAAAGTGCTGGAATTACAGGCGTGAGCCACCACACCCGGCCTTAAACTTTCAATCAACAATCTAGGCTGGGTGCAGAGGCTCACACTTGTAATCCCAGCACTTTGGGGGGCCAAGATGGGAGAAACACTTGAGGCCAAGAGTTTGAGACCAGCCTGGGCAACATAGGGAGGCCCTGTCTCGACAGAAAATTTAAAAATTAGCCAGGTGTTGTGATGCGTGCCTGTAGTTCCAGCTACTCAGGAGGCTGAGGCAGAAGGACTGTTTGAGCTGGAGCGGTCAAGGCTACAGTGAGCCACGATTGCTCCATACTGCCCTCTAGCCCAGCTGAGACCCTGTTTTAAAAAAAAAAAAAATCGGCCGGGCACAGTGGTTCGGGCCTGTAATCCCAGTACTTTGGAAGGCCGAGGCAGGTGGATCACCTGAGGTCAGGAGTTTAAGACCAGCCAGGCCAACAGGGTGAAACCCCGTCTCTACTAGAAATAGAAAAAAAATCAGCCGGGCGTGGTGGCAGTCGCCTGTAATCCCAGCTACTCGGGAGGCTGAGGCAGGAAAATCGCTTGAACCTGGGAGGTGGAGGTTGCCGTGAGCCGAGATCGCACCATTGCACTCCAGCCTGGGCAACAACAGTGAAACTCCGTCTCAAAAAAAAAAAAAAAAAAAAAAAAAACTACGTATTGAACGATCTTAAGATCACAATCCACATGGAAGCTAAGTATACATAGGTGGCTCTTTCCACCGTTCCCTAGGGAAGCAAAACATGTAACTTTTCACATAAAATAAACCACAGCCCCAGAATCTTAGATTTCTTCCTAGTAATTATAGTCAGGTACTCGGATTTATATTCCTATTACGAGAAACCTTTCTCATGGGATAGTCCTCAAAACAGGTGATATACGGGGATTGAGTATCACCAGCCCATAAATTAGGCTGAAAAAAAAACCAACTTCTGGCCAGTCACGGTGGCTCATGCCTGTAATCCCAGCACTTTGGAAGGCTAAGGTAGGCAGATCACTTGAGGTCAGGAGTTCAAGACCAGCCTGGCCAACATCGTAAAACCCCATCTCTACTAAAAATACAAAAATTAGCCGGGCGTGGTGGCTGGCGCCTGTAATACCAGCTACCTGAGAGGCAAGGCAGGAGAATCACTTGAATCTGGAAGGTGGAGATGGCAGTGAGCCGAGATCACACTACTATACTCTAGCCTGGGCAACAGAGTAAGACTACATCTCAAAACAAAAACAAAAACAAAAAGACCACAAACCCCAACAACAACAACAAAACCAACATCTTCGATAGGCAGAGACAACTTACAATCTCTAAATGAACTAATTACCAGTACCTAAAAGCTTTCAACTCAGGGTTTTCCGACTGCATCCATCTCAGATTTCCAGGACAAGTGGGGAAAAATACATAACTACATAGAATAGATGCCCAGCAAATAACTGCTCTTATATTTTATTATAATGTGTGGAAGTGCTGCAAGATGGCCGAGTGTAGTGGCTCATGCCTGTAATCCCAAAACTTTGGGAGGCCAAGGCAGACAGATCACCTGAGGTCAGGAGTTACCAGCCTGGACAACATGGTGAAACCCTATCTCTACTAAAAATACAAAAATTAGCCAGGTGTGGTGGTGGGTGTGCCTGTAATCCCATCTACTAGGGAGGCTGAAGCAGGAGGATTGCTTGAACCCTGGAGGCACAGGTTGCAGTGAGTCGAGATCACGCCACTGCACTCCCATCTGGGGAGCGAGACTCCAGCTCAAAAAAAAAAAGGAAGTGCTGCAAGTTAACTACCACACACTATGCAAACATCTTTAAAAGAATATATACATTTTTTTGAGACGGAGTGTTGCTCTGTCACCCAGGCTGGAGTACAATGGCTCAGTCTTGGCTCACTGCAACCGCTGTCTCACAGGTTAAAACAATTCTCCTGCCTCAGCCTCCCAAGTAGCTGGGCCTACAGGCACACCCCACCACACCTGGCTAATTTTTGTATTTTTAGTAGAGACAGAGTCTCACCATATTGGCCAGGCTGGTCTGGAACTGCTGACCTCAGGTGATCCACCCGCCTCAGCCTCCCAAAGTGCTAGGATTATGGGCATGAGCCACTGTGCCCGGCCTAAAGAATTTTTTTTTTTTTTTTTTTTTGAGACTGAATGCAATGGTGTGATCTTGGCTCACTGCAGCCTCCACCTACCGGGTTAAAGCAATTCTCCTGCCTCAGCCTCCCAAGTAGTCGGACTACAGGCATGCGCCACCACGCCCAGTTAATTTTGTATTTTTAGTAGAGACTGAGTTTTATCATGTTGGTCAGGCTGGTCTCGAACTCCTGACCTCATATGATCCACCTGCCTCAGCCTCCCAAAGTGCTGGGATTACAAGTGTGAGCCACCATGCCTGGCTAAGAAAAATTTTTAAGTATTCAGTATAACTTGGAATTCTAAAGAAAAAAGGGAAGTGCTGCAAGTTAACTATCACACACTATGCAAACATCTTTAAAAGAATTTTTTTTTTTTTTTTTTTTTTTTTGAGACGGAGTCTGGCTCTGCCGCCCAGGCTGGAGTGCAGTGGCCAGATCTCAGCTCACTGCAAGCTCCGCCTCCCGGGTTCACACCATTCTCCTGCCTCAGCCTCCCGAGTAGCTGGGACTACAGGCGCCCGCCACCTCGCCGGGCTAGTTTTTTGTATTTTTTAGTAGAGACGGGGTTTCACCAGGTTAGCCAGGATGGTCTCGATCTCCTGACCTTGTGATCCGCCCGTCTCGGCCTCCCAAAGTGCTAGGATTACAGGCTTGAGCCACCGCGCCCGGCCAAGAATATTTTTTTTTTGGCTCAAATAAATAGCATTCTAAAAGGAAGTTCAAATTCTGATACTGAGTACTGGATTACCTTAAAATTTCAGGATCTGAAAGCAACAATGTCTCCTAATTTTGCATTATATTTGAATAGTTATTCTGGTGATAAATAAATAGAGTTTAAAAGTCTATAAAAAGGGTCAGGTCACTGATAAGAAGCTGAAGTTCAATAAACCAAGCCACTAAAACCATCTGTTTCAGCTGGGAACGGTGGCTCATTCCTGTAATCCCAGCACTTTGGGAGGCTGAGGCGGGTGGATCACGAGGTCAGGAGATTGAGACCATCCTGGCTAACACGGTGAAACTCTGTCTCTACTAAAAATACAAAAAAATTAGCCAGGCGTGGTGGCGGGCGCCTGTAGTCCCAGCTACTTGGGAGGCTGAGGCAGGAGAACTGCCTGAACCCGGGAGGCAGAGCTTGCAGTGAGCCAAGATCGTGCCACTGCACTCCAGCCTGGGCAACAGAGCAAGACTCCATCTCAAAAAAAAAAAAAAAAAATCTGTTTCATGAATGGTAAAGATCCTAGTTGAGGCCAGGTGCAGTGGCTCACGCCTGTAATCCCAGCACTTTGGGAGGCCGAGGCAGGATGATCACTTGAACTCAGGAGTTTGAGACCAACCTGGACAACATAGCAAAACCCCATCTCTACTACAAATCAAAAAATTAGCCAGGTATTGTGGTGCATGCCTATAGTCCCAGCTGCTCAGGAGGCTGAGGCAGGAGGATTGCTTGAGCCAGGAGATTGAGGTTGCCATGAGCTGTGATCCTGCACTCTAGCCTGGGTGACAGAGCAAGACCCTGTCTCACAATGAAAAAATAAAAAAGACCTCAGAATCCAACATAACAAAGGCTCCATGGACGCAGGAGCTGTCTGGTTCACCATTCTAGCTCTAGCGTGTGCCCAGCACATAGGTATTTAATACATTTTTGTTGAATGAATATCGCATCGCTGAATAAATAAGTTATATAGGAATGCAGTTTCCAAATATCAAAAGTTCAAGGAGAGATCCATTTTCAGTAAAGATTTTAACATGTAATATTACCTTTCCCACAGATTTTTTAAAAATGTTCTCTGTTGTGCCTTAACTATCACTATAATTATCTGTTTCTCAAAAACAAAATGTCCAAATGGAAGATAAATAGTCCCTGATCCAGATGAACTCCACAGAAGAATATTTAAAAAAGAGAAAACTGCCAGGCATGGTGGCTCAAACCTGTAAACCCCGCACCTTAGGAGCCTGAGGCGGGTGGATCACCTGAGGTCAGGTGTTCAAGACCAACCTGGTCAACGTGGTGAAACCCCGTCTCTACTAACAATATAAAAATTAGCCGGGCGTGGTGGTGCATGCCTGTAATCCCAGCTACTTGGGAGGCTGACGCAGGAGATCACCTGAACCCGGGAAGTGGAAGCTGCAGTGAGCTGAGACTGCAGCACTGCACTCTAGCCTGGTGACAGAGTGAGACTCCATCCCCCAACCCCCCAAAAAAGGAGAAAACTGAGATGAAAAGCTATCACACATAGCCTACCTACCAGCAAAAATCGGATATGCACATTTGATAACAGCGCTTTCCAGAACTATCTGTTTCCTCTGGTTTCTATTTCAGCTAGGTAAGCATTTTTTTAGTCTACTGACTTTAAAGTTTTCCCTTTTATATAGCCAAGAACTTATCTTTCCGTTGTCCTCTCTTGGTCCTCCCAAATTTTCTCACAACTCACCTGTGTGGCTTTTCACCAGAATTCCTTTTGTCTGGAAAATCCTCCTTCCTCCAAACCTAACCTGAAAGCATCCTCCCCCTAAATACTAGCCTTTCGGATTTTATAGAAGCTTCATTTCCTTGCAGCAGACGGCTGGTCTAGTTCTTAATGCTAAATTCATTTTGCTCCATAAAAATGATGCATCATGGCCGGGCGCGGTGGCTCAAGCCTGTAATCCCAGCACTTTGAGAGGCCGAGACGGGCGGATCACAAGGTCAGGAGATTGAGACCATCCTGGCTAACACGGTGAAACCCCGTGTTTTTTTCAAAAAAAATTTCAACCCCGTTGAAATTTTTTTTGAAAAAAATTTCAAAAAACTAGCCGGGCGAGGTGGCGAGTGCCTATAGTCCCAGCTACTCGGGAGGCTGAGGCAGGAGAATGGCGTAAACCTGGGAAGCGGAGCTTGCAGTGAGCTGAGATCCGGCCACTGCACTCCAGCCTGGGTGACAGAGCGAGACTCTGTCTCAAAAAAAAAAAAAAAAATGCATCAGCATCAGCAAAGCACAGAATCGCCTACCAACACACGTCCTTTCTGCCAGTAGCTCATCCAAATATGCCTTTCTGGTGGTGACCTTGTGTTCCCTTCATCCTTCTGGTGACTCAGTTTTCCAAACCACAGAATTTTTCCCTACCAAGTTCATAAATTCTAAATCATTTTCAGTTATAGGTTGTTTCCCAGCTGGGTGCAGTGGCTCACGCCTATAATCCCAGCACTTTGGGAGGCCAAGGTGGGAGGATCACTTGAGGCCAGGAGTTCAAGATCAGCCTGGGCAACACAGCAAGAACCCCATCGGTATTAAAATATATATATATATGTGTATATATATACACACACACACATATATATATGTTTCCCAAGGTTAAACTTGATAAATGAAAGGAACTATGGACAGAAATGAGCTTACTTGCAATAATGCTCTCTAATGTGTTCAACCCTTTCCACAAATGTTGTCAGGGAGTGAAGAGATGGAGGGAGGAAGAATACGCTTCACAAATACTTCATCAGGATGATTTCATTTGATCTTCCTAACAACCTTGAGAGGCAGGCAGGGCAGGCACTTATTACTCCCATTTACAGATGACAAAACTAAACTTCAAAAAGGTTTAAGCGACTTGCCCAGCCTATATCACATGACTAGCAAATATCAGCCCAGACCTGTATTAAGGTCTTGCCTCTTCCAACCCCAAGTCTGTCTCTATCTCCATATGTTTCTGTCTACATACAAGGAGTAACCTCCTAGAGATTCAGCATTTCAAAGGGAGAGTAGAGCTGACTTCTGGAACACCATCTCCCTTCAGCTACCGAGCTGGAAAGTCATCTTCAGTCTTCCCAAGACAAACCAGTGCCTTTCTCTTCTATATGCCACTCTTAACAACTACTTTCCAAAATAATTTCCAACAGTTCCTGTTTTAAAAAAGACTTACTCATAAGACACTAATAGTTCAAAAAGTTTGCATCAGCATACGATTTTCTCAATAAAGTTCAGGGCTGATGCAACATTTCTCAGTCAAACTTTACAGCTAAAATGACAAGAACACAGAACAGTCAAAATATTATGCAAGAGAATGCTACAGTTTTTTACTCTACCACATCTGCCTCGATGGGTCTCCTGTGAGTCACTGTCTTTTGTGTTCAGTCATCACTATAAGAACTGCCATTTTCTACCCTAAATTATTTTATTTTTTAAAGAAAAGATCTGCAGGGCCAGGTGTGGTGGCTCACGTCTATATACCAGCACTTTGTGGGGTTGAGGCAGGAGAATGGCCTGAGCCCAGGCGTTCCAGACCAGCTTGGACAACATGGTGAGACGCTGTCTCTACACACACACACACACAGACACACACACACACACACACACACACACACAGAAAAGAGCTACAATAAAAACAGAATCCTATTACATCTTTCGCCACCTAGCTAAAGCACTGATTTCTAAGTTATTTTTTCAATGTTCACAATTACCTTTTTACACAAACCAAAAAAAAGAGGCATAGTAAGGCTGAAGTTGGATTATTTAGTCATTTGATAAACATATTTGAAATCCTACCAAAAACCAGGAAATGAGACCCCAAAGTGAGGGAGAAATGCCCCTCCTCTTGTAGCCTGGTGAAGACAAAAAGGAAAGAAGTAATTATAGGACAAACTAATCAAGATTAAGGTGTGGGTAGGCACATGGGCTGGGGCTGTAGAAATCACAGAATGCTTGTATTTATAAACATCTATCTCTTTACTTTCAATACAAAATAAACCTAAAAGACTCGACTCTATTCCCTGAAAGGTTATAAGACTTGCGGCCGGGCGCGGTGGCTCAAGCCTGTAATCTCAGCACTTTGGGAGGCCGAGACGGGTGGATCACGAGGTCAGGAGATCGAGACCATCCTGCCTAACACGGTGAAACCCCGTTTCTACTAAAAAATACAAAAAACTAGCCGGGCGAGGTGGCAGGCGCCTGTAGTCCCAGCTACTCAGGAGGCTGAGGCAGGAGAATGGCGTAAACCCAGGAGGCGGAGCTTGCAGTGAGCTGAGATCCGGCCACTGCACTCCAGCCTGGGCGACTGAGCGAGACTCCTTCTCACAAAAAAAAAAAAGACTTACTTGCCAATAGTCAAATCAAAAATCAAATTTAATAGCTGAATTACTCTTGACTCCTCATCCTAAATTTCAACCCTTAAGCCATACTCTCTTTAGGCACAAATGATAGCAAGTTTAACAAATTCTGTCCTATATGTGCCTTCTCACATGTCTACAGAATAGGATTAAAGATACGCAGAGTGAAATAAATAGTACTTTTTAAAAAGATAATAATTTTCTTAACTGGAAGTGAATGTTTTGAACAATTCAAGCCCTACAAAGCATGGCTGTCAGAAGAGGAAACTGAGGTTCAAAAAAGTCTCACTTTAATGCAACAGAATGAAAGGTCTCTTTGAAGTCATCAGAAGAGCTTGAAGGAAAAGAGAAACAGAAGGCTATTGTGAGCTTTAGCCTCCACATGATGACCCCCCAAGCACACTGCAATGGTAAACAAACAAGCCTCTGAGTCTGAATCTGATTCGGTGGCCTGACAAAACATCACAATTGAAGGAATCTCTCTCCTCATTCATTACTTTTCCAAAAAAGTCCCACTAGCTGGAGCTCCAGGTTTCTTGCTGGTTCCTGGATTTATTGCTTGGAAATTATAATGCATAGTGTGCCTTTCAAAAAAAAAGGTACAAGCAAATGAAAACAACCACGGTTTTAAAGCCCCATAAAATACAGTGTATGTAGCAGAAATGAACTCTGCCAGTGTTTACTATGAGGACCTATTACTCCTTTATGCTACTCGAGTGGATTTTAAACTCAAATGAATGCTACCACTGCCCACTAAACAGCAAGTTAGAGAAGCACATTCGTACACCTGCTTAACAGCTCCGCGGACTTCCCCACCACTTCCCGGGGCCAGGGCCAAGTGGCTGACCTGGAAACGCGGCTGTAGACCCCAGCCACTTGCACTCTGCTGTCCCAACAAGTAGGCTCTGAAGTCACACTTCATTTGGCCCGGCACACCCTCATCCCCATCACCCAGACCCTCAGCTGCAGGGAGGAAATTCCACGGCCTCAAAAAGGAAAAGGCTGGAAGCGGGCAGAAGTGGATGGTCCCGAGCGGTCTCGTTCCTGCTTCCCTGGTCCAAGGTGAGCCCGAGGCTCCCGCACCCCCAACTCGGAGTCGCTTTCCTGGTCGCCGCCAAGCTCCTTCCACCCCGCGGCGCCGGGGGCTGCGGTCCCCAGCCTCGGCCCCTCCGGGCCTCAGCGTTCGCCTGGGCCCCGGGGGCCCTGACCCAGACCCAGCGGCGCGCCACAGCCTTCTCGGCCAGGGTCGCCCACCCCGTGGCCCGGTCCCCGTCAGACGACCCTGCCCGGCCCGCGCCAGGCAGCCCGCAGCCCCCTCGCGGCCCGGGGCCGCCCCCCGCCGCCCGCCCGCCCACTGGGCCGCGCACCGTGTGGGACTGCAGGCTCTGGCTCGCCTCGATGGCTGCTGTCAGCGGCACCGTGTCGTCCAGCAGCACCTTGCCGGCTGGCGGCTTCTCCATGAAGGCCATCCCGGGACGCCCGGCCGCCGCAGCCTAGGGACGCGAGGCAGGAACCTGAGGCGCCGACTCCCGCCGCCCGCCCGGCTCCACCGTTCCGCTGTCAACACGCACCGCCCCACGCGCCGCCTGGCCCGCGGGGTCCTAGCGCCACCCTCCCCGCTGCCGCCGCCCCGGAGTCCTAGCGCCGACCTAGCGGAGTACGTGTGGGGGCCGCCAGCACTGTCCCCGCTGGCCCGCCCCTCCGCCCTGCGGCTGCCATGGGCTCAGGCTTCCAAGCTCCTCGCAGCCGCACCGAAGACCCCGTGCCCTTAGCTCCGGGCTTCGGACCAGTGAACACCACCCTAAGCCATCACCACCAGTATCCTCAGATCCAGGGACGCCTGGTCCTGAGCCCTGGGATCCAGGAATCTTCAGGGCGAGATTTCCAAACCAGGCCTCTCAGAACTGGGCTTTTCTGGGACCGTACGTCTTGAAACCCTCAGAACTGGACCTCTCTCACCCGCCCCCCCAGGCCCAACGACCCTAAAACTCAGAAAAAGGGCCTTCAGGATGGGACCCCCAGTCTGAGCCCTGCAAACCCAGAGACTTTCTGAAACAAGCCCTTCCGATTGAGACTTCATAGGGACTCTTGAACGAGGCTCCTCAGGCCCGAACACCTAAGAGCTGGACCCCATAATTGGAGGTCTTGGACCCCAGAACCCTCAGACCCAAGCTCTAAGAACTGGAGACCCTATAAAATGGTCCAGAGACCCCCTAGCCTCTACTCTTGGCCCCTACTGCCTGCTCAACCACATCCCTTAGACTTGGGAGTTTTTCATCCCACCATATGGGCTAGAAGAAATTTAAACCAAGAGTCAAGTCAGAGAATCTTGGGATCCACTTCTCAGCCCTAAATCTGCCCACACCAGAAGGCCTGAACCCGAAGCCATAATCCTGGCACCACCTCATCCCCCCATCTCCATGCACACCTAGAAATTTCACCCACACTGACCTTTCCTAGGGCAGCACTCCAGGATAGTGAAGAGTTAAATTTAGAATCAGAGGACCATCATCTCCATGGCTCTGGCATTTACCAGCTGTGTGATCTTTAATAAGTTACCCAACCTCTCTGAGTTCCAACTCCCCAATTTGCAAACTGGAGATAATATTATTTGTATGAAAAGGTTAATACAAGGAATGAAGTAGACCGGGAAGGGGCTTGGCACATAATAAAAACTCAAACGGTGGTCAGGCATGATTGCTCATGCTTGCAATCCCAGCACTTTGGGAGGCCAAGGCGGGTGGATCACCTGAGGTCAGGAGTTTGAGACCAGCCTAGCCAACATGGCAAAACCCCCTCTACTAAAAATATAAAAATTAGCTGGGCGTGGTGGCACACGCCTGTAGACCCAGCTACTCTGGAGGCTGAGGCAGAAGAATTGCTTGAACGCAGGAGGGGGAGGATGCAGTGAGCCAAGATCATACCACTACACTCCAGCCTGGGTGACAGAGTGAGACTCCATCTCAGAAAACAAACAGGCTGGGCGCGGTGGCTCATCCCTGTAATCCCAGCACTTTGGAAGGCCGAGGCAGGCAGATCACGAGGTCAGGAGATCGAGACCATCCCGGCTAACAAGGTGAAACCCCGTCTCTACTAAAAATACAAAACAAAATTAGCTGGGTGTGGTGGCGGGCGCCTGTAGTCCCAGCTACTCGGGAAACTGAGGCAGGAGAATGGCATGAACCCAGGAGGTGGAGCTTGCAGTGAGCCGAGATCACGCCACTGCACTCCAGCCTGGGGGACAGAGCGAGACTCTGTCTCAAAAAAAAAAAAAAAAAAGACAACAACAACAAAAAGCAAACCAAAAAAAAAACCAAACAGACAAACAAAAATACCTCAAACCGTGGTCAGGTGTGATGGCTCACCTTTGTAATTCCAGCACTTTGGGAGGCTGAGGAGAGTGGATGACTTGAGCCCAGGAGTTTAGCCTGGGCAATATGGTGAGACCCTGTCTCTACAAAAAAATTTTAAAAATAGCTGGGCATGATGGCTCACACCTGTGGTCCCAACTACTCAGGAGGCTGAGGTGGGAGAATTTTTTGAGCACAGGAGGTTGATGCCTCAGTGAGCCATGATCATGCCACTTCACTCCAGCCTGGGCAACAGAGCAAGACCGTCTCCAGAAAAACAAACAAAACAAAGTCAGTAATTAGTTTCCTCCTTCCCCTACAGCTCACAGAATGGAAGATTCCTAACTCTTAAATTGCCTCCACTAAATTTCTACATTTTAGATAAGGGAACAAAATTTCTTGGTAATTGCACCACCACCACCACCAAAATTTGACATCCCAGGAAAGGCCCACATCATGTGTAAAGGGTCCCTTCTCCAGATCTCAAGCTTAATGGGATGGTTGGGCAGCCCCATGGAGTCAAGTGGCCATGACAGATTGGTCCCATGGGCCAAGATCCAATAGAGCAAGATGTGAAGAAGGAATTATGGAACTTCATGATTCAGCCCTAAAATAATCAGAACTCTCCCTGCATTTCATTTTTGTGCCAGTGTGTTTAAAAGCAGCAGTCTATTAAAGCAAATCCATATGTCATTTAGGGAGGATTCAACTTTTTACTTTCATTTCTTTGTTTTAAGGCAAATAGATTATTTCTCTGCTAGAGTCACAGAAACCAAAATTCAGCTATAATCATTACTCCTATCGTGATGTGGACTGACCAAGAGAAGGCTCTTTTCTCTTACTGCAGGTGGGAGTATAAATTGGCCCAACCTTTTCGGAGGGCATTCATACATTCATTCAACAATTATTTGCTAAGTACCTATTATGTAATAGGCCTAGTACTAGGAGCTAGAACAAATACGTATTAAGGGCTTTGAAAATGTTCTTATCCTATGACCAAGTAATTCTGCATCTAGGAGAGTATCCTAAGAAAATAATCAAAGATCAGTTAAAAAAAAAAATAGCATGCAAGGATAAATGACTAACAGTTGGGTTTTGGACGAATCTTGGTACAATCATGAATTTTTTGCAATGTTAAAAATCAGGCCAGGCTAAGTGGTGCATGCGTGTACTCCCAGGCACTCAGGAGGCTGAGGTGGGAGGATCACTTGAACCCGGAAGGTGGAGGCTGCAGTGAGCCGAGATTGCGTCACTGCATTCCAGCCTGGGCAACAGAGTGAAACCCTGTCTCAATAAATAAACAAACAAACAAACAAAAAGTCACATGATTAAATAATATTTTGTGATCTTGAGAAATGCTCTTGATATAATAGTAAATGAAAAAGCAATTTAGCATCTGTATAATCTCAACATATCTATAGGACAAACACCAGAAGGAAATATATCAAAATATGGGCTGAGTGCAGAGGTTCACACCTGTAATCCCAGCACTTTGAGAGGCCAAGGCGGGCAGATCACTTGAGGTCAGAAGTCTCAGACCAGCCTGGACAGCATGGTGAAACCCTGTCTCTACTTTTAGAGAAAAATTAGCCAGAACATGGTGGCACACACCTGTAATCCCAGCTACTCGGGAAGTTGAGGCAGGAGAATCATTTAAACCCAAGAGGTGGAGGTTGCAGTAAGCCGATATCGTACCACTGCACTCCAGTCTCGGTGACAGAGAGAGACTCCGTCTCAAAAATAAATAAATAAATAAATATGAACAGTGGGCCTCTAAGAAGCAGAATCATGATGATTTCTTCTGTATGGTTTTCTGTATTTAACTTGTATGATTAGGGGGAAAAATGTTAGACAACTGGAGTCCAGTGCTCTGACAACTGCTTCCATAAGATAAAGTCACGATGGTAACAGGAAGAAGGCTTCGCTGGGGTTTAGCTCCATTTTCTCTGTAGTCTGTCCAGACACACAGTCCAAATGCTTTTGTAAGAGAAATCAACTTGTCCATAGTTCATACCTTACAAGAAATTTCACATGCTCTGAAAAATGCATTTTGCATACTTTTACAAATTAGATTTTTTTCTTTAAGATTATGTGATTGGCGGATGACAATCTTCATGCTTATGTTTTTGATAAATGATCACAGTAGTGATTTTTTTCTTTCAAAGTCAGTAAGTGGTACATGAAGACTTTCGATATTGCAGGTCCTGTAGAGGACAAAATGGAAAAGAAGCAGACTCCTTTTCATCCAATAATTTTTAAGGAGGATAGGAAAGTTTGTCACAGAAACAGTGACTCCAAGACAGCCTGTATTGAGTCCTGAAATTGAGGCACTGGGTACCATGAGAAGATAAGAAAGAAAAGAGTCATGACACTAGACTGGGTTATGGGGCAACTGAGGAAGAACTGAGGTTTGAGAGGGGCCTTTAAGGATGGGTGAGATTTGGATAGCAGGATATGGAGAAAGAACATTTCACTCAATCTTTTTTTTCCCAAAACGGAGTCTTGCTCTGTTGCCCAGGCTGGAGTGCAGTGGCACGATCTCGGCTCACTGCAACCTCCACCTCCGTGATGCAGGCAATTCCCCTGCCTCAGCCTCCCGAGTAGCTGGGATTACAGGTGCCTGCCACCACGCCTGGCTAATTTTTGTATTTTTAGTAGAGACAGGGTTTCACCATGTTGGTCAGGCTGGTCTCGAACTCCTGACCTCATGATTTGCCTGTCTCGGCCTCCCAAAGTGCTGGGATTATAGGCATGAGCCACTGCACCCGGCCCATTTCACTCAATCTTTTAGCAAACCCCTTGCAGAGCACTAGATACCAGACACTACGTCAGGCACAGGGGAGTTAAAACAAACAGGACAGATGTCATCTGCTATCAAGCTGCTTACCTACATGAACGAGAAAAACCGTGAGTCTGAGCTCAGTGGCTCACCCCTGTAATGCCAGCACTTTGGGAGGCTGAGGCAGGCGGATGGCTTGAGGCCAGAAGTTCAAGACCAGCCTGGGCAACATAGCAAGACCCTATCTCTACAAAAAATAAAGGCCAGGCGTGGTGGCTCACGCCTGTAATACCAGCACTTTGGGAGGCTGAGATGGGTGGATCACTTAAGGTCAGGAATTCAAGACCAGCCTGGCCAACATGGCAAAACCACTAAAAGTACAAAAATTGGCCAGGTATGGTGATGCACCCATGTTATCCCAGCTACTCGGGAGGCTGAGGCAGGAGAATCGCTTGAACTCGGGAGGTGGAGGTTGTAGTGAGCCAAGATTGTGCCATTGCACTCCAGCCTGGGCGACAAAGCAAGACTCTGGCTCAAAAAAAAAAAAAAAAAGAAAGAAAGAAAGAAAGAAAAAGAAAAAGAAAAAATTAGCCGGGCATGATGGTGCATGCCTGTAGTCCCAGCTATTCAAGAGGCTGAGGTGGAAGGATAGCTTGAGCCTAGGAAGGTTGAAGCTGCAGTGAGCCGTGATGGTACAACGGTACTCCAGCCTGGGCAACAGAGTGAGAACCTGTACCCACCACTCCCCACCCCTGCTAAAAGAAAGAAAGAAAAGAAAACAACGTGGATGTGCAGTGACAGGCTAGTTCAGGGGTTTATGGAAGTCTTGGGCACTGCAAAGCCATGTAGGCTGCAGGACTGGAGAGTAGAATGTGTGAAGGGCTGGGGAGGAGATGGCTCAACAGGAAAGGTGGGGAAAGGAACCCTTCCGCACCCTTCTATTCCCAGCTCTGTTACACCAGCAACTGACAGTTAAGGACGTTTGCAAGGGAACAGATACTTCCTTCAGAGGAGCCCCTCTGAGATCACAGTGACCACTGACAAACACATCTGGCCTGGGCTCCGCTGCTTCAGGGATGGGAACATGAATAACATGCAGATAAAAGTAATCAGGGGGTCGGGAGCGGTGGCTCAAGCCTATAATCCCAGCACTTTAGGAGGCCGAGGCGGCAGATCACTTGAGGTCGGGAGTTCGAGACTAGCCTGACCTACATGGAGAAACCCTGTCTCTACTAAAATTACAAAATTAGCAAGGCATAGTGGCACATGCCTGTAACCCCAGCTACTCGGGAGGCTGAGGCAGAAGAATTGCTTGAAACCGGGAGGCAGAGGTTGCATGAGCCGAGATCACGCTACTGCACTCCAGTATGGGTAACAAGAGCAAAACTCTGTTTCAAAAAAAAAAAAAAAAAAAAAAAAGGCCTGGTGCGGTGGCTCATGCCTGTAATCCCAGGACTTTGGGAGGCCAAGGCAAGGAGATCACAAGGTCAGGAGTTCGAGACCAGCCTGCTGGCCAATATGGTGAAACCCCATCTCTACTAAAAATACAAAAATTAGCCAGGCGTGGTGGCACGTGCCTATAATCCCAGCTACTTGGGAGGCTGAGGCAGAAGAACCGCTTGAACCCGGGAGGCGGAGGTTGCAGTGAGCCGAGACCGTGCCACTGCACTCCACCCTGGGCGACAGAGCAAGACTCTATCTCAAAAATAAATAAATAAATAAATAATTCAAAAAGTAGTGAATGAGTGATGAGAATGAGAAGAGGGAGATAAGTGGGGAAGTCGGGAGGGAGAGGGGAAGGTAGGCAGATAGGTAAGGAGAGAAAAAAAGACAGATTGTGACATTCAAAAACTAGGCAAAAAGCTACCCTCATAAGCCTGAGGAAGAAGCTGGAGTGTTGGTCATGGTTAAGGGCCTAAGCTCCCAGGCGACTTCTTGGGTTCATACCGGCTCCACAGCTCACTGGCAGCCTGACCTCTCTTTGCTTCAGCTCCTCATCGGCAGAATGAAGATAATGATAGCCTCCACCCTGTGGGATCATTGCGAGGACTGGATGAGCTCACGTAAGCAATGACCTGGAAGACAGGCTGGTAGGGAGAATGCAGGGTATTAGCTCTTATGTTATAAAGGAAATCAGGGTCGGGTGTGGGGGCTTGTCTCTTTAGGACTCCGGGGTCTCTTTGGGGACAGTTCCTGGCACAGAGTTTGTGCTCAGTAAATATTTGTCAAATAGATGTGTGAACAAAACAAAAAAAGGAGGCAGGGCATGGTGGCTCACACTTATAATCCTAGCACCTTGGGAGACTGAGACGGGAGGATGGCTTGAGGCCAGGAATTCAAGATCAGGTGGGGCAACACAGTGAGACCCTGTCTCTACAAAATTTTTAAAAATTTGCTAAGTGTGGTGATACATGCCTGTAGGCCTAGCTACTCAGAAGGCTGAGGTGGGAGGATCTCTTGAGCCCAGCTGAGGTGGCAGTGACCCGTGATTGTGCTACTGCCCTCCAGCCTGGTCAACCAAGCAAGACTGTCTCTAAAAAATATATAAAAATTAAAAATAAAGGAAATCAGCAGGTGAACCGTACAGGGAGAGAAAAGTTGTTCAACGGAAAGGTATTCAAATAGTTTTCTCCCTGGAAAGGAAGAGAACAGAAAAGGAATTAGAATTGAAGGTCAGAGTTGCAAAGATCATAAAATAACAGCCCTATCTAGTTTTCCTTATTAAGGAAAGGAAACTGAACGTGAGAAATCAGGTATTTGATGAAATGAAATCAGAGACAAGCTCTCAGTCTAGCCTTTCCCTTTCTCTGTGAATTCTTCTGGGAAGTGAGCCCCTTAAAATAAATATTGTGGTAAGCCTCATGATTTATTTTTATCTACCCAAATCAGTGTCTTGTTAGTGATCCTCTGAGGATACTGGACTTAAACTGGATCCATGATCCATGGGGAACTGGGTTTCAAACCCCAGGAGAGCCTTAATATCCATTTGGCATTTGAAATGGCTAAGGCCTAGCTGGGCATGGTGGCTCACGCCTATAATCCCAGCACTTTGGGAGGCCAAGACAGGCAGATCGCTTGAGCCCAGGAGTTTGAGACCAGCCTAGGCAACACAGTGAGATTCTCGTCTCTACAAAAAGTCATAAAATTAGCTGGGCATGGTGGCATGTGCCTGTGATCCCAGCTACTCAGGAAGCTGAGGTAAGAGGATCACATGAGCACAGGGAGGTCAAGGCTGCAGTAAGCTGTGATCCCACCACTCCACTCCAGCTCGGGTGACAGAGCCAGACCCTGTCTCAAAAAAAAGAAAAGAAATGGCTCGGGCTGAACATAGGGAAACGCCCCCAAGGCTGGAGCTGATCTAATTTAAATCGGTTTTGTTTCTATAGTCTCAGGCTGCCTAAGGCTAATGAGGAATGAGGGAACCTCAGCTTTTGCCACACACACAACTACTCAGGGCTAGCAAAAAAAAAAAAAATATATATATATATACACACACACACACACACACATACACACACACATATACACATGTATGTGTATATATATATTTATATTTCCCACTGTTGCCAAATGTTTAGATGGCCCACAGGTTGTTTGTCTAACAACTTGATGTTTGCCCAGATTGACTGAAGATAATGAGTTTTAGTGAGGATGCTCCTTAGGCCTGGCAACTACTCTACAAAATCAGATCACAGAAGCTTGTGAAAAACTCAGTATTTCCTAAGTAGCATGGCCTCCCAACTCAAAATGCTTTTATTTCTTTTTTTTTTTTTTTTGAGACGGAGTCTCGCTTTGTCGCCCAGGCTGGAGTGCAGTGGCCGGATCTCAGCTCACTGCAAGCTCCGCCTCCCGGGTTTACGCCATTCTCCTGCCTCAGCCTCCGGAGTAGCTGGGACTACTCCGCCACCTCGCCCTGCTAGTTTTTTGTATTTTTTAGTAGAGACGGGGTTTCACCATATTAGCCAGGATGGTCTCGATCTCCTGACCTCGTGATCCGCCCGTTTCGGCCTCCCAAAGTGCTGGGATTACAGGCTTGAGCCACCGCGCCCGGCCTTTATTTCTTTAAATATTTATAATCTGGATCTAAAATCAACAAAACTCAACCCACAGTCATTCTTATTTCCTTTACGTGTTGATATTTTCCACCACATCACAGGGGACTGCTGCCCAGGGTTTATAAGAAGGTCATTTGAATTGCTTTATAGCTAAAAACCACCTTAGGGATTAACTATGGGGCCTCCTATTAATCTTGTATTTATGTGTTGTTAACATTGGTTCTGGGTTCCTTACGATTTTTGAATTTTTTTTTTTTTTTTTTTTTTGAGATGGAGTCTCACTCTGTCGCCTAGGCTAGAGTGCAGTGGCGCAATCCCAGCTCACTGCAAGCTCCGCCTCTCGGGTTCACGCCATTTTCCTGCCTCAGCCTCCTGAGTAGCTGGGACTACAGACACCCGCCACCTCGCCCAGCTAGTTTTTTTTTTTGTATTTTTTAGTAGAGACGGGTTTTCACTGTGTTAGCCAGATGGTCTCGATCTCCTGACCTCATGATCCACCCGCCTCGGCCTCCCAAAGTGCTGGGATTATAGGTGTGAGACATCGCGCCCAGCCCAATTTTTGAATTTAAATGGTTTCTTCTAGTTGGTGATTCTGCTCCAACCCATAATTTCTCTGAAGATGCTGAGAATTAATTTATCTGCTGTGTTTGTAACCCAAAATAAAAGCAAAGATAAGAACAAAGGAGTTGAAACATCTGGGACCCTGGAGATACCTGTGGACCAACACTAATTCAGCAGCACTCCCATTCTGCTCAGACAGAGCTAGATAATAAGCTATGCTGATACATGAGGCATTCACAGTGGCACAGTTGCTCAGAGTGACAGTCATCCCTTGGTAGAAAATGTTTTAATATAAAAACTTAATAGATGTCATGGCAATTTTCTTTGGGAATAAATTGGTCTCTGAATCATACTCTAAAAACATAAAGGAAAAATGACTAATAGTTCAGCACAAAATGAAAACCTGTGGTTGCCTAAGAGGTATCAGTGTGCATTTAGCAATTTCTTCTTTTTCTAGGTGAATATGTACGTCAGGTCCACAAGACAAATGGTGGCTGTTGCCAGGCTTTCTTCCCATTGCTACTCAAGATTTGCTCCTCAGAAAAAGAAATAAGTGGCATTTCACCAATATGGAAATGTTTCTAATAGAATATAAAAATCCATTAAGCAATTTTCCAGTACATTAGGCTAAAAGTGCTTAAAACGAGTATCTCTGTGACAATTAAACATCACATAATTTGCAGTTGCATAAACCCCTATGTAGAAAGTGCTAGAAGAATTTGGACTTTTTTTTTTTTTTTTTTGAGACGGAGTCTCGCTCTGTTGCCCAGGCTGGAGTGCAGTGGCCAGATCTCAGTTCACTGTAAGTTCCGCTTCCCAGGTTTACGCCATTCTCCTACCTCAGCCTCCCGAGTAGCTGGGACTATAGGCTCCCGCCACCACGCCCGGCTAGTTTTTTGTATTTTTTTAGTAGAGACAGGGTTTCACCGTGTTAGCCAGGATGGTCTCGATCTCTTGACCTCGTGATCCGCCCGTCTCGGCCTCCCAAAGTGCTGGGAATACAGGCTTGAGCCACCGCGCCTGGCCGCCTTGGCCTATTTTAGTCATTAATTTTGTACTCGCTTCCACATGTGACCTGGTACAGTCAAGGCCACTTCTCAATTATCTGGGAGAGGATCTCCTAATTTGAGGATCACTCAAGCTTTCATTAAGAGTCATTCTTTTGAGCAGTTTGTATAGACTCAGAATGAGAAAGCCAAGCAACCAGTTTTCCTGATAGCCAGCTTTAACAAAGCATGTGTGGTTTGAGAATCTTGACTCTAGATAAAAATGACAAGTTATTATTTAAAGAGAAGTACTGATAACTTCTTGTCTACTTCTCTGTTTCCAACCTTTATTGATTTATAGATTTCAAAGACCATGACTCTTAGGCAGCATAAAAATGTGGAAATCTGTATGCAGAGGCTCATTCCAGCATTTTGGGAGGCCAAGGCAGGAGTATCGCTTGAGATCAGGAGTTCAAGACCACCTGGGCAACACAGTGAGACCCACATTTCTACAACAAAAATACATACATTTTAAGAAAGTGAACATGAAGGCCGAGCACAGTGGCTCATGCCTGTAATCCCAGCACTTTTGGGAAGCCAAGGTGGGAGGACTGCTTGAGCCCAGGAGTTGGAGACTAGCCTGGGCAACAAAGTGAAACCTCATCTCTGCAAAAAAATCAAAAAATAAGCCAGACGTGGTGCTGTGTGCCTCTGTTCTCTGCTATACAGAAGGCTGAGGCAGGATTGTGTAAGCCCAGGATGTGCTACAGTGATTGCACCACTGCAACTCAAGCCTGGGAGACAGAGTGAGACTCTGTCTCAGAAAACAAACAAAAAAACCAGTGGAAATGCTCACATTGAGAAGCTACTTTTTTTTTTTTTTGAGACGGAGTCATGCACTGTTGCCCAGGCTGGAGTGCAGCTGCGCGATCTCGGCTCACTGCAAGCTCCACCTCCCGGGTTCACGCCATTCTCCTGCCTCAGCCTCCCGAGTAGCTGGGATTATAAGCACCTGCCACCACGCCCGGCTAATTTTTTGTATTTTTAGTAGAGACGGGGTTTCACGGTGTTAGCCAGGATGATCTCTATCTCCTGACCTCATGATCCACCTGCCTCGGCCTCCCAAAGTGCTGGGATTACAGGAGTTGTAGCAGGACGAGCTGCAGACAAAACCTCTCAGACACCAAGTTGTAGAAGGAAGAGCTTTATTCAGCTGGGAGCATCGCCAAGCTACTGCCTTAAAATCCAAGCTCCCTTGAGTGCACAATTTCTGTCCCTTTTAAGGGCTCACAACACTAAAGATTTCACATGAAAGGGTCGTGATTGATTTGAGCAAGCAAGGGGTACGTGACAGGGTTTGCATGCACCGGTTGTCAGAGAGAAACAAAACAGGACCGGGAGTTTCACTATGTTCTTTTATACAATGCCTGGAATCTATGAATAATATCGGTTTCTAAGTTATGAGTTGATTTTTAACTACTGGGTTTAGGCCAGGCAGGTCCAGGCCTGGTTTTGGGCCTGGCACCGTGCTGCTTGTCTTTGGTTTTACTTCTTTGTTTTTTTCTTAGAACAGGTACTGAGTATAAAACAATATAAAACAATATGAGAGGATCTCTCTCTTTCCTCATTCCACCCTTTTGAGACTCTCACTTTTTATTAGTGGGAGTTCTCACTCTTATTTTTCCTAGTTATGTCTTTTTATGCAGTAGATTGATAGTGATTCATGTAGTATACTTGTGCTGAAGCATTTTGATGAACTAAGGTAGCAATGAAGCTCTTTTTATCATTTGAAGAAGTACAGATAGCAAACAAGGGAGCAGTAAGCAGGTTCTTCTTATTATTATAACTTTTATTATAAGAGTTTTAAATCCTCCTAGTGCTGGGAACTAATTTTTAAACATGGGTTCAGGGTCTGAGGGGTTTGTGATTAACAATTCTAAAGGGTTGCAGCTCCCACTCATGCAGGAGGGGCTGACTTTTCCTTTCTGGAGCCAAACAGGATCTTTTTTATTTTTTATATATATTTTTTAAGTAGCCCAAATGACACAAGACCAGTATTGACACATTTCACCTAAATTTGATTCTTGACAGCTGTATTTATTTTTTTGCCGTGTAACTTTTTTCTTAATCTAGAGAACTGCATCCCATTCCATGCTGCTTATTACTAACAGCAGTACCTGTGTTAAATTTTAAGGTTACATTTTTGGGGATCCCTCTTTCTTCTGTTCTAGCTATTACTTTACTTGTGTCACTTAGAAAAGGACCAGTCCTTAGTCTTATTTTAAAAACTGTGATCATGGGAGGCTTAAAATGAGTTATAACACGCATCAGGTTGGTTATTTCCTGGGCTACATACCTTGGATAGAATATCATTATACAAACAAGTTTCTTTTAGAGTCCTGGTACACTTATAATAACTATAAAATAATAGGACTGTAGCAATCTTTTGTCCTACCTCAGAGACTTGATGTCTTAGGAAGGAACAGCCCTCAGTCTTAGGAAGGTCAGTTGAAGTCCTTACAGTACAAGTCCAAATTTTAAGGAAAATGAATCCCATGATGAGTTTCCTCATGCTTCAGCCGTGCGTGGATCAGTCAGCTTCAGGGTGTGACTGGAGCAGGGCTTGTCTTTTTCAGAGTCACTTTGCAGGGGTTAGCAAAGCTGCTCCCATCCACGTACAGCTCCCAGTCTACAGATGTTTAAGGATGGTCTCAGAGGTTAGGCCCACTAGAATAAACTGAGTCCAATACTTTTACACAGTTATGTTTAACTGGGCTCTTTGATACCAGGAGCAAGGTGGCGGGTTTACAGTGTTGTAAACTTTAATGGTTATGCAGGGATTTTTTACAGAGCAAGCTTTGGTATCTAGATAGTCTAGCATTTATTAGCTAATGGTGTCCTTTGGTATTTATTAAAATCACCACAGCATGAGGGGACTTTATGTTTAGGTTTTGCCTAAGAGTTAGCTTATCTGCTTCTTGTGCTAATGGGGCCATTGCTGCCAGGGCCCTTGGACATGGGGACCAGTCTTTGGAAACCCTGTCTAGCTGTTTTGAGAGATGGGCTGCTGGCCTTGGCCAGGGCCCTACAGTGTGGGTTAAAACTCCAACTGCCATTTGTTTTTTTTTTTTTGACTTATAGAGTGTAAAGAGTTTTGTCAGGTCAAGTAGCCTCAGGGCTGGGGCCGACGTTGAGTTTTTCTTTTTTAACTCATGAAAAGCTTGTTGCTGCTGGTTGTAATAGATGTAGTTTATCTAATTTATATTTTTATTGACTGTCATTTACTAAAATATTGATTTAAATCCTGTAACTATTTGATTTCGAGCTTTAAATTGATCTGGTATTTCTTGTGGTTAATTTCAAGGTTAAATTGATCTGGTGTTTCTCCAATTGCATCTAAATAGATGTGAGAGTTGAAAGACCTATAAGGGGCTTCTCTCACTTTATGATGTCTTATTATTATTATTATTATTTTCTGGTTGAGGAAATGCCAGGGTGAAAGGGATAGCCAAATGGACTAAAGCACAAGTGTCACTCTAGTTATTTGGCAGAGTGCCCAGTAAAGGTCCACCACAATACCACCACACATCTGCTTAGGGATGCACAAGGGCTGACTGATTGATAAGCTCTTAAAAATTCTTAAGCTCACTGCATCCCTTCAGGTCTCCAAGGAATACTGTCTCCTCCTTGCCATGAGAGACACAAAGTGAACTTAGTGTTGGGAGATGGAAGCTGGATGGCCCTCGGGGACTGATCTGCAGGGACTTTGGGATATAGCAGAGAGAGCTTGGCATGACTTATTACTCCAGGCTGTAGAATCCTGGAAAAGAGCTACCATGTAGCCCATGCCTGGTTGACTGGAGGACCACCCTAGTGGAAGGGTGACAATCAGGGCCTCTGGCCTGCCATGTGCACAAGCATAACAATTGCTTTTGTTTAACGTGCAGATGGAATATTTGATCCATTTCAACCAGGCATTTACATCTTGGTATGCTGTCTTAATTGCCAAAGTTTGTTTTAAGTCTTTAACTTCTATGATCTTCTAGTAAAATGAATGTTTTCTTTAGCACCTTTTTTTATTAGTTTTTAGACCAAAAACAACTAACCACCATTTTATGTTTAACAATGCTTTTTGTATGATTTTTATACCAGATAAGCTAAAATTTACCTTTATATTAGTGTGCTATTAATTTTAATAAAACCCTGTAGACATATTTATCCAATTTTTCATGTTTGACCATAAGGTAAGATTTTATAGACTCTTTTTAACCTTTTAGAATTTTTGTTAAAGAGCAGGTTGATGTTTTAAGAAAAACCTGTTGCATTATAAATGTCCAGTTCACAGAAAAACTGGATACCTTTTAAACTCTAGCTATTATGTTTACACACAGAATTTTCTTTACAATTAATGTTTTAAAATTTGCCTAAACTTTCAAAACAATAATTTTTGACCTTTTAATGTAGGTAAAAATCCACATTCTTATGCCTCTTTATAATCTTTTTACTAAAGGTATTTTTTTTAATACACTTTGCACATAAACTCTTTTTTCTAATAGTACTCAGGAGGCCATATTATTTTAAAATTATACGACATTTTTTGCATAAAAATTTTTTATAACATTTTTTTCTTTTACGACTTTCGCAATTTTTTTTTGACATGTCTCAACTTTCTGACTTATCACAAACTTTTTTAAAAAAAAGTAACCAGTTATTTCAGGACAAGAATTTACCATATAACATTCTTTTTATGTAAATTCTGCCTCCCTTTTTTCCTTTCTTGAAAGTTTTCAACATAGTTCTCAGTGGGGTGGGCTTATTTTGCACCTGACCCATGTTTTCTCAAGACAAAATACCACACTCACACCACACACATTCACCACAAAACATAGAACGGGTAAAGAGGGCACACACACACACACACTTTTATCGTTTATACCAAACCAAAATCAGAATACCACGAAATTCAAAATCCGAGTACCAAGAAATTTAAGCCAAGTCAAAACCAAAACCAAAGTATCCGGCAATTTAAGTCAAGACAAAACCAGAACAAAAGTGCCAATATAGGCACACCATGGGTGATTAGGCCACGCTTCCACTCAAATGGAGTGGGGCAAGTTCCAAAGACTAGTCTTACAGTCTTACCAAGTTTCAGATGTCCGGACTCCAAGTGCCAGTTCCTTCCCGGTGTTCAGCTACTGTGTTAATCCTCTGTGGGGGCCTGCTACGCACTGCTCTGATGAGGTGTTCTACCAGGAAAACTGCCTACCTGGGAGCACTCTGGTTCGCGTCACTCAGGCTGGCCAGAGTCCTCCGCAGGGATGCTCCACAGAGCAGGCCTAAGCCGCCTAACAGGCTGCCTCAGCTGTCCATCAGTTACCTCGCTTCCCGGTCAGGGAACCAAGAACTGTAGCGGGACGAGCTGCAGACAAAACCTCTCAGACACCAAGTTGTAGAAGGAAGGGCTTTATTCAGCTGGGAGCATCAGCAAGCTACTGCCTTAAAATCCAAACTCCGAGTGCACAATTTCTGTCCCTTTTAAGGGCTCACAACACTAAAGATTTCTTTTTTTTTTTTTTTTGAGACGGAGTCTCGCTCTGTCGCCCAGGCTGGAGTGCAGTGGCCGGATCTCAGCTCACTGCAAGCTCCGCCTCCCGGGTTTACGCCATTCTCCTGCCTCAGCCTCCCGAGTAGCTGGGACTACAGGCACCCGCCACCTCGCCCAGCTAGTCTTTTGTGTTTTTTAGTAGAGATGGGGTTTCACTGTGTTAGCCAGGATGGTCTCGATCTCCTGACCTAGTGATCCACCCGTCTTGGCCTCCCAAAGTGCTGGGATTACAGGCTTGAGCCACCGTGCCCGGCCAACACTAAAGATTTCACATGAAAGGGCCATGATTGATTTGAGCAAGCAAGGGGTACGTGACAGGGTTTGCATGCACCGGTTGTCAGAGAGAAACAAAACAGGACCGGGAGTTTCACTATGTTCTTTTATACAATGCGTGGAATCTATGAATAATATCGGTTTTTAAGTTATGAGTTGATTTTTAACTACTGGGTTTAGGCCAGGCAGGCCCAGGCCTGGTTGTGGGCCTGGCACTGGGCTGCCTGTCTTTGGTTTTACTTCTTTGTTTTTTTCTTAAAACAGGTACTGAGCATAAAACAATATAAAACAACATGAGAGGGTCTCTCGCTTTCCTCAGCGTTGAGCCACTGCGCCCTGGGGCTACTTTTGAAACTTACACAGTATAAATCAACTATCATTCAGATCTGACATCCCTTCCCTTCCCTATATTTTTCATCTTTAACCCTTTAAGCAATTCTTCGGTGAAGACAAATAATCACTGAATGTTGGCTTAAAAAAAGGGTAGGTGATATGCATGGGTGGAAGACTTTCAACTAACAGTATTAGGAAAATGCTACAACTCTAGCAGGAAATAAGATCTAGAACATTCCGAAAGCAAAAAGATTGCTATAGAATGATTCCCATTATTTTAATGCCATGTAAGATGCTATTACAGAAACTGACAGTGCTCCAGTTCCAGCAATGCCAATGAAGGAAATAAAAATATTTCTCCCCAAAATATGTTATATTTTCAGATCGCTGTTCAGAGAGCCAACAGAAGTAGCCTTGCAAAGTTGTCTTTTGTGGGGGAAACTTGTATTTGCAGAGAATCTGCTTGATGCAGCCTGGCTTTCCCTTGTCTGGATCTCGGGAAGATTAACTTAGTCTGACACTTTAAAGGTCTGAAATATGCTGGGACATGGTGGCTCACACCTGTAATACCAGCACTTTGGGAGGCCAGATCACCTGAGGTCAGGAGTTTGAGGCCAGCCTGGCCAACATGGTGAAACCCCGTCTCTACTAAAAACGCAAAATTAGCTTGACATGGTGGCGTGCGCCTGTAATCCCAGCTACTGGGGAGGCTGAGGCAAGAGAATTGCTTGAACCTGGGAGGCAGAGGCTGCAGTGAGCCAAGATCACGCCATTGCAATCCTGCCTGGGCAATAAGAGCAAGACTCCATCTCAAACAATAACAAAAAAGGTCTAACACATTCATCATCTATTCTTTTGAGGGTTGCCACCTGTGGAGCTTCATTTATGTAACAAGACCACCTTTGCTAGCCAGGCTTCCTCTTCTCCCGCTCCTGGAAACTGTCATGCCACTGATCCGAGTCCACTCTTTCTGTAACCTTAAGGTGGTATTTAAACTTCTAAACCCTATTGTGTAGGGGTTTGGGGGGATAATCACTCTGTGGCTCTCCCCTTCATGCAAGCTAATATATTGGTATGCCTTTTCTCCAATTAATCTGCCTTTTCTCAGTTGATTTTTCAGAGTGAACCTTCAGAGGGCAAAGGGGAAGTTTCCCTTTGGCCCCTACAGGAACCTAAGACCCACAGAGTGATGGAAAAAGGAAAGGCTTTGGAGCCAGGCAGGTCCAAGTTTGAATCCCAGCTGTACTGCTTATTCACTGAACAACCTCGGGCAAGTCACAGTTATCCTACTTAAAAACAGGATAACGTTAACTTCACAAAGTTGTTTCAAGGATTAGCATTAATGTAGAAAATCAACGCATCAGGCACTGAAAATCAACTCATCAGGCACTGAAAAAATGTATCAATGATCACATCCCGTTCCAGTTATGGACATAACTTTAAGACTGCTGCTAAATCCCAGGGAATGAGTTCTGCAGGAGCAAGCAGTTTTGGCCTCAAGTCCATATATTTTTGCCTCATGTTTCCCATTGTGTTTTGCCATTTGAACACATTTTCAGCACGTCTAGTGATTCACCTATAAACATCTTCTTTAGCTGGACCTCAGCCTGCATATACTGCGCATTCTGAAACTCACGAGAACAGTATCCTTGCTCCTCACATTGATTTTGGTCTTGTCTTCCACCTTTGAAAACAAGAGTTATGGTATAATACAATATTAAAGTTTTAAAGTACTAACTTTATACACAGCACTGCCCTCTAGTGACTAGAATAATCCATTTTTTTTTTCTTTTTTCTTTTTTTTTTGAGACTGAGTCTCACTCCATCACCCAGGATAAAGAGCAGTTGGCCGGGCGCGGTGGCTCAAGCCTGTAATCCCAGCACTTTGGGAGGCCGAGACGGGCGGATCACGAGGTCAGGAGATCAAGACCATCCTGGCTAACACGGTGAAACCCTGTCTCTACTAAAAAATATAAAAAACTAGCCGGGCGAGGTGGTGGGCGCCTGTAGTCCCAGCTACTTGGGAGGCTGAGGCAGGAGAATGGCGTAAACCCAGGAGGCGGAGCTTGCAGTGAGCTGAGATTGCGCCACTGCACTCCAGCCTGGGCGACAGAGCGAGACTCCGTCCCAAAAAAAAAATAAATAAAATAAAATAAAATAAAAAAAAAAAAAAAAAAAAAAAAAGAGCAGTGGCACGATCTGTGATCAGTGCAACCTCCGCCTCCCAGTTCAAGTGGTTCTCCTGACTCAGCCTCCGAGTAGCTGGGATTACAGGCATGCACCACCACGCCCAGGTAATTTTTTTGTATTCTTAGTAGAGATGGGGTTTCATCACGATGGCCAGGATGGTCTCAATCTCTTGACCTTGACCTTGTGATCCGCCCGCCTCAGCCTCCCAAAGTGCTGAGATTACAGGCGTGAACCACCACGCCTGGCCTAGAATAATTATTTCTAGTCATCTGTTCAGCTGCTCTCTGGGTAAAAATTAAAAATTCTGTCATAGATTGTTTTGAATGTATTGGCTGACATAAGATACATGGAAATCATAACTACAATGAGATACCACCTCATGCCCAATAGTAGTTTGAAGAACAATTTGACAATTCTTTATATTAAAGTTACACGATCCAGCAATTCCACTCGTGGAATTTAAAACCTGTGCACATAAAAACCTCTTCTATAATGTTCCTATTAAACAGTCAAAAAGCAAAAATAATCCAAGTATCAACTGATGGATGGGTAAACACAATGGAATATTATTCAGCCATAAAATAAAATGTACTGATACATGCTGTAAAATGGATGAACCCTGAAAACATGCTATATCGAAGAAGCCAGTTCCAAAGGACCATATATTGTATGAACTTATATGAAATGTCCAGAACAGGGAAATCCATAGACACAGAAAGTAGACTGGTGACTCCCTAGGACTGGAGGAGATAAATGGATTGACTGCTAATGGGGGTTTCTTTTGGGGGATGAAAATTGCTAAAAAAAATTGATTTGGTGATGGTTGTACAACTGTGTGGATATTCTGAAAACCACTGAAATGTACACTTTAAAAAGGTGAATTTTATGGTATGTGAATTACATCTCAATGTTATTAAAAAATGGAAACAAAAGTGTTGGCTGTGTTGGGATGGCCATTTAGTACTAACATGCTAGGTACATCTTCCCTTCAATATAACCTCCCTGGCCCCCAGCCCCCAAAGTCTTAAGAATTTGGCCTCCATAGTCTTCTTAATATTTCTTTATTTCTTACAATTTTTTTTTTACCATAGGCATGTATTATTCATATAATGAGAGGTAGATCCAAATTTTCAAGGAATAATCTGAACTTTTAAAAGAGGAACTGTACTTAAGAACACTAATAGAGGTTGGTTGACACCCTGAAAGACTGGTCTGTTATGTTTAACTGTGGGCCAGTCAGCTTCAAACTCAGGAAAACCTCTCACCTCAGTTGCAGGGGAAATGGGCAACAGTAATTAGAAGCTACTGGTGATAGGCTGGGCCCTGTGCTTAACTCCATCTATCATCTCCACCAACCATCCCATGTGGCATGTGTTACCACTATTTTATAGATCAGAGTTTACATAACTGAGACCAAGCATGCACATACGCCCCTCCCCTGAAACACAAGTCTCACTGAAGGTAGACCCAAGGTGCCACCTTGTGACTCAGATACTTAAGAACAGGGCCTAAAAATATTCATTGATAAAAGGTAGGTGTTCAAAGATGACCCAACTTCTATTTTCACCTTCAATAATTGTTACAGTTAAAATTCAGTGAGAAGCTGCTTCTACAAAGATATAGGTAGGGTTCTGTTATCCAAATGCAAATCTATCTAGGTCTGAATTCCTAAAAGTACAATCTTTTTTTTTTTTTCTGAGGTGGAGTTTTGCTCTGTCACCCAGGATGAGTACAATGGTATGATTTTGGCTCACTGCAACCGTTCAAGCGATTCTCCTGCTTCAGCCTCCCAAGTAGCTGGGATTACAGGTGCCTGCCACCACACCCAGTTTTTGTATTTTTAGTACAGATGGGGTTTTACATGTTGGCCAGGCTGGTCTTGAACTCATGACCTCAAGTGATTCGCCTGCCTCGGCCTCCCAAAATGCCGGGATTACAGGCGTGAGCCGTCATGCCTGATTTAAAAGTAGAGTCTTCAAATAACCTTCCCAATACTTTTTTCTTTTTTGAGACAGGGTCTCACTGTCTCTCAGACTACAGTGCAGTGGTACGATCTCAGTCTCACCATAGCCTCCAGCTCTCAGGCCCAAGCAATTCTCCCACCTCAGCCTCTCGAGCAGCTGGGTCTACAGGGCCAAGTCACCAAGCACAGATAGTTGTATTTTTTTTTTTTTGGTAGTGATGGGGTTTTACCATGTTGGCCAGGCTGGTCTTGGACTCCTGACCTCGTGATCCACCTGCCGCAGCCTCCCAAAGTGCCAGGATTATAGGCATGAGCCACCGGGCCCAGCCCACTTCTTGAATTAAAAAGCAAAAAACAAAAAAGCCAGGCAGATAATGAAAATCCTGCATACACTCAAGTCTGCATGAAGCATAAGGCCAAACTGGAAAGTGGCCATTTGAACAACCCTCTACCTGCTCCCTTCCCATAACTAAGATGGGCTTCTGGGCCTATAAACCATTCTTTGGTGAAAAGCAGCAATCCATTTCCCCAGAGGCTCTTTAACTACAGCATTGGTGTTTGAGGTTACATCTGTAAACACATATTTCAGGATTTCGGAGCTTCTGGAACCATAACTTTAACCCAGCCTTCCATAACAGTCTTTCTACTTTCTATTACAGAACATGACACTGCAATAATAGCAATGAACCGCTTCAGCTTTTTCACTTCTGCAGAAGCTAAAACAACTTCTCCAATATATAAAGGGGCTGGAAAGCTAATTTCCTGGGAAAGAAATACACAACCTGGCCCTGGCATTTTAGTTCCCAGGAGAGCTGAGATAAGTCCATTGATCAAAACTCCATGTACAATTGTATTTCCAAACTTGGTGTGTTTTGCAAAGTCTTCATTTAAATGCAAAGGATTGACATCCCCCGTTAATTCTGAGAAGGTAGCCACATCTGTCTGTGTGAAGGCCCTCCTAAGTTCAGCGCGGTCTCCAACTTTGATGTGCATATGCTGAAAGTGCTGCAGGGTCAGCACTGGCAGGTTCAGGCAGACTGTCCTCCGAAGCCCACCCCACCAAAAGCGATGGCTGGAAATTAGTGGGAACATCTTCAGCACCCACAAATTTCATCAAGAGCTTTTAGCCTGCTTCAGTCTTCAAACATGCAGGCACCAAAAAATAAATATGAGAGTGGAGGAATGTTTCCAAAATGGAAGACTATTCATTCAATCCAATACTAGTTCCCTACTATTACCAGATAATGCAAGGAGAAATGGAGAAACCTACAAGAGAAAGAAAAAGGTTAAAGCATCGGGAGAAACTCCACTGAAGCACAGGGCAATGGGGAAACATGCCCAGTTTTACAGGATTAACAAAACTGATGCAGGAGCATTTTACAGAGCATCCTGAGAGGAAGCCTTCAACGACAAGTAGTCACAGCTCAAAAAGAGCATACTAATATGTAACACACAAGGCATTAAGCGTTAAGTGAAAAATAAGCCTTAAGGATTGCAAGTTTTATCCCAAAACATCTCCCACAGAATTTAAAATCTAAGTGCTCTGGCTCACATTTTTGGAAACAAGTCCTTTATTTTCCCCTACTTAGATCATTTTAATCATATTACATTTATGCAAGCACAAAAATGAGTTTAGTGTATTAAGAAGCAGTCGACCCACCACTCAATCTTGTTTGCAATATGTGAGGGAATAGTCTTTACCTGAATCACCCGGAAAGCACATTTTTTGCCTTTATAGGATCCTAACAGGGTCAAAGAGCTCCACAATTTGACAAGGCCACTGCAGAAATATCAAGAAAATACACACTGTTGTCATAGGCAGACAACAAAATGAACCTCAACTAAGGTTTCTAAAATATTCACTTCTGACTTTGCAACTGTAACCATCAATGGGAAACTACAGCTGTAACCAAATCCTAAGTTTTGCCCTCTCTAGAGTACAAGTTTCTGGTGGATGAATGTTCATATTCACTCCAGTTTAAATTCCCAAAAGCTGCTCAGAGTTCACAACAAAAAAATTCTCATTCTCAGAAGAGCATTTTTGCTCTATTTCTCCATCGGTCTCTCTCTGCCCTGTTATACTATAAATGTCCCACTCTCTGTCATACCTGCTACATATTCTCAAGATGGCTGACAAGGTCTTCTCTTCATAGGTTAGTATGTCCAAAGGTAAGGCGGCATCAACCTGAATGTGGAATAATGCTATTAGCAGGCTATTCTCACCATTATTCTTGAATGCTTATCAACTTTTGACAAACATTGAGTTTTCAGCTTTTCTCCTCCACAAAAGCAGTATTTTATTTAATGGTGCTGGCGCTTTAGTTGCCTACTTACTTACAGCTCCCTCTGCCTAGCATGTTCTGCCTACACCTCTGCATATGGCTGATGTCCCTCATCCTTTGAGTCTTCATTTAAGTTGTTCCTTGACTGATCTTCAAGTTGAGACAAAGTCAGCTTGTTATGTTCTTTCTTGTACAGGACCCCACACCTTCTCTTTTATAATTCCCTTTATTCTTGTCACTAATTGTCTAACATGTTTTCCTACTACAAGAACCAAGACATCAGTCCATGTGGCAGAGGCCATGTCTGTTTGTTCACAGCTATATAAACCCCAGGAATGAGGTTTTCTACCTGACACACAGGTACACACAGACATATATATATATATATTTTAAATTTTGTATTTAGAAAAATTATAGACTCACAAGAGATCACAAAGAAATGTACAGGGATTGGCCAGGCACAGTGGCTCATGCCTATAATCCCAGCACTTTGGGAGGCCAAGGGGGGGTGGATCACCTGAGGTTGGGAGTTTGACACCAGCCTGATCAACACGGAGAAACCCCATTTTTACTAAAAATACAAAATTAGCCCAGTGTGGTGGCGCATGCCTGTAATCCCAGCTACTTGGGAGGCTGAGGCAGGAGAATTGCTTGAACCTGGGAGGCGGAGGTTGCGGTGAGGCAAGATCGTGCCATTGCACTCCAGCCTGGGCAACAAGAGCAAAACTTCGTCTCAAAAATAAATAAATAAATTAATTTTAAAAAAATGTACAGGGAGGTTCCATGCACTCTTCATCCAGCCTCCTGCAATGTCAATGTCTTGCGTAACTACATTACAGTAGTAAAACTAGAAAAGTGGTATTGGTACAATCCAGAGGTTATTCAGATTTTACCAACTGTGTATTTACTCATATTTATACCTGTGTGTGGCTCTATGTAATTTTCCCTATGTAAAATCCCACAGATTTTACCAATTGTATGTCTACTCATATTTATACCTGTGTGTGGCTCTATGTAATTTTACCAAAAAAAAAAAAAAAAAAAAAAAAGACACTGCCAAACTATGTTCCAGAGTGGCTGCACTATTTTATATACTCACTATAGTGTATGAATGATCCAGTTTCTTCACATTCTTGCTAGCATTTAAAGTTGTTATTTTTTATTTCAGTCATTCTGCTAGGTATACAGTGGTATCTCATTGTGTCATTAATGTGCATTTCCCTAATGGCTAATGTTAAACATCTTTCCATGTGCTTCTTTGCCAACCATACATTCTCTTTAGTAAAATGTCTGTTAATGTTTTTGTTAATTTAGTAAAATGTCTGTTAATGTTTTTGTTAATGTTTTGTTTTGTTAAAGTATCAAAAATGAGTTTTGATACTTCTTTATTATTATTTTCTTGAGACAAGAATCTCGCTCTGTCACCCTGGCTGGAGTGCAGTGGTGTGATCTTGGCTCACTGCAACCTCTGCCTCCCAGGTTCAAGTGATTCTCCTGCCTTAGTCTCCCGAGTAGCTGGGGTTACAGGCATGTGCCACCACACCTGGCTAGTTTTTATAGTTTTAGCATAGACGGGGTTTTGCCATGTTGGCCAGGATGGTCTCCAACTCCTGACCTCAGGTGATCAACCCACCTCAGCCTCCCACAGTGCTGGGATTACAGGCGTGAGCCACCACACCCGCGTGTTATTATTATTGAGACAGGGTCTTGTTCTGTTGCCCAGGCTGCATGCAGTGGTGCAATCATAGTTCACTACAGCCTCGAACTCCTGACCTCAAGAAATCTTCCTGTCTTGGTCTCCCAAAGTGTTGGGATTATGGGCATGAGCCACTGCATCAGGCCAAATGTCATTTATATATTCTAAACACTATAGTCCTTTGTTGGATACATGGTTTACAAATATTTTCCCCTAGTATGTAATTCATCTTTTCATCCTTTCCCACCCCCACCCCCAGCCATGGTGGTGTGATCACCACTCACTGCAACCTTGAGCTCTTGGGCTCAAGCAATCCTCCCACCCCAGTCTCTTGACTAGTTGGGACTATAGGTGCACACCACCACACCTGGCTCAATTTTTCAAATTTTTTTTGTAGAGACGAGGTTTCACCAGATACCCAGGCTGGTCTGGAGCTCCTGGGCTCAACTGATCCACCCACTTGGCCTCTGGAAGTGGTGGGATTATAGCTGTGAGCCACCGCGCCTGGCCTTTTCATCCTCTTAAAGAGTCTTTTGCAGAGGCTTTAAATTTTGATGAGGTACTTAGCATATTTTGATTTGACAGACGATATGAATCAGAAAATAATTTCCTGAGCATCCTCTGTCTTCTCTCAACTTTTTTTTTTGTTGTTGTTGAGACGGAGTCTCACTCTGTCGCCCAGGCTGGAGTGCAGCGGCCGGATCTCAGCTCACTGCAAGCTCTGCCTCCCGGGTTTATGCCATTCTCCTGCCTCAGCCTCCCGAGTAGCTGGGACTACAGGCGCCCACCACCACGCCCGGCTAGTTTTTTGTATTTTTTTTAGTAGAGACGGTTTTTCACCGTGTTAGCCAGGATGGTCTTGATCTCCTGACCTCGTGATCCGCCCGTCTCGGTCTCCCAAAGTGCTAGGATTACAGGCTTGAGCCACTGCACCCGGCCATTCTCTCAACTTCTAAAACTCTACTTCTCTACTTCTTTTCTCAAATCTGCTTAAAGTGTTGGTCTATGACAAAATAAGGAGTTGAATCAGAATGTAAACCAATAGTATCATTAATCACCGTGTTTAGTTCAGTTCATCTTTTTTTCATAAGGAGGTTTTTTTTTTTTTTTTTTGAGACAGAGTCTTGCTCTGTCACCCAGGCTGGAATGCACTGGCGTGATCTGGGCTCACTGCAACCTCCGCCTCCCAGGTTCAAGCAATTCTCTTCCATCAGGCTTCCAAGTAGCTAGGACTACAGGCATGTGCCACGACGCCCAGCTAATTTTTGTATTTTTAGTAAAGACAGGGTTTCACCATGTTTTCCAGGCTAGTCTCAAACTCCTGACCTTACGTGATCCGCTCGCCTCAGCCTCCCCAAGAGCTGGGATTACAGGAGTGAGCCACTGCGCCTGGCCCATAAGGAGACTTTCTCATTAAAAGTGGTAGTGTACTGGTTCTGCTGCAAATTCCTTATCTCTTCAAGATGGGCAAAGAGTTTGCAGGTTGCCAGTCTAGGCCACACTTTGAGTAGCACTGTGCTACAACAAACATTTGTCTACCGTGTTCCTTGTAAAACAGAAGGCATATTAGAATAAACCCAACAAAATTCATCACCTCTGAAAGTTTATTTCTGCAATTTCAAACACAGTTTTAAAATAATCTCTAGGGGAATACAAAAATTAGCTGGGCGTGGTGGCAGGCGCCTGTAGTCCCAGCTACTCGGGACGTTAAGGCAGGAGAATCGCTTGAATCCGGGCGGGCGGAGGTTGTGCCACTGCACTCCAGCCTGGGCGACAGAGCAAGACTCCGTCTCAAATAAATAAAAAAATAAAGTAATCTCTAAGAGAACCCTCATACACTACTGGGAGGAATGTAACTGTACAACCACTATGGAGAACAGCATGGAGGTTTCCCAAAAAACTAAAAATAGGTCAGGTGCAGTGGCTCATGTTTATAATCCCAGAACTTTGGGAGGCCAAGGCAAGAGGACTGCTTGAGTCCAGGAGCCTGGGCAACATAGTGAGACTTTTTCTCTACAAGTAAAAAAATTGGCTTGGTGGTACATTTGCCTGTGGTCCCAGCTACTAGGGATTCTGGGGTGGGAGAATCACTTGAGCTTGGGCGGTTGAGGCTGTAGTGAGCCATGACCATGCCACTGCACTCCATCCTGGGCATCACAACAAGACTTCATCTCAAAAACAAAAACAAAAAACAAAATAGAATTCTAAAAATAGAATACTATTTAATCCAGCAAGTCTACTACTAAGCAGAAATCCAAGGGAAAGGAAATCAATTCAAAAAGACATGTGCAGCTGGGTGTAGTGGCTCATGCTGTAATCCCAGCACTTTAGGAGGCCAAGGTGGGAGAAAAAAAAAAAAAAAAGACATGCACTCTCACATTTATTGCAGTACTATTCCCAATAGCCAAAATATAGAACTTAAGCGTCCATCAATGGATAAAAAAAAAAGTGGTATGTATTACAATGGAATATTACTCAGCCATAAAAAAAAAAAATGAAATTCTGTCATTTCTAGCACCATGAATAGAACTGGAGGCCATTTTAAGTGAAGTAAGCCAGGCACAGAAAGACAACTGTTGCATGTTCTCACTCATACATGAGAGCTAAAAAAGCAGATCTTGCCAGGTGCAGTGTCTCACGCCTCTAATCCCAGCACTTTGGGAGCCCGAGGCGGGTGGATCACCTGAGGTCAGGAGTTCGAGACCCACCTGGCCAACATGGCGAAACCCTGTCTCTAGAAAAAATATAAAAATTAGCTGGGCATGGTAGCGTATGCCTGTAATCTCAGCTACTGGGGGGAGGCTAAGGCAGGAAGATTCCTTGAACCTGGGAGGCAGAGGCTGCAGTGAGCCGAGAATGTGCCACTGCACTCCAGCCTGGGCAACAGAGCAAGACTCTATCTCAAAAAAAAAGAAAAAAAAAAAAGAAAAAAAAAAAAAAAAAAGTAGATCTCATGGGGATAGAAAGTAGATTGGTGATTACCACAGGCTGGGAAGGGTAGCAGGGTAGAGACGATGAAGGAGGAAGAAAAGGAATACAAATGTGTTTATTACAATACATGAATAAAACATTTAAAAATAGAGTTGTATAATTAAAAATTTTTTTTTTAATGTTTGAAAAGCATTCTTTCTGTATTTCTGTATTTCTTTCTTTTTTTTTGAGACAAAGAGTCTCGCTCTGTTGGCTGGAGTGCAGTGGGGCAATCTCAGCTAACTGCAACCTCCGCCTCCCAGGTTCAAGCGATTCTCCTGACTCAGCCTCCCAAGTAGCTGGGATTACAGGCATGTGCCACCACACCCGGCTTATTTTTGTATTTTTAGTACAGATGGGGTTTCACCATGTTGGCCAGGATGGTCTCGACCTCTTGACCTTGTGATCAAATTGCTGGGATTACAGGCCTCCAAATTGCTGGGATTACAGGCGTGAGCCACTGCACCCAGCCTCTTTCTGTATTTCTTACAAAGATCTTTGGAATGTTCAATCTACCAAGTGATTCCATACCTCCCCAAACAGGTCCTTCACGGCCGAAATAAGCAGCTGTTTGAACTGTGCAGCATTCAGTCCAACTCCACAATCCTGAAATTCTCTAAAAAAACATGGAAAAAAAAAAAAGACATCATATTAAATTTCATTCTATTCAGATTGATGTTAGAAAAGTAATCTAAAATAGAACTTAGGAAACTAAACTTACAGGCAGACTTTCATGTAGTGGTACTCGGAAGGGTTTTTGTAAACTACTCTTTCATATGTGGCAGCAGGGGCAGGCATCTTTTCCAGTGCTGATCACACCTACAGTAAGTCAAGAGGGCTAGAAATGACCAATGCACATGCTATTTTTCACAGTTTTGATGAGAATTTGGCCTATTTGGGTTTTTTTTGTTTGTTTGAAGGCAGGGTCTCACCCTGTCATCTAGGCTGAAGTGCAGTGGTGCAATCACAGTTCATTGTAGCCTCCACCTCAGGCTCTCCAGGCTCAGGTGATCCTCCTGCCTCAGTCTCCTGAGTAGCTGGGACTCTAGGCACATGCCACCACATCCAGCAAATTTTTATATTTTTGTAGAGACAGGGTTTCACCATGTTGCCCAGGCTAGTTTCAAACTCCTGGGCTCAAGCAATTTGCCCACCTCAGCCTCCCAAAGTGCTCGCATTACAAATGTGACCATCAGGTCTGGCCTTCCTGTTGTTTTTGTTTTTTGTTTTGGAGGAGTTTCGCTTGGTCACCCAGGCTGGAGTGCAGCGGTGCAATCTTGGCTCACTGCAAACTCCGCCTCCCGGGTTCAAGCAATTCTCCTGCCTCAGCCTCCCGAGTAGCTGGGATTACAGGCATGTGCCACCATGCCCGGCTAACTTTTTTGTATTTTTAGTAGAGACAGGGTTTCACCATATTGGTCAGGCTGGTCTTGAACTCCTAACCTTGTGATACGCCCGCCTTGGCCTCCCAAAGTGACGGGATTACAGGCGTGAGCCACAGTGCCCAGCCGCCTGTTTGGTTTTTAAAAGACTTCTGGGCACAGTAACTCATCTAATTCTGGTCAAACTAAGGTTACCGATACGAAGACAAAAGAAGTTTCTATATTCTGTATATGCCAAATTACTATACTCTTACTTAAAACATAATAACATAATTTTGGCTAACAATTTTCCTTATGAGCACCCAGCTCTGTGCTAAACATTTCACATGCCTTAGCTTGTCTTCAAAATGCTCCTGAGGTAAGCGATATTATTATTCCCATTTTTGAGAAGATGACACAGAGGTTTAGTAAACGTAGGTAACATCTTTCCAAGGGTACCCAGAGATTCCAACCGCTCTGAGCTCGCTCAAGACCAGTTATGATGCCTCTTTATCCAAAGAAAAAGGCATTAAGGAGTAAAATCTTAAGATTTGAGGAGTAAACACGAAGATCCTCTTGTTTACTCTCAGTCAACACAGAACACAAAGAGAAGAATGAGGGGTGGTCGTTCTGCCATCTTCTCCCATCCTGGGTCTGCCTGCTCTCAATCTGAAAGCCAGGTCTGTGCAAGACTGTCTGTGAACGACTGAGCTTAAACAGCACAGGGGTTGAGAAGAGGGATTCCTGGAATGGGCACTCGACGCAGCTTCTAAAAGGTCTGAACTTTCAAGAACATAGAACATGCTCATCTCTCTGCAGACAGTTCCTTTCCTTGGCTCCCCGCCAACCTTGCTCTCCCCTGGACAGGTCCTATTCATCTTCAACTTTCAGTTTAAATGTCACCTCTTCATGGAGGTCTTCTCTGACACCCTGCTCTAAATTAAATCCCCATCTTATGCAATCTCTTAACACTGTCTATTTGTTTAATATATGGATCCCCCACTGCAGGGACCAGGAAACTGAGGCCCAATCAAGGAGAGACTTATCCAAGGTCACAGAGCTACAGACCAGCATTTCCAAAACCACTCTGGGTTAGACCCAATTTCAACCACCCCCAGATGGTGACCTCTGGAGAAAAGAAGTCAGGGTCAAGGAGCTACATCTACCAATCCATTCAACAAACATTAATACTTTGGGACCTGGCGTGGTACTCATGCCTGTAATCTCAACAGTTTGGGAGGCCAGGAGTTTGAGAACAGCCTGGGAAACATAGTGAGACCCTGTCTCTCAAAAAAAAAATTTTTTTTAATTAGCCAGGCATGGTAGTGTGTGCCTGTAGTTCCAGCTACTCCAGGGGCTGAGGTGGGAGGATAGTTTGAGTCTGGGAGGTTAAGGATACAGTGCACTGTGATTGTACCACTGCACTCCAGCCTGGGTGACAGAGCATCACCCTGTCTCCAAAACAAACAAAAAATACTGTAATACTATGACACAAAGTAGGTATTCAAATGAGGGAAAAGTGATAGTGTTAATCCTATATATTCAAAAGAATCCTTGGTTTCAGGACAGCGGCAATACTTACCTGATGCTTCTTTCCTAGTCACCAGAGTGTCCCCTAACTACAAGGTCAGGGCAAACAAGAAACCTCATCTGTTTCTTTCACTGCTTGGCACATAAATGTTTTTTTTTTTTTTTTTTTTTTTTTTTTTTTTTTTTTGAGACGGAGTCTCGCTCTGTCGCCCAGGCTAAATGTTTTTTAGTGTTACTGCCTTGATGGAGCTGGCTGCCTAAAGTAGGGGAGTGAAATTACGCCCAGGGCTTAGATGCCAGTAAAATGAAGACTTACACAACGTCCACGAGATGGACAGTGGTGACGGCTGCACAGCGTTGTGAATGTATTCAATGCCACTTACGATAAATCTTATGTCACGTATTTTCTGCAATAAAAAAAAAAAAAAACTTACAAATGACAGCACTGCCCTCTGCAGGCTGTTCTGAGATTAAAGGAGAGGATGACTGGGAAATTCTTTTGTACAGACTGGTATTAAATATATTCACCACGCTCTCCACAGATGTGGGCTCACGAAGTCACTGTCACCATCATCTTTAAAGTCTTGTTGTTTGTTTTGAGATGGAGTCTCACTCTGTTGCCCAGGCTGGAATGCTTCGGGTCGAAGCAATTCTTGTGCCTCAGCCTTCCGAGTAGCTGGGATTACAGGCGTACGTCATCGCGCCTGGCTAACTTTCGCATTTTTAGTACAAATGGGGTTTTGCATGTTGGCCCAGGCTGGTCTCCGACTCCTGGCGTCAAGTGATCCGCCGACCTCGGCGCCCTCAAAGTACTGGGATTACATGCATGAGCCACCGCGCCCGGGCTAAAGTCAGCCTTTTTTAGTGGCTGCACAGGGATGCTCCTAATCTAACCTACTGGTAATAAATCTTTGATTCCCCCTACTTCCCCGCTTCTCCAACTCTACGGTGGCCCGTGCGTCCATTAACATCTACTCAAACTACAACATTCCTCTGCTCAAAACCTTGCTATGTTTCCCGTTTTATCCGGAGTACGGCCAAAGTCCTTAGAACAGCCCGCAAGGATCTGCATGGAGGTTCCGCAGGGCTGCACCCTCAACACCTCTGACCTCTTGTCCTGCCATTCTCCCTCCGCTCAATCCCCGCCACCATACAGGCCTAGCCTAGTTCTTTCGCATGCGCCAGTCTCGCTCCCACCCCTGGGCCTCGGCTCTAGCTTTTCCCCATGCTGGGAAATCTCTTCCTCCAGGCAGCCACCAGGCTCACACCCTTGCCTCCTTCTTGGCTTAGCTCAAATCTCAATCGGTTTGGCCCATTGCCCTTCTCGGCTAACAACGCATACCCCCCATGCCCCGTCCCTGCTTTCTTTTTCGTGCATTTGCCTTTTTCTATGACTATTATGTAACTCGTTTATCTTTATCTGTACTCGCCCCCCATCCCAACAGAAAGTCCACTCCAAGAATCTTGCTATCTTGTTCACTGATGTTTCCCAAGGCCCTAAAACACTGTGTCGTGTACAGTGGACGTGCAACGTCCAGTTTTGGGACTAAATCAATCACTTTTAAAAGCTCAATTTCCCTACTGTTGAGAACTTGGGTGGCTTTCAGTATTTTTCTTTTTTTTTTTTTTTGAGACGGAGTCTCGCTCTGTCACCCAGGCTGGAGTGCAGTGGCCGGATCTCAGCTCACTGCAAGCTCCGCCTCCCGGGTTCACGCCATTCTCCTGCCTCAGCCTCCCGAGTAGCTGGGACTACAGGCGCCCGCCACCTCGCCCAGCTAGTTTTTTGTATTTTTTAGTAGAGACGGGGTTTCACCATGTTAACCAGGATGGTCTCGATCTCCTGACCTCGTGATCCGCCCGTCTCGGCCTCCCAAAGTGCTGGGATTACAGGCTTGAGCCACCACAACCACCGTTTAGCGCTCACCTCGCGCCGGGCGCACGGAGCGCGCTCAGGACACGGTTCCAAAGTCGCCCGCGCCTCTGCAGCCCAGACCCTGCGCGGCACCGTACGGAGGCACGCAGCGCCCGGGGCTGGAACGGACTAGCGGCCCAAGCCGCGCCGCCCGCCCCGCGCATGCGCCCGGGGCGCGGCCAACTAAGACGGCTCCCGAACCACCACCGCTCTTTGGAGGGCTTCCACCTACCCACTCTCCGTCGGACTAGCCTGACGCCTGCCCAGACTCCTATTCACTGCAAGAACAAGCCAAGGCTTGGAGCTCCCCGGCAGCAGCCAAACCTGGGGCCGAGAAACTCCTGGTGTCTTTACGTTTGGCTTCTCCTCGTCCCGCCCCACGAAGCGTGACGCCCAGGCGGATATGACGTCACCGCGCAGCGTCGTCTTAAAGACCCAGGCGCGAATCCTGATCCGGAGCTGAGAGTGGCCGAGCTCAGCGCCCTCTGGTGTCCACTCCGGAAAAGCCGTGTGTGCAGTTTGCTAAGGGTGCGGTTTAAGGCGTGTTTATTCCGCCTTGGACGGTGCTTCATAGTTATCCAGTTCTTAATGCATTCATTAATTCAACAATTGTTTTTTTTTGTTTTTTTGGGTTTTTTTTTGAGACAGTTTCACTCTGTCGCCCAGGCTGGAGTGCATTGGCGCAATCTGGCTCACTGCAACCTCCACCTCTAGGACTCAAGCGATTCTCCCACCTCAGCCTCCTGAGTAGCTGGGACTACAGGTATGCTCCACCATGCCTGGCTAATTTTTGTATTTTTAGTAGAGACAGGGTTTCACCATGTTGGCCAGGCTGGTCTCAAACTCCTGGCCTCAAGTGATCTACCCACCTTGGCCTCCAAAAGTGCTGGGACTACAGACGTGAGCAACTGTGCCCGAGTCATTCTACACAATTTTTTTATTATATTATAATTTATTTATTTATTGAGATGGAGTCTTGCTCTGTCGCCAGGCTGGAGTGCAGTAGTGCGATCTCGGCTCACTGCAACCTCTGCCTCCCTTCAAGTGATTCTTCTGCCTCAGCCTCCCAAGTAGCTGGGACTACAGGCATACACCACCATGCCCAGCTAATTTTTGTATTTTTAGTAGAGACGAGGTTTCACCATGTTAGCCAGGATGGTCTCGATCTCTTGGACCTCGTGATCCGCCCACCTCGGCCTCCCAAAGTGTTGGGATTACAGGCGTGAGCCACCAAGCCTGGCCTAATTTTTGTATTTTTAGTAGAGATGGGGTTTCGCCATGTTGGTCAAGCAGGTCTCAAACTCCTGACCTCAGGCAATCCACCCACCTTGCCTCGCAAAAGTGCTGGGATTACAGACGTCAGCCACCATGCCCAGCCTACAAATTTATATCTAGCATCTCCTCTCCTCAATATCTCCTATGTCAAGCACTCCCCAAAGATAGTACCCACTCTCAGTGTCCCTTGTGACTCCCAGCACATAGTATGTGTTCTATCTAGGCCGTCCTGAAAAGACCCACAAAGTAAAGACTTTGTGCTAGGCACTATGCAAAATATTTTACATGTGTTGTCTCATGGAACCCTCACACAATCCTGAGATGGCTATTCCTATGATCATCTCCATTTCAAAGGTAGAAACTGAGGCGCAGTGGCTCATGCCTGTAATTCCGGCACTTTGGGAGGCCAAGGCGGGCAGATCACTTGAGGCCAGGAGTTCAAGACCAGCCTGGCCAACATGGTGAGACCCCCATCTCTACTAAAAATACAAAAATTAGCCGGGCACGGTGGTGCACACCTGTAATCCCAGTTACTCAGAAGGCTGAAGCAGGAAAATGGCTTGAACCTGGGAGGCAGAGGTTGCGGTAAGCTGAGATCACACCACTGCACTCTAGCCTGGCAACAGAAAAAGAAACTGAGGCACAGAGAGGCTAAGTTATTTGCTCAAGATCACAGTTATAAGCAGTGGCATGGGCTGTCTGATTCTAGCCAGTGCTCTACACACTGCACTGTATTACCACCAATTGAGGGGCTGCAGTGGGAAGGGAAGCTTTAGTGTAAGCCCCAAAAGGATGGAGCCTTGTCTGTGTTGCTCACCACTGCATCCCAGTTCCTGGTACCCAATGGTGACCCAACATCTATTTACTGAAGGCATTTGTTCATAAATGGATGGGCTGGTTTTGCTTGGGTTGGGGGGCAAAGGGTTGCCTTGCACAGGACAGTTGAGTCAGCGGGGATCTCCTTCCTCAATTCTTTTCTCAAAATCCCACTGTGTTGTTTCCAGCAGCTTCAGTCCTTGACCTTGGCCATGCTCTCCAGTTCTGTGGTTCCTACTTTCTTCTTCCTTCAGAGGAGACAGGGCTTGTTCCAGATGTGGGAAGAGATGGAGAAAGCAAACACAGACCCCACAGAACCTGGCATTTTCTTTCTCAAAGCAGCTTGATTTCAGAAGCCGCCAGAACTTGCTTCAAATTCATCGTCTGCCACTTACCTACCTCCCTCATCTGTCACATGGAGAGATTATTAGCAGCTACCTCACAGAGTTGAGGGAAAAAGAGTTGATGGTGTAAAGTGTCTGGCACCCCAGGAAACCCTCAGTAATATGAGAGGGTTCCTGTAAGCCAGCTGCCTGGCAAACGTATCCTGCCAGGCAGCCCAGGAAAACCAGAGCAGTTCCTGCATTTTGAACTTCAAGGAACAATAGATAATTATCACCCTGCTGCAACAAACGCTGAAAATGCAGTGTCTTCCCAGTTGCCTGAATTCTCTCATGCTGTCTTATTAATTCAGAGTGGAGGATAAAAGAGAAACCTTTGAATGATAAAGACAGAAACCTTTTGTTTTTTTGTGTGGTGACTCAGGCCTGTAATCCAGCACTTTAGGAGGCCGAGGCAAGCGGAACACCTGAGGTCAGGAGTTCAAGACCAACCTGGCCAACATGGTGAAACCCTCTCTCTATTAAGAATACAAAAATTAGCTGGGTGTGGTGGTATGCACCCTACTCAGGAGGCTGAGGCAGAAGAATTGCTTGAGCCCAGGAGGCAGAGGTTGCAGTGAGCTGAGATCATGCCACTGCAATCCAGCTGAGATGACAGAGTGAGACTCTGTCTCAAAACAAAACAAAAAAACAAAACAAAAAAAACCTTTGTTTTTCAACTAAATTTTATATTAAAAAATTTTTTTTGGACAGTGTGTCACTGTCACCCAGACTGTAGTACAATAATGTGATCATGGGTCACTGCAGCCTCAACCTCCCAGGCTCAGCCAATCCTCCCACCCCAGCCTCCCAAGTTACTGGGACTACAAGTACATGCCACCATGCCCAGCTAATTTTTAATGTTTTTGTAGAAACAGGGTCTCACCATGTCCTCAGGCTGGTCTTGATCTCCTAGACTCAAGCAATCCTTCTGCGTTGGCCTCCCCAAAATGCTGGGATTACAGGTGTGAGCTGCCTCACCGTGACTAAATTTTATTTTTTGAATAGGTACTGTAGGCTTACAGCATACATTTCAAATGACATAAAGGGATAAATATTAAAAAGTGACTTCCACCTCTTCCCCTGTTAGCCTCTCCCCTCTCCAGGAGCAACCACTAGTATGAGTTTCTTAAGTGTCCCCTGAAAAATATGATAGGCTTTTCCCTCTTGACAACATATCTAAAATTGCTCCAGATCAAAACACACAAGGCTGCCTCAGTCTTTTTTTCTTTTTTTTTGGAGATAGGGTCTCACTCTGTGAAACTGACCTTCTCAGTCTTAAAATTTGAGAAAGTTACATTTGTCTTATCTGAGTTCCTTTCTCAGTAAACCAACCATGAGTCGTCCCAGATAGTATCAAGGAGCTGAAACTCACCAGATCACTGCATTTGGATGAGTCCAGACCCTTCATCCTTCACGATGGCCTGTCTCCCACGACCTGCTTTCTGTTGACTAACTCCCCTTCCTTATCCCTCCCTGATTCCTGTTTTCCTGCATGTAGTTATATTTCTGCTGTATAAACTCCTAATTTTAGTCAGTCAGGGAGATGGATTTGAGACTCATCTCCCATGTCCACAGCAGTAGCACGCAAAGAAAGCCTTCTTCCCTGGCAATATTCATTGTTTCAGTGATTAGCTTTCTCTTTGGTGAGCGGCAGGACCTAGACGCAACTGCTGGTGTTTTGGTAACAGATTCTGCTGAGTCTAGCCTCAGCTGGATCCCATGGGGAGTCCTGGAGCATAAATGATACTAAGGAAGCTTCCAGGCTTTGAGGCAAGGGGGCCAAGCCTTCACATTCCTCCTGTCATTGGCCGCCACCTATAGGGTTGCCAGATTTAGCAAATAAAAATAGAGGATAGGCCAGGCACAGTGGCTCATGTCTGTAATCACAGTGCTTTTGGAGGCTGAGGCAGGAGGATTGCTTGAGCCCAGGAGTTATTACTCGTTTGTGTGTGTGCAAATGCACAGAAATCCCAGTGGACTGACTGATAGGGGAAGGGTGGGGCTGTGCAGAGGGTGTAGGAGACTTTTTTTTTTTTTTTTTTTGAGACAGAGTCTCGCTCTGTTGCCGGGGCTGGAGTGCAGTGGCCGGATCTCAGCTCACTGCAAGCTCTGCCTCCCGGGTTCCCGCCATTCTCCTGCCTCAGCCTCCCGAGTAGCTGGGACTACAGGCGCCCGCCACCTGGCCCGGCTAGTTTTTTTGTAGTTTTAGTAGAGACGGGGTTTCACCGTGTTAGCCAGGATGGTCTCGATCTTCTGACCTCGTGATCCGCCCATCTCGGCCTCCCAAAGTGCTGGGATTACAGGCTTGAGCCACCGCGCCCGGCCATGAGACTCTCATTTTTTAAGCAATCTTTTTGTTTGATTTTTTTTTTTTGAGACAGAATTTCGTTCTTGTTGCCCAGGCTGGAGTGCAATGGTGCGATCTCGGCTCACTGCAACCTCCGCCTCCCAGGTTCAAGCGATTCTCCTGCCTCAGCCTCCCAAGTAACTGGGATTACAGGCATGCACCACTGCACCCGGCTAATTTGTTTGTTTTGTTCTGAGTCAGAGTTTCGCTCTTGTTGCCCAGACTGCAGTGCAATGGCCCGATCTCTGCTCACTTCTACCTCCACCTCCCGGGTTCAAGTAATTCTCCTGCCTCAGCCTCCAGAGTAGCTGGGATTACAGGCATGTGCCACCATGCGTAGCCAATTTTGTATTTTTAGTAGAGACAGGGTTTCTCCATGTTGGTCAGGCTGGTCTTGAACTCCCAACCTCAGATGATCTGTCTGCCTCGGGCTCCCAAAATTTTGGGATTACAGGCGTGAGCCACTGCGCCTGGCCTAATTTTGCATTTTCGGTAGAGACAGGGTTTCACCATGTTGGCCAGGCTGGTCTCGAACTCCTGACCTCAGGTGATCCACCTGCCTCAGCCTCCAAAGTGCTAGGATTAGGTGTGAGCCACTGCACCCGACTGTTTGATTTCTTTTAAAGTGACAGCATCATTTTGGTAACACTAATTATTAAATAAAAAATCAGGACCTGCTACTTACATAGTTAGGCACAAGAGGGAGCTGTGAGCCACATCACTCTGTTTTTTCTTTTTTTTTTTCCTCTGCAAAAACAAGCAAAAATACAGAATGCCCAGTTAAATTTGAGTTTCAGATAAATAATGAGTGGGACATCTTTATACTAAAAATGTATTTGTTGTTTATCTGAAATTAACATTTAACTGGGCAAACCGTATTTTATCTGGCAACACTTGGACGTGAGAGGAGAACAGGCATAGCCTTGCAGGCATCTCCAGTCATCTGAGGGTAGCTCAACACGGCAGCCAACCCAGCAGGTCGGGGTGGATGCGGGAGTCAGTAAAGGGGACCTGGGAAGGACATAAGTACACCCCTTTCGGGCAGGAACACTGGGGGCAGTGCACCAGACAATGGTAAAAGAAGACTAGAAGCCCTTTCCTAGACCATCAAAACCACCCCCATCACCCAGGGAACAGCGAGACAGCCTGGCCCTGCCCCAGCACCCACCCCTCTGCCAGCAGCTACTGGAGGACATCTTTTCTCCTTCAGTCATTCCCCTGCTTGTCTGCAGGTTATAGCTGGAGCCATGCTTTTTGACTTGGTCTCACCCAGCATTTCTGAACTGTATTTAAATGATGGAGGAAACTTTCCTTGGAAGTGATCTTAGAAACCTCTCTCCTAAAAAATGGCTCCAGGGCCCCAGGAAGGGAGATTTTGGGAGAGGGGATAACCACTCATGAAATGAAGCAGCCTGTTTCTGAAGGGGCCTTAAATCCTTTCTTCAAATTCAGAGCTCCTCTCCTGGGGGTTCAAAGAGGTCCTTACAAAGAGATTTGCACCCTGCTTTCTCTGGAGGACTCTGTATCCCTGTTATAGGAACCTGGGGCTCTGTGGGTTGGGACCTAGAAGAGCTCCAGGGAAAATAGCAGGAGGAGGAGTGGGTAACAGTAATGTCTAGCATAACCCCATTTGTGTTATTTAAAAAAAAATAATCCACAAAACCTACCAGTTTTACACTGCTTACCTGTATGTATGTGTGCAAATGCACAGGAACCCCAATGGACTGACTGATGGGGGAAGGGTGGGGCTATGTAGAGGGTGTAGGAGACTCTCCTTTTTTAAGCAATCTTTTTGTTTGATTTCTTTTAAAGCGACAGAGCATCATTTTGGTAACACTAATAATTATTAAATAAAAATCAGGACCTGCTACTTATATAGTTAGGCACAAGAGGGAGCTGTGGACCTATCTGTATGCTGCTCCTTCCACGTTGGAAGAAAAAAATGCTTCCTCAGCCCAACCTTAAGGCAGGAGAGCTGGACTTGGAAAGCAGGCTCCCATCCCTTATCTGCAATCCTAAAAAAAAAAAAAAAGAGAATCTGGAAACCAAATATCTTCACCCAGCGCCAATGCTTAATCTGAACTAAGGTGAGGCTTACAGCTTTTGTCCCACTTACTGTGGCTAGACATACACTGCATTGCAGAAATACGAATGCATTTATTTGATCATGTGTGGTGGCCCCAGACCCTGCAGAGGGCATCACATGATACATGGAATACACACTGTGATACCTTTCCAGGTTGGAACGCTTCTGAATTCGAATCACGTCTGGCCTGAGAGCTTTAGGGAGGGGCTGTCTTGGCAGCCACCTTTCCACTTGTCCTTCAGGAAGTCACCTGCCCCCAACCCAGCCAGCTTTGTCCTTCAGGAAGTCACCTGCCCCCAACCCAGCCAGCTTTGGCCTTTGGTCATTGGAATTGTTACCCTCTTACTGCCCCTACAAACCCTTCCTTCTTCCACCCGCTGCTGCAGTTCCTGGTGTGGCCTCAGATGCCTGTTCATTGCCTTGAGGATTTAAAGACCAGAGATCCAGAAACCAATGAAGGGAAGGTTCCTCCAAGAGCCAAGAGAGAGGGACTGTCCTGTTGCTGAAAGGAGACCTGAGCAGTCACTTGTCCTCTCCCTCTGCCAGACTAGGCTGATGAGGGTCACAAGACTCTCCTCTCACTGCCAGCACAGGCAACCCCAAGTCCACACCCTGGTTGGTACCAGCCCCAGGGAGCAAATACTGGGCCCCAGAGCCCTGGGGCAGCTGGGGACACCAGAAGAGCCAGCCCCAGGACTGTCACTTGGCAGATAATTTGAGGATATCTTCACTGCCCTATCTGTGACCAGCCCTGTCCCTCCAAAAAAACCCTCTACTTTTTTGTCTCCTTTCAGGAAATGGAGAAATTGTAAGAACAGCACCCAATTTGGGGTTGGGGAGGGAGAAAAGGCTGATGAGAAGGTCCAGTCTGTGGTTAAAGGGTGATGCTGGGCCGGGTGCGGTGGCTCACGCTTGTAATCCCAGCACTTTGGGAGGCCGAGGTGGGCGGATCACGAGGTCAGGAGATCGAGACCATCCTGGCTAACACGGTGAAACCCCATCTCTACTAAAAATACAAAAAATTAGCCGGGTGAGGTGGCAGGTGCTTGTAGTCCCAGCTACTCGGGAAGCTGAGGCAGGAGAATGGCGTGAACCCAGGAGGCGGAGCTTGCAGTGAGCCCAGATCGCACCACTGCACTCCAGCCTGGGCTATATAGCGAGACTCCACCTCAAAAAAAAAAAAAAAAAAAAAAAAAAAAAAAAAAAAAAAAGGGTGACGCTGGAAGAGCTGAAAGGTGATAGCTCCTCCAAAGCAGCAGGCTGGGGCCTGCACGTGTTAAAATCTACAGCCACCATTTTAGAACAATGTTAGTTACCTAAGCAACCCACGATCCTAAGAACAATATCCAGGGCTTGGAAAGTAAATAAGGTGGCCTAAATGCAGCATTTATCTATAAATATTAGACCCCAAATTTGTTTGAAGGCAGGTATAGCCCCTGGCCAGTAAGCAATCCCTCTAACAGGTGCCTGGGCAGACCCCCGCAGAGCCTCAGGGCTGGCTTCTGAAGTGGCAGCTAGGAGCAGCCACATATTTTTTTCTTTTTCTTTTCTTTCTTTTTTTCTTTTCTTTTCTTGAGACAGAGTCTTGCTGTGCTGCCCAGGTTGGAGTGCAGTGGCGCAATCTTGACTCACTGCAACCTCCGCCTCCCGGGTTCAAGCAATTCTTGTGCCTCAGCCTCCCCAGTAGCTGGGACTACAGGTGTGCACCACCATGCCTGGCAAATTTTTTGCATTTTTAGTAAAGAAGGGGTTTTGCCATGTTGGCCAGGCTGGTCTTAAACTCCTAACCTCAGGTGATCTAGCCGCCTCAGCTTCCCAAAATTCTGGGATTACAGGCGTGAGCCACTGTGTCCGGCCAGGCCACATCTCTTGACTGCTTTCCATGCCAGACCCCAGAGAGGCAACGAGACTGAGCCGAGACTTCTCCCAAAGCCGAATATTGTTGGGAACAAACAACACTCATTTCCAGAGTATTGGGGGCGGGGAGAGGGTATCAGCAAGGTGAATGAGCCCTTCCGAAGTAGATGACACTCTAGTCCTGGTTATTAAAGAGGCAGGAGTGGAGAGGGCACGCTGTCCCTGGGTATGTCCTTAGCAGAATGATGTCGGAATCCAGGTGAGTTCTGTTTCCTGTCCAGCAGGAGGCTGGGCAGTTGGAAGTCCTTAACTATGATAAATGAACAACCGGGTCACCTTCTTCAATGGGGGCTCAAGCCAGGAGGTGTGGCCCCAGCAATCTACAGCTAAGGCTGCCACACACTGGCCTGGTCCAGGTGAGCCAATGGGGCCCCAGGCGGACTGGTAAGTTATGAGGGAGAGCTCCTGCCTGAACAGGTAAAAGCATTGTTTTTACACATTGCCTTGAGTTATACACTGAGAGGCTTCCCTTTCCTCGTAAGCTATGTGACCTTGGGCAAGATTCTTCACTGCTCCATGCCTCGGTACCTCTGCTGTAAAACTGGCATGGTGTCATACGTACAGCGCTGCGTGAAAACACTTAGAATAGCCCCTGGCATATACTTACAAAGTTTAGTCCTCCAGCCTGGCCTGACATAGGTTCTGAGAATTTCCTCTGGGCAAAGCAACAAGGTTCCCCAGGATGGGGAATATTCACTGGGGCTCAAATGGAAGATACAGGCTTACACAGGCAGTCTCATCAGTTTGATGCATTTGTTACATCAATCACTCCTAGTGTTACCTCTGTCCAGGACAAGGAGCCCAGACTGACTCCAAACTGAGTTCTCACCGTTACTTGTCCCTCTTCAACACCTGACCAGAAGGGTCTGCCCACAGCAGCCCCGAAGGCCCCAACTCCAGGCAGTGGGATTGAGAGCCCAGCTGCAGCTGTGATTCCTGGGGCTTTCCATTGTTATTTCAGAAGTTCCTGGCAGTCTTTCAGGGGGTGCTGTGATGAATGAGTACTTTCTTCTTCCCGACTGTCATCAAAGGCACACACCATAGAGCACAGCGGGATGTGGCATGGGGGACTCAGAGCTGGCAGTAACCAGCAGGCTTGCTATGGTCACAGAGGCAGGAATTGAGACACAAGAGTCTTTCTTCTGAGCATGGCCAGAATTGCAGAACCAAGCAAGAACCTGAAAACCCACCTTATCGTTAAAAAGGACTCCTTCATACTCTCTGCTCACAACTTGTCGTAAGTGCTTTCTGGTGACAGCAGAGGAGATGGAAGCTGTGTCCAGCTGCAGAAACTGCCTACTGTCCTTCTGGGCTGGGCTGGATGGCACACACCCTGCCTGAATGACCCCATGGTGGGCACAGTTCAGGGACTGCTTTTGATGTCATCTTTAGCTGGTATTCAACCCAGAGCATAAGAATTCCTGTATCCACTATGGTTTCTGACCTGAGGTGCTTATCCCAGGTCTGGGGCTTCTTCAGTGACCCTGAGGAAACTGTCTCTCATCACCTAGGCCCACCAACACTGAACCCCTCTCCCACTATACTCAGAATTCTTGGTGAATATAGGAAATGGGAACAAATAAAATGTCTAATATCTACTTTCTTTTCTACTTCATTGATTTTTGTTTTTGTCTATATTACTTCCCTCTATTTTTCTCTGGCTTTGATACTATTTATTTTCTCATTTCTTGAGATAGAAGCTCAATGTATTGATTTTTCTTTCCTTTTTTCTTTCTTTTCTTTTCTTTTCTTTTTTTTTTTTTTTTTATAAGAGATGGGGTCTTGCCATGCTGCCCAGGCTGGTCTCAAACTCCTGGGCTCAAGCAATCCTCCTGCCTTGGCCTTCCTAGGTGCTGGAACTACAGGTGTGAGCTACTCCACCTAGCATCTTCCCTTCTAATATACGTTTTGAAGCCTATAAATTTCCCTTGGAGCACTGCTTTAGCTGCATCCCAGCTTGATGTCATATTTTCGTATCTTCTTCTTGTTTTTAAGCTCTAAGTTCCATTCTTCTCTGGTAAACTAAAATATTCAAACACAGTCCTGAATTCCAATTTAAACTATAAAGTTTATCTCACCTTATTCCCAGAATGACTTGGATGTAGATTTTCTGTAAAAAAAAAAAATTGGAAAGAGTGAAGCTCCTGGGGAGTTTAGGGCTCCTAAATCCTATAGAAGAGAGTCAAAAAGAATAGTTTGATGACTCTTGCCTTTTGTTTTTGATATACAATTTCCAGTGAATGATTTTTTCTTTTTTTTTTTTGACATAGACTTTTGTGCTTGTTGCCCAGGCTGAAGTGCAATGGCACAATCTCGGCTCATGGCAACCTCTGCCTCCCGGGTTCAAGCGATTCTCCTGCCTCAGCCTCCAGAGTAGCTGGGAATACAGGCACCCGCCGTCGCGCCTAATTTTTTGTATTTTTTCTTTTTTAGTAGAGATAGGGTTTCACTATGTTGACCAGGCTGGTCTCGAACTCCTGACCTCAGGTGATCCACCCACCTCAGCCTCCCAAAGTGCTGGGATTACAGGCGTGAACCACTGCACCCAGCCTTAAAAAACACATTTTAGGCCGGGCACGGTGGCTCAAGCCTGTAATCCCAGCACTTTGGGAGGCCGAGATGGGTGGATCACGAGGTCAGGAGATCAAGACCATCCTGGCTAACACGGTGAAACCTCGTCTCTACTAAAAAAAATACAAAAAACTAGCCGGGCGAGGTGATGGGCGCCTGTGGTCCCAGCTACTCAGGAGGCTGAGGCAGGAGAATGGCGTGAACCCGGGAGGCGGAGCTTGCAGTGAGCCCAGATCACACCACTGCACTCCAGCCTGGGCGACAGAGCGAGACTCCATCTCAAAAAAAAAAAAAAAAAACCACATTTTAAAGTTAACAGAAAATGTGCCAACATTGCACCTAATTAGGAGTTCAGAAACAGAAACCACCTGCATGTTGCTGATCTAGACTTATTAAATTTATTTCATGTCACTGTGGTCACTTTTACAGCTGTTTAGACTTATTTTTAATCACATTACTCTTCACAGAATTCACAGAATTCATTAACAAACTAGTATGTTACATCCAAGGGTTCTTAGTAGCACACCGAAATAGAAAAAGAGGCCCACGAGTTGTTGCTTGTGTGTGGAACCTGAGTCTGATTACTTAGACAGATGTCTGGAACATTATTGCTTTATTAGGCCTATTTTTTAAAATAATAAATTATCCCTAGGAAACCCACCCTGCCAGGTGCTCATTCTGTGACTGCTGTGGGTTCACTGAGAACATACCTAACTCGTGGGTGCTGAATGAACCACCCACCCATGTACCCTGCTGCTCCAGCGGCTGGAGCAATGCCCCTCCATGCATGTAAACATTTTCTACAGCTTGCCACTTTCCTCCCTGGTCTTGCAGCCAATGGGCTGCAGTCATACATGGGTCTCTATGTAAAATTTAAATTAGACCTAAACAACAGGGTTCGGCGAATGAGGACTGATGCTCCTATAAAAGCCACTGCCCATGCAAGGGAATACACCTGAAGCAACAAAAATATCTTGAGTCTCCAACTATAAGGAACGTCTCAAAGAAAATATCCTTGACTTAATTACAGTCCAAGGTGGCTGCTTTGCACAAGCTTGTCAGTGACATGAACTTGAAGACTTCATGGTAGATTTCATGGCTAGGGTTTCTTATTTTGTTCCATATGAGTTTCTATTTTGTGAAAAATATCTTGGAGGTTTTCGCGTGGTCCCCAAAGCTCTGGGGAACTGTGGATACCAGGGATAAGGAACTGGCTTCCTCAGGGTCACTGGCGCTCCGACCGCATTTGGGGCAGGATCCCTGAGAGTGGTGGCCGCGTCAGACTTGGGGGATGGGAGCGGGTGCTGTGTGCAGAATGCAGGCTGCAGTCAGGGCCTCAGTCCAGCTTCTTGTTGTTGTCTGTGTTGTGCACAGAAGCTAAAAAGTCGATTATGAGCTTGGCTGTCTTCCTGGGTCTCTCCATCACTACCGAGTGCCCACAGTTTTCCAGAAGCTCCACCTGGCAGTTGGCAATTGACTTGGCCAACATGTCTGCCCCAGACACATCCAGCACCTGCCGGGCAAGAAAGGGAGCTGGATGATACACAAAGACTCAGACACCCACATGTGCACTCCGTGGACAGAACTTCCACGAAGGTCTGACGGGGGTCAGCGGGGCAGGAGGATGTGAATTTTAGGACCAAGTCCCTTTGGTGTTGGGGCTTGTGGCTTTCTGAATGGAAGTAACCATGATGCCTCCTGTTTTATTCTGCAACTCTGTGCCAGGGGTTGGGCTGCTGTCAGCAATACTGAGGTAGAAAACACATGTTCCTTGCCCTTGAGGAGGTTATGTACGATGGGGAAGCCAGAGAGCACAGGGGATGAGCAGGGTCGAGGGAAGACCTCATTCCTGAGTCCTGGCAGAGCAGAGAGGGGACAAGGGAGGAGCATTCATGGATGTGGAAACAGCACAGGGTGGGAGATCATGGTGAGTGCAAGGGTCACCAAGGAGCATGGCGGCTGAGACACCAAGCACGTGGGCAGTGGGGGTGGCATGGTGGGGAGAAGGGGCAGAAAGGAGGGCACTGCTCCTACAGCCACACAGACCATGGGGAGCCACAGGCTGTGTTAAGGTGAGTGACTTGATCAGGCTGGCCTTGTGGCTGGTTAGGGCAGTCCAAGCTGTGGGAAGGATGCAAGAGGGGAAGGTTATTATTCACAAGCTGGGGGCATCTCTTTTTTTTTTTTTTTTTGAAATGGAGTTTCATTCTTTTGCCCAGGCTGGAGTGAAGTGGCGCGATCTCAGCTCACTGCAACCTCCACCTCCCAGGTTCAAGCGATTCTTCTGCCTCAGCCTCCCCAGTAGCTGGGATTATAGGCGCCTGCCATCATCCCTGGCTAATTTTTATATTTTTAGTAGAGATGGGGTTTCGCCACGTTGGCCAGGCTGGTCTCGAACTCCTGACCTCAGGTGATCCACCTGCCTCAGCCTCCCAAAGTGCTAGGATTACAGGCGTGAGCCACAGCACCCAGCTGGAGTTATCTCTTTGAAGGTCCTCTGGGGATCCCCAGAGCTGTGTGTTTCCTGGCTGTAACGTCTGTGGATATGGGGAATGCTTTTCCAACACGAAAGCCAGACCTTTTCCAGTGCTGACCCTTTCCAAACAACTCATTTCCTCTCATTTTGCTCTGGGTCCCCGGCTACTATGCCAATCCACCTCCATCTTTTTCCCCAACATCCTCCCTTGGAAGTGGATCCACATTCACTCTCCTTTTCTTAGTTGCCTTTACCTTCAATTCATCCCAGACAAGAGGGCCCCTCCTCCCCATCCTTAATGGCAAAAGCAAAAGCCCCACCAAACTCAAGCGTCTTCTGTGTCTTTGCTATTCTCACCAACTCAAACTATTAAAACCAAGATTTTCTGCCCACTGGGGGGTTAAGGTAAGAGGATGCCTCAGTCAAGGAACAGAGCACTGCAAGGTGTCCCTGGACCAGGAAAAGGAACAGCTAATGGGGAGCTTAACAGCTAATTCCAGCCAAGGAAATGGAAACCTCTGCCTTGTCACTCACTCACAGCTAAGGCTGCCATGGCAACCCACTGAGCAGGAATAACACCCAGCTACTGTGGAAACACCCAGAAGAAACGGAGATGTAGTCAACCAGTGAAAAAAGCATGAAAAAGTAGAAACTCCCAACTGAGTGTCTTTTTTTGTTTTTGTTTTTTTTTGAGACAGGGTCTCGCTCTGTTGCCCAGGCTGGAGTGCAGTGGCACGATCATGGCTCACTGCAGCCTTGACCTCCTGGGCTCAAGTGATCCTCCCACCTCAGCACCCCCCAGGTAGCTGGAATGACAGGTATGCACCACTATGCCCAACCAAAACTGAGTGTCTATCCTGCAGAGAGATCAGAAACCACAACTCACAGGCAAAAATACCCATATGAGCTGCTGGCTTTGGCATTGTTTGCTGGTTAGCATTACAAATCCATTATTCCCCACGGCCAACCAGAGGTATGTGCAACTACTGAACAGCCCCTGATGAGATATACACATCTGTGGGAACCATATCAGCTATTTCCTAGATAGACTATTCATATAAATGGTCAAAATTTTTTCCTGGGCTGGGTGTGGTGGCTCACATCTATAATCTCAGCACTCTGGGAGGCCGAGGTGGGAAGATCTCTTGAACCCAGGAGTTCGAGACCAGCCTGGGCAACATAGTAAGCCCTCATCTCTGTAAAAAATTAAAAATTAGCCGGGTATGGTGGCGCATGCCTGTAGTCCCAGCTGCTTGAAAGGCTGAGGTGGGAGCATTGCTTGAGCTCAGGAGGTTGAGGCTGCAGTGAGCTATGATTGTGCCACTGCATTCTAGCCTTGGTGACAGAGCAAGAACCAGTCTCAAAACAAACAAACAAACAAACCCTCACAAAAAACAAAAATCAAAACCTTTTCCTGCATTGCTTCACACCAGGGATAAAACTAGGGTGAGGCAAATGAGGCACTCGCCTAAGGCACAAAATTTGAGTGCCAAAAAACTCATAAATTAAGAGAAAAATATTTTGGTGCAGTATATTTAAAAAACATTAATGGAAAAAGACACACGATGAACAAAACCTAAAAATTATAAATACAGATAGGATCTGACCCTGCGCTTGCATGACACATCTCTCTCATCTCACCCTTGTCTCGGGCCTGTTATGCACTATAGGGGTAGGTAGATGATAAGCTGCTGGAGGGCAGGGATCCTGGCTGTCTTGGTCCCTACTGTATCCTCAGGGCCTAATACAATGCTAGGCACATACCAGATGCTCAATAAATGCCTGTTAACTGGATTAAATGTGTAGTCAGTCAGGTGGTGGGTTTATCCCTTCACTAGTTGGTTTGTTGGCTCAATTTCTCACTTGTTTGCACACTCACTGAGTACTCTGGGTCTCCTGCATATCAGGCACGGTGCTGGCAGGGAGAAGGGACATAAAGAATAATAGCCTGTCTGTCTCTAGATGGCCCTCCCGCTTTGGTGGACTGAACATAGAGGAGTGATGCTTGAACTGAAGCATGCAGAAACCCTCTCAGGAAGGGCTGCCATGTTTGGGTGTACAGGTCGTATACTGCCCAAATCCATCATTCACATAAATGACAATGCACATGGCTCCCCCTGCAGTTGTGCAGTATAACAGCCAGCCTACAGGGATCCAAAGAAGAAGAAGGCTGAATTTGGCCTGGTAGGGGCAGGTGCTGTGACACCAAATGTTGATGACAGAGCAGGAAAAGAGCCAGTGAGCTTGGGAGGCAAAAGGCTGTGAAATAAAAGACTCCCTGAAGCCTCTGCTGTTTGGCCTCTGTCCCAGGGACAGTCCACAAAACACATGAAGGATCTGATCGTATTTATAGCAAGCCCATAGAATGTCAGGCTCTTTTTCTGGAACAAAATGGACTTCTAAGTCTGGGAAAAAATTCTAGACCATGCATTGAGGCTACCAACAGAGGCAAAGGGCATGAGCAATCTAATCTAATACCAGCTAACCTAATCTTTTTTTTTTTTTTGCAATTGGAAGATCACTTGCATACATATTATTTCATCTGAGCCTCAAAATAACCCCAGTACTAGAAGAGAAACCCTCAATTTAGAGGGGCTGAGTTACTTGCTCAAGGTCATGGGCTGACCAAGGACAAAAACAGGGCTGGAACACAGACTTTCAGACTCCAAGGCCAGTGCCCTCGCTTCTGTGCTGTCTCCACAGGAAGATGGGTTACAGCCTCTCCCTGTTGGCTCCTGAGAGCCCCAAATCACCTTTGGGGATTTTAGAACAACAGAAAGCCTTCACTGCTCTGGCTCTGATTCCTGATCAAATGACTCTCTGCTGGCATAGCCCAGGGCACAAACAAAGCTTCTTTCAGTCCTTTGGTGCTACAGAAGAGAGTACATGAGATCCCCTCCTCTCCACGTCCACAAACCCACGCTGTGAATCCTTACCATGCCTGGTTCATCTAAGACACCATTACCTCTTACTCTGTGTACATGCCATGGGCACAGCCTGGCTGCTCCTCCCTACTCTCTCCTGCCCGGGCCATTCATGCACTTGTGGGTCTTTGTGGCCACAGTGTGACCTCCTGCCAGTTAAAAATTGATGCATTTAGGTAAAGGGTATGCAGGTATACTCTGTATTTTATTTTTAGTTTTTGAGATAGGATCCTGCACTGTGGCCCAGGCTGGTGTGCAGTGAAGCAATCATGGCTCACTGCCACGTCCATATCCTGGACTCAAGTGATCCTCCTGCCTCACCTGAGACTACAGGTGCAGACCACCATGCTTGGCTACTTTTTTTTTAAATTTATTTTTCATAGAGATGGGATCTCACTATGTTGCCCAGGTTGGTCTCGAACTCCTGGGCTCAAGCGATCCTCATGCCTTAGCCTCCCAAAGTGCTGGCATTATAGGTGTAAGCCACCATGCCTGGCTTTCTTTCAAATTTTCTATAAGTTTGAAGTTATTTCAAAATAAAATATTTTTTAAAATAGAAGAAATAAATCTGTTTGGGCTGACATGAAATGATTTCCAAGATACGTACTTCTTTTTTATATATATATATGAATATCATATATATGTACACACACAAATATGATCTTATATGCGTAACTATATATATCTAAGCTTTCAAACATGCATCTTAGATGCCAGTGTATCTAGTATGTTTGAAAGCTTAGATATGTATAGGTATGCATATATATGCACTATATGTGTGCTTAGGAGTAGGCACACAATGGCTCGCTGCCTGTTTTTATAAATAAAGGTTCACTGGAATGCAGCCATGCCATTTGTTTACATATTGCCCATGGTTGCTTTTATACTACAAGGTCAGAGTTACTCACCCAGGCTGGAGTGCAGTGGTGTGATCTCGGCTCACTGCAAGCTCCACCTCCTGGGTTCACGCCATTCTCCTGCCTCAGCCTCCTGAGTAGCTGGGATTACAGGTGCCCACCACCACGCCCGGCTAATTTTTTTGTATTTTTTTAGTAGAGATGGGGTTTCACCATGTTAGCCAGGATGGTCTCGATCTCCTGATCTTGTGATCCTTCTGCCTCGGCCTCCCAAAGTACTGGGATTACAGGCACGAGCCACCACGCCCGGCCTGAAGATTTTTTATACCACGTGACTACATGGCTTTGATAAAAATGCTTTTAAAAAATGATTTAAAATTGCCTTTCCTTTTACCAAACCAAATGTTGTTTCTCTCAACTCCCAGAACCCTGCCCACTGTCAACACCGGCACCCAACACAGGTGCCTTCCCCCTTTCTTGACAGCAGCAATCAGCTCACTCCATAAATAATCAGTTGTTCTTCCTCAAGGTCGTTTTTCCTCAGAGGCCCTGGTGACCAGCACAGACCACCGAAGGGATGCGTTACATACCTGGTCTTGTTTCCCCCAGATGATTTGCGTCGGAACCTTGATCTTGTCCATGTTCTGATGGAGGGAGTATCTGGACTTCTCACTGACGATTTCCAAAAACACTTGCCAGAAAAGGAAAACAAAGTGAGCATGTGCTGGACTGTGCCTGTGGCATCAACGCGGAATCAAGGGATAGTCACTAGGTCCAGGCCACCACTTCCTCTCTTCAGGGGCCCAAGAAGACATTCAAAGTGTTAGAGATTTAAGAAATAAAAGCCATCTATCCACAGAGCTTCATCTGTAACAAGCTCCAAGCTGAAAGTAGGGCTACTTACGCTTTCGGTAGAAGTTGTTATGAGGGATGCGGACATCAACAAGGCCTTGCAGGATCTAAGGACAAATAACCCAAAGTTAGAGAGCAAGGGAAGACTCATTTCCTCAGGACTCTCACAGCTCTGCGACAATGAATGGGAATGAGGTCCAGCAATTTATTGCACTGTCAAGGTCTTTAGAGCCTGGTCCTCTGAATTCCCATGATGCAGCATACAGTCTAATGGGGAGTTAGGCTTCCAAGAAGCTTTCCTTTTTTAATTATTATTATAAAGGAACTTGGGTAATATAGTGAAGCCGGAGGTGCCCTACAGCATGTTAAAGACACCTGAGATGACCTGACAGCAATTTTAGCTTGAGAGATTCTCTGCTTCACTTAAGACGTAATCAGGACAGGCCGGGCATGGTGGCTCATACCTGTAATCCCAGCACTTCAGGAGGCCAAGGCAGGCAAATCACTTGAGGTCAGGAGTTTGAGACCAGCCTGGCCAACATGGTGAAACCCCCATCTCTACTAAAACGATAAAAACTAGCCAGATGTGGTGGTGCATGTCTGTAATCCCATCTACTCGGGAGGCTGAGGCAGAAGAATCACTTGAACCCGGGAGGTGGAGGTTGCAGTGAGCTGAGATTGTGCCACTGCACTCCAGCCTGGGTGACAGAGTGAGACTCCATCTCAAAAAAAAAAAAAAAAAAAAAAAAAAGACATAATGAGGATGACCACAATATCAAGTAATTAGCCAGTAATATCCAAATGCAGAATGAGTTCCATTAAAAAAAATTAAGCCACTGGGAATGATAGGTCTATTAAACAACGAAGAAATAAACTATTGAGAAGATTCTGGGGAGGGTTCTACAGTCCCACTGGGGAGGGTTCAACAAACCTTTGTTTATCATTTGACACTGTCTTTGCCTTCCCTGCTGAGGGCTGGTGAGGGCTGCAGCTAATGTGGACAGGTCACATATCCTGGACCTGGGCTACTGACCCAAAAAGGTAGTGGTGGCTGGAAGGAATGCAATCCTTCTCTTCCTCCTGCCTCAGGCTTCTGAGGTAGAGTACAGGGTTCACATTAGTGGCTGTACTCCTCTACTTCTCTCCTCTACCCGCAAACAGGTCTGAACCCTTTAAATGCACTCTCTCAGGAGTCCTGTGCACTGACTGAAAGTGGGGAAGACCCAGCCATGGCTGCTATGGACTAAACCAACCCTCTGGAGCATCACTAGACTCTAACTCATTCAGCCTGGACATGAGGACAATGACAATTTATTGAGTAACAACATTGTGCTCAGCATCAGACATTTTCTTTGTTCAGCTATCCATCCTGTACCCACATATCTATTCATCTTGTATCCATCCATCTTCCACCTTTGCTCAGTCCAGCCATCCATCCTGAACCACATATGCATTTGTCTACCTATCTATCCTGCATTCACCAATCCATCCAACCTTCATCTCTGCATTAACCAGATATCCTCCCATCCATCCATCCAACCATTCAGCCATCTATCCATCCTGCAGAGCTAAATCGTGTGTGCACTGGCACATGAATCAATTCATGCAAAAATCTATCCTGCATCTACCCACCCATCCATTTTCCATTCTTGCATTATCCAGGCATCCTCTCATCCATCAATCCATCCAATCTATACCTAAGACCTACTTTATGCAAGCACTGTGCTAAAGTCTGGGGATAGAACAGGCAATTAAGACAAAGTCCTTAGTGGAAGACACAGACGTGCAATCACAACACAATATGACATGATGGGCTGAGTGTGCAGGTGTTCCTTCTCTCCTAGGAAGGAAAGACTTTTGGAGCTGCCATTTATTTTTCTCTCGGTGTTTTCATATCCCTGACAACCCAAAACATGGAGTTTTCTAAAACACCATTTGGCCACTCTATTCTGGGAAGAGATCAGTGCTGGGAGAAAGGAATGCAACTTCATGGCTAAGAAGGGATTTCAGGGGTGGAACATGCCACAGCATCAGATTCTGGGTGTTTCCTGAGGGACAGGCTATATCTATTAACCAAACCATGTTCACAACTTCCGAATGGGACCCATTCTCTCGAGTCTTAGGAGGACCCACCCACCCCCAGGCACGGCCCAGCTCCTACAACAGACGGAGATAATTTGGGGTTATGAACCCTCAGCCATGGACTCTCCTCTCTTGGTTCTTCATGCCATTTCCCTAGATGACCTCATTCAGGCCCCAAACCTTCAATATTAGCATCTGCTGATGGCTCCAGTGGTACAGCTTCAGGCCAGACTTCCCTCAGCTACACCTTGACCTCTGCACTTGCAGGCCTCACAGGCAACCTGAACTTAACACATGAAAAATGGAGCCCTTGGTATATTCCCCAAATCTGCCCTTGTCCTCTTCAGAATATACTACCTCTGTTTTTGGTTTTGGTTTTGTTTTTTTGAGACAGGGTCTCACTCTGTCGCCCAGGATGGAGTGCAGTGGCATGATCTTGGCTCCCTGCAGCCTCTGCCTCCTGGGCTCAGGTGATCCTCTTACCTCAGCCTCCCATGTAGCTGGAACTATAGGCATGCGCCACCATGCTTGGCTAATTTTTAAAAAAAATTTTTTGTACAGATGGGGTTTTGCCATGTTGCCCAGGCTGGTCTCGAACTCCTGCACTCATGCAATCCACCCACCTTGGCCTCCCAAAGTGCCAGCCACCATGCCCAGCCAGGAAAAAACTACCTTTATCCATCCAGGACCTCAAGTGCTGGAAGTCACCTGTGACTCCTTCCCTTTCCCCAGCCCCCATTTCCAATTTGCCTGTACATCCTGTCCATTCTTTCTCAAATCCCTTGTTTCCATTGCTACCACCCTAGTCTACACCACCATCATCTCCAAGGCACAATAGTTCCCAAATGGGTTCCTCTATTCCATTTGGGCTCTCCTACAATTCTTCAGTGGTCCTATTATACTTAGAAAAACCCCTGGCTCTTTTCCATAACCTATAAGGTCCTACAGGATCTAGTCCAGCATTTTTCAAAGTGGTTCTTGGGAGTCCAGGAGGTCAAACTACTTTCCTAATACTCAATGTTACTTGCCTCTTCACTTACATTCTTTCAAAAGTACACTGTTTTTCAGAGCCTATAAAATGTGGGATGATGTCCTCGTTCTTGGCTACTGAAATGAGTACTTGTACATTTATTGCATTTTAGAATCTTCTGAGTTTTCATTTATTTTCTTTTATTTGTATTTAAATAGAGATGGGGTCTTGCTATGTTGACCAGGCCAGTCTTGAACTCCTAGTCTCAAGCAAGCCTCTCATCTTGGCCTCCCAAAGTGCTGGAATTACAGGCATGAACCACCACACCTGGCCTGAGTTTTAATTTCTAATATGGTAAATATTAATAATAAATATAACCCCTATAAATAAAAACTCTTTGGGTTCCTCAATAATTTTTAAGAGTATAAGGAAGATAAGTTCCATGATGGCCAAATAGGAATAGCTCTGGTCTGCAGCATCCAGTATGATCGATGCAGAAGATGGGTAATTTCTGCATTTCCAACTGATATACCTGGTTCATCTCACTGGGACTGGTTGGACAGTGGGTGCAGCCCACAGAGGGTGAGCCAAAGCAGGGCAGGACATTGCCTCATCCGGGAAGCACAAGGGGTCAGGGTATTTCCCTTTCCTAGACAAGGGAAGCCATGACAGACTGTACCTGGAAAAATGGGACATTTCCGCCCAAATACTGCACTTCCCAAGGTCTTAGCAACCAGCAGACAAGGATATTCTCTCCCGTGCCTGGCTCGGCAGGTTCCAGGCCCACAGAGCCCTCCTCACTGCTAGCATAGCAGTCTGAGATTGAACTGCAAGGCAGCAGCCTGGCTGGGGGAGGGGCGTCCACCATTGCTGAGGCTTAAGTAGGTAAACAAAGCAGCCTGGAAACTCGAACTGGGCGAAGGCCACTGCAGCTCAGCAAGGCCAGCTGCCTCTAGACTCCACTTGTGTGGGCAGGGCTTAGCTGAACAAAAGGCAGCAGACAACTTCTGCAGACTTAAATGTCCCTGTCTGACAGCTCTGAAGAGAGCAGTGGTTCTTCCAGCACGGCGTTTGAGCTCCAAGAATGGACAGACTGCTTCCTCAAGTGGGTCCCTGACCCCCGTGTAGCCTACCTGGGAGACACCTCCCAGTAGGGGCCAACTGACACCTCATATAGCCGGGTGCCCCTCTGAGACGAAGCTTCCAGAGGAAGGATGAGACAGCAATATTTGCTGTTCTGCAGCCTCCACTGGTGATACCCAGGCAAACAGGGTCTGGAGTGGACCTCCAGCAAACTCCAAGAGACCTGCAGCTGAGGGACCTGACTGTTAGAAGGAAAACTAACAAACAGAAAGGAATAGCATCAATATCAACGAAAAGGACATCTACACCAAAATCCCACCTGTAGGTCACCAACATCAAAGACCAAAGGTAGATATAACCACAAATATGGGGAGAAACCAGAGCAGAAAAGCTGAAAATTCTAAAAACCAGAGCACCTCTTCTCCTCCAAAGGAACACAGCTCCTTGCCAGCAATGGAACAAAGCTAGATGGAGAATGATTTTGATGAGTTGACAGAAGTAGGCTTCAGAAGGTCAGTAATAACAAAGTTCTCCGAGCTAAAGGAGCATGTTTGAGTCCATCACAAGGAAGCTAAAAATCTTGAAAAAAGGTTAGACAAATGGCTAACTAGAATAAACAGTGTAAAGAAGACCTTAAATGACCTGATGGAGCTGAAAACCATGGCACGAGAACTTCGTGACACACGCACAAGCCTCAATAGTCGATTTGATCAAGTGAAAGAAAGGGTATCCATGATTGAAGATCAAATTAATAAAATAAAGTGAGAAGACAAGGTTAGAGAAAAAAATAATAAAAAGAAACAAACAAAACCTCCAAGAAATATGGGACTATGTGAAAAGACCAAATCTATGTTTGATTGGTGTACCTGAAAGAGATGGGAAGAATGGAACCAAGTTGGAAAACTCTCTTAAGGATATAATCCAGGAGAACTTCCCCAACCTAGCAAGGCTGGCCAACATTCAAATTCAGGAAATACAGAGAACACTACAAAGATACTCCTCAAGAAGAGCAACCCCAAGACACATAATTGTCAGAGTCACCAAGGTTGAAATGAAGGAAAAAATGTTAAGGGCAGCCAGAGAGAAAGGTCGGGTTACCCACAAAGGGAAGCCCATCAGACTAACAGCAGACCTCTTGGCAGAAACCCTACAAGGCAGAAGAGAGTGGGGGCCAATATTCAACATTCTTAAAGAAAAGAATTTTCAACCCAGAATTTCATATCCAGCCAAACTAAGCTTCATAAGTGAAGGAGAAATAAAATCCTTTACAGACAAGCAAATGCTGAGAGATTTTGTCACCACCAGGCCTGCCTTACAAGAGCTCCTAAAGGAAGCACTAAACATGGAAAGGAACAACTGGTACCAGCCACTGCAAAAACATGCCAAATTATAAAGATCATCGACACTATGAAGAAACTGCATCAATTAATGGGCAAAATAACCAGCTAATATCATAATGACAGGATCAAATTCACAGATAACAATATTAACCTTAAATGTAAATGGGCTAAATGCCCCAATTAAAAGACACAGACTGGCAAATTGGACAAAGACACAGACTGGCAAATTGGACAAGACCCATCAGTGTGCTGTATTCAGGAGACCCATCTCATACGCAGAGACACACATAGGCTCAAAATAAAGGGAGGAAGATCTACCAAACAAATGGAAAGCAAAAAAAAAAGCAGGGTTGCAATCCTAGTCTCTGATAAAACAGACTTTAAACCAAAAAAGATCAAAAGAGATGAAGAAGGCCATTACATAATGGTAAAGGGATCAATTAAACAAGAAGAGCTAACTATCCTAAATATATATGCACCCAATACAGGAGCATCCAGATTCATAAAGCAAGTTCTTAACAGACCTACAAAGAGACTTAGACTCCCATACAATAATAATGGGAGACTTTAACACCCCACTGTCAATATTAGACAGATCAATGAGACAGAAGGTTAACAAGAATATCCAGGACTTGAACTCACCTCTGCACCAAGCAGACCTAATAGACATCTACAGAACTCTCTACCCCAAATCAACAGAATATACATTCTTCTCAGCATCACATCACACTTATTCTAAAATTGACCACATAATTGGAAGCACTCCTCAGCAAATGTAAAAGAACAGAAATCACAACAAACTGTCTCTCAGACCACAGTGCAATCAAATTAGAGCTTAGGATTAAGAAACTCACTCAAAACCACACAACTACATGGAAACTGAACAACCTGCTCCCGAATGACTACTGGGTAAATAACAAAATGAAGGCAAAAATAAATATGCTCTTTGAAACCAGTGAGAACAAAGACACAACATACCAGAATCTCTGGGACACATTTAAAGCAGTGTGTAGAGGGAAATTTATAGCACTAAATGCCCACAAGAGAAAGCAAGAAAGATCTAAAATCGACACCCTAACATCACAATTAAAAGAACTAGAGAAGCAAGAGGAAACAAATTCAAAAGCTAGCAGAAGGCAAGAAATAACTAAGATCAGAGCAGAACTGAAGGAAATAGAGACACAAAAAACCCTTCAAAAAATCAATGAATCCAGGAGCTGGTTTTTTGAAAAGATCAACAAAATTGACAGACTGCTAGCAAGACTAATAAAGAAGAAAGAAGAATCAAATAGACACAGTAAAAAATGATAAAGGGGATATCACCACCAATCCCACAGAAATACAAACTACCATCAGAGAATACTATAAACACCTCCACACAAATAAACTAGAGAATATAGAAGAAATGGATAAATTCCTGGACACATACACCCTCCCAAGACTAAATCAGGAAGAAGGTGAATCTCTGAATAGACCAATAACAGGCTCTGAAATTGAGGCAATAATTAATAGCCTACCAAGCAAAAAAAGTCCAGGACCAGATGGATTCACAGCCGAATTCTACCAGAGGTACAAAGAGGAGCTGGTACCATTCCTTCTGAAACTTTTCCAATCAATAGAAAAAGGGGGAATCTTCCCTAACTCATTTTATGAGGCCAGCATCATTCTGATGTCAAAGCCTGTCAGAGGCACAACAAAAAAAGATAGTTTTAGACCAATATTCCTGATGAACATCGATGTGAAAATCCTCAGTAAAATACTGGCAAACCGAATCCAGCAGCACATCAAAAAGCTTATCTGCCACGATCAAGTTGGCTTCATCCCTGGGATGCAAGGCTGGTTCAACATATGCAAATCAATAAATGTAATCCATCACATAAACAGAACCAATGACAAAAACCACATGATTATCACAATAGTCGCAGAAAAAGCCTTTGACAAAATTCAACAGCCCTTAATGCTAAAAACTCTCAATAAACTAGGTATTGATGGAACACATCTCAAAATAATAAGAGCTATTTATGACAAACCCACAGCCAATATCATACTGAATGAGCAAAAACTGGAAGCATTCCCTTTGAAAATTGGAACAAGACAAGGATGGCTTCTCTCACCACTCCCATTCAACCTAGTGTTGGAAGTTCTGGCTAGGGCAATCAGGCAAGAGAAATAAATAAAGGGTATTCAATTAGAAAAAGAGGGAGTCAAATTGTCCCTGTCTGCAGATGACATGATTGTATATTTAGAAAACCCCATCATCTCAGCCCCAAATCTCCTTAAGCTGATAAGCAACTTCAGCAAAGTCTCAGGATACAAAATCAGTGTGCAAAAATCACAAGCATTCTTTACATCAATAACAGACAGCGAGTCAAATCATGAGTGAACTCCCATTCACAGTTGCTACAAAGAGAATAAAATACCTAGGAATCCAACTTGCAAGGGATGTGAAGGACCTTTTCAAGGAGAACTACAAACCACTGCTCAATGAAATAAAAGAGGACACAAACAAATGGAAGAACATTCCATGCTCATGGATAGGAAGAATCAATATCGTGAAAATGGCCATACTGCCCAAGGTGATTTATAGATTCAATGCCATCCCCATCAAGCTACCAATGACTTTCTTCACAAAATTGGAAAAAACAACTTTAAAGTTCATATGGAACCAAAAAAGAGCCTGCATTGCCAAGACAATCCTAAGCCAAAAGAACAAAGCTGGAAGCATCATGCTACCTGACTTCAAACTACACTACAAGGCTACAGTAACCAAAACATCATGGTACTGGTACAAAAACAGATATATAGACAAATGGAACAGAACAGAGGCCTCAGAAATAACACCACAGATCTACAACCATCTGATCTTTGACAAACCTGACAAAAACAAGAAATGGGGAAAGGATTCCCTATTTAACAAATGGTGCTGGGAAAACTGGCTAGCCATATGTAGAAAGCTGAAACTGGATCCTTTCCTTACACTTTATAGAAAAATTAATTCAAGATGGATTAAAGACTTAAATGTCAGACCTAAAACCATAAAAACCCTAGAAGAAAACCGAGGCAATACCATTCAGGACATAGGCATGGGCAAGGACTTCATGACTAAACCGAAAGCAATGGCAACAAAAGCCAAAATAGACAAATGGGATCTAATTAAACTAAAGAGCTTCTGCACAGCAAAAGAAACTACCATCAGAGTGAACAGGCAACCTACAGAATGGGAGAAAATGTTTGCTATCTACCCATCTGACAAAGGGCTAATATCCAGAATCTACAAAGAACTTAAACAAATTTACAAGAAAAAACAACCCCATCAAAGAGTAGGCAAAGGATATGAACAGACACTTCTCAAAAGAGGACATCTATGCAGCCAACAGACACATGAAAAAATGCTCCTCATCACTGGTCATCAGAGAAATGCAAATCAAAACCACAATGAGATACCATCTCACACCAGTTAGAATGGGGATCATTAAAATGTCAGGAAACAACAGAAGCTGGAGAGGAAGTGGAGAAATAGGAATGCTTTTACACTGTTGGTGGGAGTGTAAATTAGTTCAACCATTGTGGAAGACAGCATGGCAATTCCTCAAGGATCTAGAATTAGAAATGCCATTTGACCCAGCAATCCCATTATTAGGTATATACCCAAAGGATTATAAATCATGCTACTATAAAGACACATGCACAAGTATGTTTATTGCAGCACTATTCACAATAGCAAAGACTTGGAACCAACCCAAACGTCCATCAGTGATAGACTGGATTAAGAAAATGTGGTACATATATATCGTGGAATACTATGTAGCCATAAAAAGGATGAGTTCATGTCCTTTGCAGGGACATGGATGAAGTTGGAAACCATTATTCTCAGCAAACTATCACAAGGACAGAAAACCAAACACTGCATGTTCTCACTCATAGGTGGGAAGTGAACAATGAGAACACTTGGATACAGGGCAGGGAACATCACACAATGAGGCCTGTCAGGGCGTGGGGGGCTGGGGGAGGGATAGCATTAGGAGAAATACCTAATATAAACGACAAGTTGATGGGTGCAGCACACCAACATGGCACATGCATACTTACATATCAAACCTGCATGCTGTGCACATGCACCCTACAACTTAAAGTATATTTAAAAAAAAAAAAAAAGAGTATAAGGGGTCCTAGCCAGGCACGGTGGCTCACACCTGTAATCCCAGCACTTTGGGAGGCCGACGTGGACAGATCACGAGGTCAGGAGTTTGAGACCAGCCTGACCAACATGGTGAAACCCTATCTCTACTAAAAATAAAAAATTAGCCAGGCATGGTGGCGGGCACCTGTAATCCCAGCTACTCAAGAGGCTGAGGCAGAAGAATCACTTAAACCTGGGAGATGGAGGTTGCAGTTTGCTGAGATCATGCCACTGCACTCTAGCCTGGGCAACAGAGCAAGGCTCCACTCAAAAAAAAAAAAAAAAAGAGTATAAGGGGTCCTAAGATTTTTTTTTTAATTGAGTATCTCTGATTTAGCCCCTGCCTCCCTTTCTAACTCCATCTTGACCATTCTCTTATTCTTGGAGCTCCAGCTACCCCAGCCTCCTTTGTCTTGAATATGCATGTTTTTCCACCTCTGCATATGCTGTCCCTCAAAGAGGCTTATCAAAGCCACCCCTGCCTCCCTGTATTCAATCACTACACCATCTTCATTTCCGCTATAAAACTCATGACCACTGGTAATTCATTGTTTACTTGTTATTGTCTGCCTCCCCACACTGGACCATGTCTGACCAGGGACCTTCTTGTCTGTATTGACCACTGTGCCAGCACAGTGCCCAAAGTGTTGCAGGCACTGCAGAAACACTTGTTAAATACATACAGAAGAGGACAAGGAGTCAATGAGTAGGTGAAGGAGGGAATACGTGCAGGGAGCTGGTACTCGCCCCCGGGCCTCTGGGGAGGGTAGTTGTGTCGCTGCTGCAACCACGTTACCTGCTGGGGCACCTTGAAGCGGACATAGGAGCAGAGCTGAAGCATTTCACTCATCTCTTCTGGGGTAGATGGGATCAAGGGAATCTTCTCCACAGCGGCAGAGTCCTGCAGTTCTTTGAGCCGTTGTACGAATTGATTGTCAGTTGAGTACTGCAGGCCTGTGGGATTCAAACCCAAATGGCTTGATGATACATCCACCTTCTTATCAATCCCCATTTTATATAGGGAACTTCCGATAGCAGTCCAGAGTTAATATATTTCAGGTTTATTTCATGAGTAGATTTCTTTTTTGTTGGTACTGCCATCCTTGCTCAAATCAAAACCACACTGAGAAACACACAAAAAAATCCTTCCACATATTTCAGGGACTGGTTACTCACACTGTGGTCCATGGACCAGGAGCATCAAAAGCCCACAAGAAATGCAGACCTGCCCCTCCCTGGGCCTCTTGACCCAGAATTTGCATTCTTATAAGCTGCCAGGGGATTCATATGTATGATAGAATTTAAGGAGGGTTAGCCTAGAAAACAACTTGCCTGATTACATTTGATTGTTGACAGGAAATGTGAGGAAATACATGACCGGAAGAAAACATAGGGCTGGCATGAATGACACTCCTTCCCTTGGCCTGGACCCACATGGTACTCTCTTATTTGGGGTCAATGACAAAACACAGGAGGACTGGGAGGCTTCCGAGCTGTCCCTTGCTTTAGGGCAGCAATCCTGCTGCCTTCTCCACAGTTGCTCTTCCTCTTGGAGAGCAAAATTGAGATTGCTCATTATCTCCCATCACCTCAGGGCATGACATGAGAGTCCACAGAAGCTGATGCTATGTATGCAAGAGGGCAAAACTAATTTTTACTTCCAGCATGGAACAAATTTCTAGGCATTTAGTTTAGCCAAATAATGAGTTTTATTTTTTTACTTTGTTCTGGAATACATGTGCAGAACATGCAGGTCTGTTACATAGGTACACATGTGACATGGTGGTTTGCTGTACCTATCAACCTGTCATCTAGGTTTTAAGCCCCACATGCATTCGGCATTTGTCCTAACGCTCTCCCTCCCTGTGACCCCCACACTCTGACAGGCCCCGGTGTGTGATGTTCCCCTTTCTGTGTCCATGTGTTCTCATTGTTCAACTCCCACTTATGATTGAGAACATGTGGTGTTTGGTTTTCTGTTCCTGTGTTAGTCTGCTGAGAATGATGCTTCCAGCTTCATCCACGTCCTTGCAAAGGACATGAAATCATTCTTTTTTATGGCTACATAGTATTCCATGGTGTATATGTGCCACATTTTCTTTATCCAGTTTATCATTGATGGGCATTTGGGTTGGTTCCAAGTCTTTGCTATTGTAAATAGTGCTGCAATAAACATACATGTGCATGTTAGATTTTTTTTTTAATTTTATATTTTTGTAGAGATGGGGGTCTCCCCTAGGCTGATCTTGAACTCCTGGCCTCAAGCAATCCTCCCCACTCAGCCTCCCAAAGTGTTGGGTTTACAGGTGTGAGTTATCTCGCCCAGCAAAATCTAGCAAAGAGCTAGATTTTACAAAGAAAGGCAGTAGCATCAATAATATTCGTCGTGATGCAGAAATCCACACTTTATAAATCTATGTCCAGCAAATCCTTTAAATCTAACATGAGTATGATGTATGGCTTTCATGATGCCATGAAGCAGATGACATTATCTATTTCCTCTCTCTTCAAAACTAAACCTAAGTTAGATGTCACTTGGTATCCTGGACTGGATCCCAGAACAGAAAAAGGACATTAGTTGAAAAACTAAATGAAATCCAAATAAAGCCTGGAATTTAGTTACCAGTAATATACTAATGTTGGTTTCTTAGTTGTGACAAATTTACTGTGGTAATATGAGTTATTAATGGGGAAACTGAGTAAAGGTTATATGGGGCTCTCTATACTATCTCTGCAACTTTTCTGTAAATTTACAATTATTTCTTTTTTTTTTTTTTTTTTTTTGAGACGGAGTCTCGCTCTATCGCCCAGGCTGGAGTGCAGTGGCCGGATCTCAGCTCACTGCAAGCTTCGCCTCCCGGGTTCACGCCATTCTCCTGCCTCAGCCTCCCGAGTAGCTGGGACTACAGGCACCCGCCACCTCACCCGGCTAGTTTTTTTTGTATTTTTTAGTAGAGACGGGGTTTCACCGTGTTAGCCAGGATGGTCTCGATCTCCTGACCTCGTGATCCACCCGTCTTGGCCTCCCAAAGTGCTGGGATTACAGGCTTGAGCCACCGCGCCCGGCCAATTATTTCAACATTTTTAGAAAGTTTATTTTAAAACTCTTGGTAGAATATAATCTTGAATTTATTTCTACTTTTTAGTTTTCACATACAAACTTAATTTTAAATTTCCAACTGAAATTCGGATGTAAATTTTTTCTCTGAGCAAATGAACCTATACTTGAAAAAGTCAGTTAGATTTTACCTCCTGTAAGTGATTTAAAATCTAAAAACTTTCCATGGATGCTGTTCCTTCAATTCTCAAACTTATTATTATAAGATCAAATTATTTCAGATATGATACTTGAAAAAAAGAGAAGAGAAGACTCTTTAGTGTCTTCTCTTCAATTTCAATGTCCTTAACATATCAAAAATGATTAGCTTTCAGAGTGGCAGAAGGATTTTAAAGGTCAATTTAGTTAAGTTTCAGTAAAAGTCATTAAATGTTCAATTCATGGCTGGATTCTAGTTGAATCATACAGAGGAAGTAGAAGATATGAGTCATAAAAAGGAGGTAGTAAATATGCAAGGACTTCCAAACATTACAGCTTGGGTTCTGGAGTCAGGCAGCCTGGGCTCTGTGCCAATTGTGGTTCTGGCACTAATGTAATTTCTTTGCGCCTCAATGTTCCCATTTATAAAATAGGCATAATATCTTGACCTGGATGGTAAATGCATATGTAAAATGTCATTGAGATGTGCATTTAATTTGGACAATTTACTATGTATAAATAATACCCCAATAAAGCACCAGAGGGAGAGGGAGAGAGAGGCCAGGTGCAGTGGCTCACGCCTATTCCCAGCACTTTGGGAGGTGGAGGCAGGCAGATCACTTGAGGGCAGGAGTTCAAGTGATTCAGACCAACAGGATCCTGGCCAACAGGATTCAAATTTGCCTGGCCAACATTGCGAAACCCCACCTCTGCTGAAAATACAAAAAGTTAGCTGGGCATGGTGGCACACGCCTGTAATCTCAGCTACTTGAGTGGCTGAGGCACAATAATTGCTTGAACCTGGGAGGTCAAGGCTGCAGTGAGCTGTGATTGCACCACTGCACTCCAGTCTGGGCAACAGACTCTGTCTCAAAAAAAAAAAAAGAGAGAGAGAGAGAGGGAGAGAGGGAGATAGAGGAGAAAGAGAGAAAATATGATTTTTATCTATTATATATTATAAATACAAGTCTGAAGACTTACAGAAGAAAAATAAATTCAAAAATCCAACTTCAAATGGTAATATCTAAGAACATGTTACACTTCACGTTAACATATGTACATGTAATAACAGAGGAACTAAAGTTTGATTTTTTAAAGATCTTATTATAATAAATAAACATCTCTCAATTTTTACCAAAAAAGGGGAGGGGCATAATTATAGTACCTTTACCTCTCAGGGCTACTGCAAGAATTAAATTCATATAAACAGCTTAGGTCGTAAGAGCCCAATAAATGTTGGATGTTAATAGTAACATTATATTTCAAAGTATGTGCTGCAAAGCACTATATACATTTTAATCAACCACCTCAAATTCCGTTTTTTTTTTTTTTTTTATTCTAAAGGTTTACAGGCATAAGCCACTGTGCCTGGCCCCACCTCAAATTCTTGGTGTAACAAGGCTGGCTCTATATTTTCAAAATCAGTCTGGTTATGATTATGATTATATAACTATTGGTTGGTTAGAGTTATCAGTAAACACTGCATATCTCTCAAGCATACATCAAAAAGATGATTCTAAAAAATAGTCATAGCAGACATTAGCTACTTGTTTCCTCAGGGATTCATCCCTGCGGAGGGATGTTTCAGCCTTATAACTTACCAGCAGGACACACAAGACACAGGCTGGAGACATCCGATGGGTAGTAAGCAGCATACACCCCAGCCACCTGGCCACCCATGGAGGTGCCTACTAGGTGGAAAGGTTTTTTGTTCAGCTTCAGGCATTCTACAAACTAGGAAGGGAAATGAGAAAGCGGCTTGGTTATACAGCTGTAGACAATGGCAATGGTGATTACAGCATAGAAGACCCCTGGACTTCCTATGGACAACTGAAAATGACTACTGTTTAAAGAGAGTCTGAAACTCTACTGGATCTGTTACAAGATGAGCCCTGTGGCATGCATGGACTTCTCTTTATCTGGCACGAGAGATTGAGAGGTCATTTATAAATTTAAAATCAACAGGGATTCTGCTAATTAATGGGTCAACAAACTCTTCCTTCTTTTCTTTTTTTCTGAGATAGGGTCTCACTCTGTCACCCAGATTGCAGTGCAGTGGTGTGATCATGGCTCAGTGCAGCCTTGACCTCTGGGGCTCAGGTGATCCTCCCATCTCAGTCTTTCGAGTAGCTAGAACTACAGGCATGTACCACCAATCTGGCTATTTTTTTTTGTAGAGATGAGGTTTCATCATATTGCCCAGGCTGATGAAGTTTTCTATAAAGGTCCAGAGAGTAAATATTTTCTGCTTTGAGAGCCATATGATCTGTTGCAACTATTCAACTCTGCTGTTGCAGACAAAAGCAGTCAAAGGCAATATGTATTAAATAAAAGAATGAGTGTGGCTTTGTTCCAATAAAATTTAGTTTACAAGAATAAGTACAAGCTAAATATAGCTCATGGGCTGTAGCTTGAGGGCTCCTGCCCTAATTTAAAGACCTTCTCATCCATCTGACCATCCATTCATATAACTACCCATTCATTTGTCAATTCAGCCATCCATCCATCCAACCATCCATCCATCTATCCATCCAATCATCCAATCAGCCATCCACCCAACTACCCACCATTCTAAAAAATATTTATTGGATATCTGTTATGTACAGGAAACTATGATTAGATGCTGAAAACACAGCAAAGAGCTAAAAAGACAAGGTTCCTGACCTAATTTAAAAAACAGTTTAATGGAGGAGGCAGATATTAAATATCCTCATTTGGGGGAAAATACTTAAGGTCAACCTGAAACTTACAGGCTACCCCATTCTGAAATGGCTCTTAAACTCCTATGATCTTGAAAGCTTAGCCAGAGAAGGCTAGAGATAGATTCTAAAATAGGTGCTAGCAATAGATGCTAAAGTAGGTTACAATGTGAAGAACACCCTCCCCAGCTAGGCAGAGGGGCTATTACTGTTATCATATAGCTGGTAAGCAGAAAAAGAGATCCCTAGGAAGGGAACTGGTTTTAAGAAATTCTAAACCACTTTTCAAAGAGTTAAGAAAATGCTCAGATTGTATTTAGTTACAAACAACTGCAATAGGCTTAGAGGTGAACAGTCTGTAATAAGCCCTGGCCCTCCGCTGCCAACCGGAGATATCATCAGGTTGCCATTTGGCTTGCCATCACTTGTAGACAGAATGTACTAGAGACTGGTCATGAGGTAGCACGGGACTCCCTTCCCTGCTCTCCAGACTTGGACATGCAATGGCGGCTGAGACAGTCCGGGCAAACTTTGGTAGAGCCTCCTGCTTACCTGGTGTATCCTCTTGACTTGCCCATCTATGGACAGGTCATCCAGGGAGGAGCGGGTGGTGCCCTCATGTCCTGGCATGTCCACGCAGACCAAGTGTAGGTTCTTTGGAAGGAACTGAGGACACACAGACCTGGAGAGTCAGTATGTGGTGTGCAAAACATGTCTCCCCATTTTCTTGGGAGGTTGCCCCATGTACAGTGACCCAGACAGTCATCCCTGGGGATGTATGGGTCTTGGCCACTCAGTGTTTTACTCCAGTAATGTGAATAAGCGTTGCCAGTAGCCTCATCAGGAGCAGAGGCCCACAAAGACTAATATATAAATGGAAGCAAGCTCAGGAGATGCCTGTAAAAAGGGGACAAAGTCGGGGCAGTAGGCTTAAGTCTCTTGCTTTTTCTTCACACCAGTTGACACGTACTACCTCATCTTTCCCTCACCCCTTCCACACTTACTCCAGCCATGCAGCTGCTGACTTGGAAATGCAAGGGATGGTTCTGTTCTCTCATATCCTAGCCAGCTCCAGAGCCAACAGGAGCAATGTTTCCCCCAAGAACCACGTCTGATCACCCTGATTCTGGTTTGCTTGGTTTCTTTTTACTTTAAGGTCTAATTCTCGAAATTATTATTATCCTAAAACACCTTCTTCCATTTAGATATGTACCACTTTTAACCAGGAAACTGAGAAACATAAGTTACCAACAAACAAACATCCAGTTATAAGAAAGATGCTAATCTGAGGAGGGGACAGGAAGTTCATCAAGGCATGAAGATGACTGTCCTCACAGTGGAATTTGGAAATAAGAACACAACTAACTAGAGGGTGTGTGAGTCTTTACCTCCTGGTGTAGATGATACTTGGGATCTCTCAGGTATGGTCTGGCTTGAGGTGGGAGCCAGGGATGCTTCCTGCCCAAGACTTCTGCCAGCCCCAACCTTCACACCTGATCACTCTTACCAAGGGCAGCAAGTTGCCACACCCAAGCAAACCAAGACAAAAAGTGAACTCGGACAACTCTTCCAGAAAGCTGCCAGATCAAGACTGCTTCTCTAAATGGCAAAGGAAAAGAAAAAAGCAGATGCAGAAGAGGGAGTAGGAAGGAAAGGAAAAGAAGGAGTGAAGGAAGAAGATGGAGGGGAAGGAAGAGAAGAAACTTGGGAGTACAAGAAAAGACTTTTAAAAGCCCAACTCTGAATTCACAGCAGTTCTGAGATGCAGCTGTGTCAGAAGCCTCCCCAAAGAAATATCCATGAGGTAAAAAGATTTCTAAGCCATAGGTTTTATATATAATATTCAACTCAATAATTTTTTTCTGACAAAAGAATGAGTAATATATTGCATTAGTTTGTTAGTTTGTTTTGAGATAGGGTCTCACTCCTGTTGCCCAGGCTGGAGTGCGGTATAGCACAATCTTGGTTCACTGCAGCCTTGACTTCCCAGGCTCAGGTGATTCTCCCACCTCAGCCTCCAAAGTAGCTGGGACTACAGGTGCATGCCACCATGCCTGGCCAATATTTTTTTGGTATTTTTTGTAGAGACGGAGTCTCCCTGTGTTGCCCAGGCTGGTCTCAAACTCCTGGGCTCAAGTCATCTGCCCACCTTGGCCTCCCCAAAGTGCTGGGATTACAGGTGTGAGCCACTGTGCCAGACCACACTGCATTAGTTCTAATATGACTTGAACCACCACAGTTCTGAGTTCCCTTTGCTTTCTACCATTGTCGATGACATCATGTCCTAGTGGAAACGCTTTTCTTCTTCCCTTTTTTTTTTTGTTTTGAGACAGAGTCTTATTCTGCTGCCCAGGCTAAGTGCAGTGGCATGATCATGGCTCACTGAAGCCTTGACCCCCCAGGCTCAAGCAATCTTCCCACCTCAGCCTCCTGAGTAGCCGGGACTACAGGCACGCACCACCACACCTGGCTAATTTTTCATTTTTTGTAGAGACAGCATTTCTTTATGTTGTCCAGGCTGGTTTTGAACTCCTGGACTCAAGCAATCCTCCTGCCTCAGCCTCCCAAAGTGTGGGATTACAGGCATGAGCCACTGCACCCAACTCCCTTTTCTTATGAGAGAGAAGAATCAAGAATTGCACCTTGACCACACTGAGCCACATATCCTTGTGGGCAGAGAATCCGTGGAGCATGAGGATGGAGGGTTTGTGCCCAGGCCTGCCCCGGAAGGAATAACAGAACTGATAGTCTTCATGGTGAACATAGCGGACTTGCATGCCCAATGTCCTCCGCCAGTACCTGGAGAGGGTGGAAAATAAAGACGAACCAAAATCAGTAAGCTCTAGATGAGTGGCTTCAAGATGGGCACAGATCCTCTCTATAAGTCTTACTTAGTGATAACACAAACACTTCTCCAGCCCTTGTCCTCCATCAGTCTCTAGAGTCCTCCTGAGTTTCACCCTCAAGGAATACGAAGCCAAACCATTCCAGAGAACACCTTAAATGAACTATTTTGGTATATATTTTACTAATCACTCTAGGAAGGGAAATGCGGTGTTTTCTTAAGAAGCATGCCACACATAATAACCTTTTGATAATATGTCTTTCTAGAGACTTTGAGAGTGATAACTTATTTCTTGAGAACCATCTGCACTGGTCCTCTGGCTTTGTTCCTCATAACATATGGCAGCTGGTTGAAAGCTCAGCTTCTGCTGGTTACATAAGACTTGGCAGTGCTGGACTTTGGCCCAAAATCGATTTCAATATGAAATTACCACCTAAACAAATTGAACTCTCTGCATGGTGAATCCCTCCAAGATGAGAGATAATTAATTTAATCAGAGATGCACTTTGTAAGATACTTCACACTAAAGAAGTAGCCAAGTCTTGCAAAAGCAAATAACCTAAACTGACTGGTCTTAACTCTTTGTGTAAAATAAGCAGAGAGGGAGAGAAGATAACATATTCATATTTACTTTTATCTGCATACAAAAAATGTGGGAGCATACATAATGGTTTTTTTTGTTTGTTTGGTCAGGTTTTTTGTTTGTTCGGTCAGGTTTTTTGTTTGTTCATTTGTTTTTCAGGATAGAGTCTCGCTCTGTCACCCAGGCTGGGGCAATCTCAGCTCACTGCAACCTCCACCTCCCAGGTTCAAGCAATTCTTGTGCCTCAGTATGCGGAGTATCTAGGGTTACAGGTACACACCATCATGCCTGCCTAATTTTTGTATTTTTAGTAGAGACAGGGTTTCGCCATGTTGGCCAGGCCAGTCTCAAACTCCTGGCCTCAAGTGATCTGCCCGCCTTGGCCTCCCAAAGTGCTGGGGTTAAAGGCGTCCAGCTGGTTAAACCGCACCTGGTTGGTTTCTTTTGAAACCTTTTTAATGACTGCATTGCCACTCAAAACGTAAAGAACATAATAGCACTGGCTAGCTTAAAAGCTCTTCTTACAACAAGGCAAGCATACTTCAAAATTCTAAATTATAACACGACTTTGTTCATCCATTCACATCCCTTCTCATTCACTTACTGACTTTGAACGTCCCCTCCAAAACTCATGTTTAAATTTAATTGCCATTGTGAGGTGAGACTGTTAAGAGGTAATTAGGCCCTGACAGTTTTGCCTTCATAAATAGATTAATGCCATTATTGAGGGAGTAGTTTCCTGGTAAAAGTGAGTCTGGCCCCCTCTTGCCTCTGGCTCACTCTTATAAGTCTCTTGTCCTTCTACCTTCCACCATGGGATGACACAGCAGGAAGGCCCTTGCCAGATATTGGCACCATTCTCTTGGGCTTCCCAACCTCCAGAACCATAAGCCAAACAAATTTCTTTTCTTTATAAATTACCTAGTCTGTGGCATTCTGCTGTAGCAACACAAAATGGAATAAGACACTAACTATATAATCTTATGAGGAAATGCTGCATTCCACTAAGAATATGGCAAAGATTAAACGATGAAGTAATCCATGTACAAAGTTTTGTTCAATGCCCAGCACATGGTAAGTATTCAGTACATGATAGTTATTAATATTATGTAAAGATGATTTTGTCCTTCCAAATACATCATTTGCCAAAAATTAAAAGGAAAAAATTAGGGGAAACATTTGCAATGAATATGACAGCTAGAGATTGATATCCTTAATAAATAAAAAGCTCACAAATTGATCTCAACCATGCTAAAATCCTAATTCAACATTAGGCAAAATAAATGAAAAGGTACCTTAGAGTAGAAAAGATATTAATGACTAACAAACATAAAAAACATGTTCAAGTTCACTAGTAATTAAAAATATGAATAGTGCACCAACATGGATGGAACTGGAGATCATTATATTAAGTGAAGTAAGCCAGGCACAGAAAGACAAACATCACATGTTCTCACTTATGTATGGGATCTAAAAATCAAAACAACGGAACTCATGGGCATAGAGAGTAGAAGGATGGTTACCAGAGGCTGAGATGAGTAGTTGGGGGTAAGGGGGATGGTTAATGGGTACAAAAAAAAAATAGAAAGAATGAATAAGACCTATTGATAGCACAATACGGTGACTATAGTCAATAATAACTTATTTGTATATTTTTAAATAACTTAAAGAGTGTAACCGGATTGTTTGTAACTCAAAGGATAAATGCTTGAGGGGATTCTCCATGATGTGCTTATTTCACATGGCATACCTGTATCAAAACATCTCGTGTACCCCATATATACATACTATGTATCCCCCCAATTTTTGAAATAAAAAATTAATAAAGAAAAAAATGAATACCCTTTATGAGCTTCTAAATTAGAAAAGTGGTGGGTTTTTTTAATTGAGATGGGGTCTTACTCTGTCACCCAGGCTGGAGTGCAGTGACACAATCACGGTTCACTGCAGCCCTGTCCTCCTGTGTCCAAGTGATCCTCCCACTTCGGTCTCCTGAATAGCTGAAGTTACAGGTGCATATACCATGCCTGGCTAATTTTTTAATTTAAATTTTTTTGGTAGAGACCGGGTCTCCCTGTGTTGCCTGGGCTGGTCTTGAACTCAAGTGATCCTGCCACTGAGCCACTGCAGCTGGCGTGTGTGCGTGTGTGTGTGTGTGCGCGTGCACACGCACATGCATTTATATAACCAGTTACACAGTTCAGCCTTTCTAGAAAGCAATCTGGCATAAAATATCAAGAATCTTTGAAACCTCATGCCCCTTGTTGACCCAGTAATTATAGTTCCAAGAATAATCTGTCTCAAGGAAGTAAGTAGCAACCTTGAAAAAGGATATTTTTAAAGATGTTCCAGCCATGTTATGTGTCGTTTAAATTACAAAAAAATCAGTACTAACCTTAGTGTCCATGAATAGGAAATATATTAAACTACCATATAGCTAGGTGATGTCATATTCTGCTATTATTTAAAATGGAGTTTTCAAAGAATGTTCAATAACATGGAAAAATATTTATGACATGATGTCAAGTGAAAAAACAGGATGCAATTTTATTTTTAATACTGTTGATTCCAATTCTGTTAAAAAAAAAAAAACTATTAAGTATACACAGATGAAGTGGTGGGGGAGAGAGGTGGGAAGAACAAAAGAAGTATTGAAGAAAATTATTCCAGGGGTTATGGATAATTTACATTTTCTCTGTGTTACCTTTTTATTTTAAAATTATTTATTATTTTTTATTTTTGGTACCAGGAGTGGGGCTCGAATGGGTTACGTTTTTATAATCATCAAATTCTCTATAACTCTCATACAAAGCACAGTGTGAGATCACGGAAGAGCTGAAAGGACCTGGTGGAAAAGGTGAAACTTCAGCAGACTACTGGATACTCAACATACATCAGCTGGAAGCTGGAGAAGGTGTGCCAGGAGGTAGAGACAGCAGAGGCAAGGGCCTGGGGGAGAGTGAAGTATGACTTGAACCAGAGTGAAGAGACAAAAGGTTGGAAGGCAGCCAGACTGCCAGACTCAGGAATTGAGGGCTTCTTCATTACCAGATGGAGCTCTTTGGTACTACTTGATATTTTTCATTTAATTGGTACATCCACTGGACAAGTTTACCTAGGCTCCACAAACAAGGAGTTGGAAAACTAATATTTTTTCTTTTCTTTTTTTTTCTGAGACGTAGTTTCACTCTTGTTGCCCAGGTTGGAGTGCAGTGGTGCGATCTTAGCTCGCTGCAACCTCCACCTCCTGGGTTCACGTGATTCTCCGGCTTCAGCCTCCTGAATAGCTGGGATTGCAGGCATGCACCACCAGGCCTGGCTCATTTTTTTTAATTTTTAAATTTTTTTTATTTTTTAGACGGAGTCTCACTCTGTCGCCCAGGCTGGAATGCAGTGGCACTATCTTGGCTCACTGCAACCTCCACCTTCTGAGTTCAAGTGATTCTCCCACTTCAGCTTCCCAAGTAGCTGGGACTATAGGCGCATGCCACCACGCCTGGCTAATTTTTGTATTTGTAGTAGAGACGGGGTTTCACCATGTTGGCCAGGCTGGTCTCGAACTCCTGACCTTGTGATCTACCCACCTCAGCCTTCCAAAGTGGTGGGATTATAGGAGTGGGCCTTTGCGCCTGGCCTCTAATTTTCATATTTTTTTTAGTAGAGACAAGTTTTCTCTAGAAATCCTTTTAGTAGAGACATGTTGGCTAGGCTGGTCTCGAACTCCTGACCTCAGATGGTCTGTCTCTCTCAGCCTCCCAAAGTGCCGGGATCACAGGCATGAGCCACCATGCCCAGCCCAGAGAACTAATATTTTCAAATGATCCCCTCAACGGAAGAGTAGGAAGATGACTCTAAGATACCAGGCCAGCTGAAAAGTTCTGAAAGGCCCATGGCCCAGATGGAAAAAAACAACTTCTTTGGTTTAGTGATAACAGATAATAGGAATAGATTACCTCTAATTCACAAAAGCAGAACCTTACAGAACAGAAACAAAGAGAAGAATTAAGGCGGGATGAGTGAATGTCTCAGGAGAAAGATCTTTTACAATCTCAATACACGAACCAAACTGCTCCTGTTTCAGGGACAGAAGTCACTGAAGGCTCTATTGACCTAAATAGAAAAGCTCCAAAGAGGACCTCCCCGGGGTTCCTCTTTAATAAAGTCTCCTGGAGTCCAGAGTCCTCATCCTATAAATCTCTCTCTACTTAACAGGAACCTCTGAAGAAAAGAACTTACAGATTTTTTTATACTGTGGTAAAATAGACATAACATAAACATTTACCATTTTAACAAGTATACAATCAATGGCATTACACAACATTGCTAAACTACCACCACTGTCCATTTCTAGAACTTTTCATCATCCCAAATAGAAACTCTGTACCCATTAAACATTAACTCCTTATTTCCCCTAGTCCCCTGGCAAACTCTATTCTACTTTCTCTATGAGTTTGTCTATTCTGGGTAAAAGTGGAATCATACAAAATTTGTTCTTTTGTGTCTGGTTAGTTTCACTTAGCACAGCTGTTCTGAAGGTTCATCCATGTTGTATTAATAGCATGCATCAGATTGTCATTCCCTTTTAAGGCTGAATAATATTCTATTATGTATATACCACATTTTGTTTATCCATTTGTCTGTTGGACATTTAGGTTATTTCTATCTTTTGGCTGTTGTAAAGAATGCTGCTATGGACATTGGTGCACACATTGAGACCCTGCTTGCAATTCTTTGGGATTTACACTCATAAGTGGAATTGCTGGATGATATGTTAAATGTATAACTTTCTGGGGAGCCAACAAATTTGTGCATAGTCACTATACTATTTTACATTCCCAACAGCAGTGCATAGGGGGTTCCAATCTCTCCACATCCTCACCAATGCTTATTTTTCATTTTTTTAAGTTATGTATATCTTACCACAACAAAAAGAAAGAAACCAGGCCAGGCATGGTGGCTCACAACTGTAATCCCAGCACTTTGGGAGGCTGAGGCGGATGGATCGCTTGAGCCCAGGAGTTCAAGCCTGTCTCTATAAAAACCTGCAAAAATTAGCTGGCAAGGTGGCATGCACCTGTAGCCCCTGTTACTCTGGAAGTTGAGGTGGGAGGATCACTTGAGCCTGGGAGGCAGAGGTTGCAGTGAGCAGCCTAGGTTGGTCTCAAACTCCTGGGCTCAAGCAATTGGCCACCTCTGCCTCCCAAAGTGCTGAAATTACAGGCATAAGCTGCAGCACCCAGCTCCAAATTCACTAATTCCAACAAATTATGTATAGATTTTTTTGGACTTTCAGTGTACACAATTGTGTCATCTGCAAACAATGAACAATGTCAGCTTTATTTCTTCTTTTCCAATTCTTATCCCCTTTTCTTTCTTTTCTTCTTCTTCTTCTTTTTTTTTTTCTGAGATGGAGTCTCACTCTGTCGCCCAGGCTAGAGTGCAGTGGCGCGATCTCGACTCACTGCAAGCTCCGCCTCCCGGGTTCACGCCATTCTTCTGCCTCAGCCTCCCGAGTAGCTGGGACTACAGGTACCTGCCACCACGCCCAGCTAATTTTGTTTTGTATTTTTTAGTAGAGATGGGGTTTCACAGTGTTAGCCAGGATGACCTCGATCTCCTGACCTCGTGATCCGCCCGCCTTGGCCTCCCAAAGTGCTGGGATTACAGGTGTGAGCCACCACACCCGGCCCTCTTTTCTTTCTTGTATTTATATAAGTGAACTGTTCACTATGATTTCTTACCTTGATTTCACAACTGAGTTTCTTTGGGAAAACAAAAATCTTAGAAAATCTGTCTTTTTCATCTTGTGAACAGTCCTGATGTTTTCATTACACAATGAAAATCAGACCTGATGTCATCCGCAGTGGCCACAGCATCCCTGGTTGTGGCTCTCTGTTGACTCACGTTGAAGCATTTGGTACCTCCTGCAGGAGCAGCCATAGTCCATGGTACTGTGGAAGTGTGCTGGCCATGCTCCAAGGACACTTAGACCCAGAGAGAGCGGCTCTGAAGACTTGCTGTGGCCTACTGGGGACACCTGTTCTTATTCCCGGAGGAGCTGAGACGATCCCAGAGGGAACTCCAGGAGCTTGCATGATGTGATGACTTCACCAAACCCTTATGATCATATGGCAGGACAGCAGGGAACGGGGAGTGGGTGCCAAGCTATCTCTACTGCCTGCTGATCCTGTTTGTGTAGCAATCCTGAAAATTAACCTGACCTACCTAGGTCTGTGAGGTGAACCCACTGGTGGTCATTACTGGCAGCCGAGCCAATGAAGGCCTTTGGAGGAGTCGCTGTGGCTAAGGGATATAAGTGACTCATGGTGAAGCTGCTCATTCTATGACAACCACCGTGTAAATGTCACTTGCGGTGAGGCTATTTGGAGGAAACAGTCTGTGCATTTCAGTGATGCGGAGGAAGTGCCTCGCAGGATTGCTGACAGCTCTCTGCAATGGCATCATGGGTTTTATTACTAAAACCATAATCCTCCATGTCACAATGCCACCTGGCATGATCTGAAAGGTTTTCTAGGATTTTCATCTTCCCCAACCAGCTGGGTTTTCTTCTTGGCCTGTGTGCCTGAGTTCACAAAATAAAGAGCATTGTGTTTGTCTTTCAGCCACAGCTCTGAGCTGGGTGACAGGCATGGGCAGGCTTTAAGACCCCATGCATCCATACTGCCAATTAAAGAGGCTCTGAATGCTCTGCACTGTGGGGCTCTCTGGTTTTCTCGTGGCATTATTTGTTAATAAAAGTAAATTATTTGCTATGCAGCATCATTCATAATAGCCGAAAGGTGGAAACAACCCAAGTGTCCATCAACAGATGAATGGATACACAAACTGTGTACACGCACAATGGAATATTATTCAACCACAACAGAAAGTGAAGGAGTGACGCATGCTACAACATGGAGGAACCTTGAAAACATTATGCTAAGTGAGAGAAACCAGACACAAAGGTCACACATCATATAACCCCATTGATGTGAAATGTCCGTAATGGGCACATCTAAAAAGACAGGAAGTAGGTAAGTGGTTGCCAGAAGATGAAGTGAGGGAGAAACTGGGAGTGACAGCTACTAGGTATGGGGACTCCTTTGGGGAGGTGGAAATATTTGAAATTAGACAGTGGTAATGGTTGTACAACACTCTGAATACATTAAAACCAATGAATTGTACACTTTATTTATTTATTTATATTTCATTTATTTATTTATTTAGACAGAGTCTCACTCTGTCACCCAGGTTGGAATGCAGTGGCACGATCTCGGCTCAATGCAACCCCCGCTTCCTGGGTTCAAGTGATTCTTGTGCCTCAGCCTCCCAGGTAGCTGGAATTACAGGCACGCACCACCACGCCTGGCTAACTTTTTGTATTTTTAGTAGAGACAGGTTTCACCATGTTGGCCAGCTGGTCTCGAACTCCTGGCCTCAAGTGATCCACCCACCTCAGCCTCCCAAAGTGCTGGGATTACAGGTGTGAGCCACGATGCCCAGCCTTGAATTGTACACTTTAAAATGGTGACTTTTATGTTACGTGAATTTTAACTTAATTAAAAAAGCAAATTATTTGCTATCAACTTATTTTTCTCATTACAAATGAAACATCAAAATTACCCTGACACCCTGGCTCTGAAAGCCTTCTCCTTGACAGCCCAGGGAACTGTTGGGGGACTATGCAGCATTGAGGCTGGTTTCCACACGAGGTGGGTGGAATAACCTTTATATAATCACACCTCTGTATGTGGCCATATCCATGGTTACGAGCCACATCAGTGAATTGCATTCTCTGCTTCAATTTCATGTGGTTAATAAAAACAGCGTTTTGTGTGTGGCAGTCCATGATGCCTCGACAAGGCCATGAGAAGGGGCATGCAACTCTGGCTTCTCCATGTCAGGGGTCATCCAGAAGCCTTAGCCCACAAAGCACAGAACTCCTGCTACCAGCACTGCAAGGGCAACGGCATTTCAGCTTCAGAGTGAGTCTCGCTTTCTCAATGCAGAAGGTGGGTCCCGGGTGACTCGGAAGAGGGTCACAACTCCCCACTCCCACCCCCAGAGAGCAAGAGTGAAAGATGAAAAGCTCCCTTCCATTCAATTAGTTTCCTTTCAAGGATCAGAGCCTGGCTGGCAGGCGGAAAATTCCACACTCAAGTGAAACAAAAGGGAGCCAGAAAAGAGGGCAGATAAAGGGTATAACACCCTCCCTGCATTCTTCTACATACAGAAGTGAGTTCCGACTTCCCGAAGTCCCAGTTAGATCTCAATGGGCTTACCTATAGCACAGAGAGGAACCAGGTCTATTTTGGTGCTCCCTTCATCACAGGATGTACACCACGGGGGTGGGAAGGGCAATTTCATTTGATAATTGGACAGTGGCATGAAAAGGCAATGAAGCACATCATGAGAAAATCACTTTTTTGACTGTTAAACTTCTGGTTCCAACAAGGAGAAAGGCTCAGCTCAGGGCTGCTACATCTTTCACGCTGCTCATGCTTTGTAACAAAGTAAAAGGAGACACAATTTAATAAGACCGTTTAATGTCATTGTGTTTATTTTTACATATATATATATATATATATATATATATATATATAAAATTTTTTGAGATAGAGTTCTGCTCTTGTTGCCGAGGCTGGAGTGCAATGGCGCGATCTCAGCTCACTACAACCTCTGCCTCCCAGGTTCAAGCGATTCTCCTGCCTCAGCCTCCCGAATAGCTGGGATTACAGGCATGCACCACCATGCCTGGCTAATTTTGTATTTTTAGTAGAGACAGGGTTTCTCCATGTTGGTCAGGCTGGTCTCGAACTCCCGACCTCAGGTGATCTGCCTGCCTCGGCCTCCCAAAATGCTGGGATTACAAGCATGAGCCATCCGTCAAGCACTTTTTGATATTAATTTGCTATTTATGACAAGCTTTCCACTTAAGGGAGTGATATTCAGATCACTTTTTAAGTTCTTGATTTAATGATTTTTTTTTTAAAGGTGGTTCACTCTAAAGAAAATACAAAATAAGGACAGGTGGTATCCAGACAGGACAAGAATAATAGTGGTACAAGAATGACATATTTTGGAAATTTATTTTTCTTTCTGTCACTTCTTTACTAATGAACACTTCTAGAACAACTCTAAAAGTATTCTGTCCTACACATGCCATCTCAATGGTTCTGGTCTTTCTTGTTCATTTTTCAGTAACATCGCTGCACCTGTCAGGACATCACAGGGTCAGTATCCAATGATCAAGGCCAGGCATGGTGGCTCACACCTGTAATCCCAGCACTTTGGGAGGATGAAGTGGGAGGATCACTTGAGGTCAGGAGTTCGAGACCAGCTTGGCCAACATGGTGAAAGCCTGTTTCTACTAAAAATACAAAAATTAGCCAGGCATGGTGACATGCGCCTGTAGTCCCAGCTACTCGGGAGGCTGACGCAGGAGAATCGCTTGAGCCTGGGAAGCAGGGGTTGCAATGAGCCAAGGTCACACCATTGCACTCCAGCCTAGGTGACAGAGGGAGACTCTGTCTCAAAAACAAAACAAAACACCAAAAAAACAAAAAACAACCAATGATCAAGAAGATATCAAAGGAGTTCCCATAAAAATGTACAATACTTGCTTGAAGATAGAATCACTGACTTTGGGAATGTGGGTAGAGAAAGATGCTATCACAAACCTGAAAGGGCCAGGCATGATGGCTCATGCCTGTAATTCCAGCACTTTGAGAGGGCGAGATGGGTGGATCATTTGAGGCCAGGAATTTGAGACCAGCCTGGCCAGTGTGGTGAAACCCCATCTGTACTAAAAATACAAAAAAAATTAGCTGGGCTTGGTGGCACACACCTGAAAAATCCCAGCTACTCAGAAGCTGAAGCAGGAAAATTGATTGAACCCAGGAGGTGGAGGTTGCAGTGAGCCGAGATCGTCCCACTGCACTCCAGCCTGGGCAACAGAGCACAACTCTGTCTCCAAAAAGCAAACAAATAAGCCAACAAACCTGAAAGAACTGATCTGGTAACATTCTTCAAGAGCACTCCCAAAATTCCAAACAGGATGAGTACCTTTCAACTTTTCTCTATATCTATTTCCTGATAAAATGTAGGACAACAACCACAAAAAGGACAAGCAGAGAAGTTGTCAATATTATGATACTCTTGAAAATGTCAATGATGAAACTGGCTTACCAATAGTAGATTTTTATCAGCGCTGAAGGCCACAGAAGAAATGAAGCCACGAATGCCAGGATTGGGATGGCCAGTGTCCCGCCCGCAATCACAAACATGTTAACCACATCAACATCCATCCTGCTCTTTCAGGCTGGCTGACTCCTGCAGGGGCCAAAGAGGATGACGATATTAAAACTCTGTATCAAGGGAAAAGAGGCGAAGAAGCAAAGGGGACAAGAAAAGTGAAGTTCTCGGAATGAGGGTAAAGAACAGGAGGAAAGCAAAGCAGGCAAGTGCTTTAAAAAAACCAAATGGACGTGACAACTAAAAGTAACGAGGAATTTTTCAGAGGAGCCTGGATTTGTAAAAAACACTATAGAAGACATTGTTGGGACAAATGTGGAAATCTGCGTAAGGGCTGGGTATTAGACAACGTCATTGTATCAGTGATACAATTCTTGAGTATGATGATGAAATTGTGGTTATGTATGTACATAGGAGAATATCTTCCCTCTTAGGAGCTGTCTGCTGAAGTTGTAAGGGGTGAAGTATGATGGTATCTGCTACTCACTTTTAAAGGTTCAGGAGAGAAAAAGTAGTGTGTGTGTGTGTGTGTGTGTGTGTTTGTGTTGGTGTGTGTGTTGGTGGGAGGAAAAGAGAGAAACAAAGCAAATATGGTAAAATGCTAACCACTGGGGAATCCAGGTGAAGGTTACATAATATTATCCTTTCAATCTTTCTTTAGGCTTGCAGTATTTAAAAATAAAAAAGAAGCTGGGCGCAGTGGCTCACGCCTGTAATCCCAGCACTTTGGGAGGCTGAGCTGGGCAGATCACCTGAGGTCAAGAGTTTGAGACTAGCCTGGCCAACATGGTGAAACCCCATCTCTACTAAAAATACAAAAACTAGCCAAGTGTGGTGGCAGGCGCCTGTAATCCCAGCTACTCGGGAGGCTGAGGCAGGAGAATCAGGAGAATCGCTTGAACCCAGGAGGCGGAGGTTGCAGTGAACCGAGATTGTGCCATTACACTCTAGCCTGGGCAACAAGAGCAAGACTCCATCTCAAAACAAAACAAAACAAAAACAAATAAAAAAATAAAAAAGTAGGACAGGTTGGGCATGGTAGCTCATGCCTGTGATCCAGCACTTTGGGAGGCTGAGGCAGGAGGATCACTTGAGCCCAGGACTTTGAAGCTGTAGTAAGCAATGAATGCACCACTGCACTCCAGCCTAGGCAACGGAGTAAGAATCTTTAAAAAAAAAAAAAAAAGATAGACTTTTAAAGAAATCAATGAACAAATATACATGTACACATGGATACAAGAAACCAGTAACTGATTGCATCTAAGGTGGGGAATTAGATAGCTAAGTGTAAGGAATAGACAGGAGACTTATTTTTCACTTTTTAAAACTTTTAAGTTGTTTTATAAATATATAATCAATTCTAAAAATAGATACGTAATACAAAGTTAGGGGGGAATAAGCCAAAAAGGTAGTTTTCAGTGTACTTTCTGATGTCTTCCTAAAGACTTACACATCTAAAGGCTAGAATGTGGGATGCATGAGAGTAAGGACTGGGTGTCCCCAGCACCAAGACTAGGACCTGACATATTATTGGGGCATTAGAATTCCAGCTGTATCAGAGGCCCTGCCCTGTCCTGTCTTATGAGCTTACAATACAGTTCATTCTAGCATGGAATGAAAAATACTTCAGGCTGGGTTCCGTGGCTCATGTCTGTACTCTCAACGCTTTGGGAGGCAGAGGTGGAAGGATAGCTTGAGGCCAGGCATTCAAGACCAGCCTGGTCAACATGGCAAGACCTCATATCTATTTACATATATATATATATCTGTGTGTGTGTATACACACATATATGTATATACACACATATATATCATAAAGTATATAAATATATATTTCAAGTCCCATCATTCTCCCCAATACAACACCTGGAAGGACCTGTAAGCCAGGTGTGACTCTCTGCCTTGATTCCCAGCCATCTGTGCTAAGTGTGCAGGATTCACCAAACATAATACAGATTTCTTTAAGAAAAAGCATTAACATCTAGCAAATCATGGCTTTCCTTACATTTCCTGGGAAATGAAGCAATCTCTCCCATATGCCTCTATCGACTGATACTTAATTCAATTTGATAACAAGTTCAATGCAGCACAGTATAACATCCGAAACCACTGAGCACAAGGGTCAGCATGCTTTTTCTGTAAAGCGCCAGACAGTGATGATTTTAGCACTGTGGGACACAGAGTCTCTATCACAGCTACTCAATCTGCCACTGGATGAGAAAGCAGCCATTGAAGATATGTAACAAATGAGTATGACTGTGTTCCAATAAAACTTCACAGAAATAGACTGTAGGCCAAATTTGACCTGTAGGCTCTAATTTGCCAACCTTCGATATAGCACATCAACCCTGTCACATAGGAAAGGCAGGTGTTTCATCTGTTTTATAGGCTGAGGAAGTTGAGGCTCTGAGAGGCTAACTAGCCCAAGGCCACCCAGCTGGTAGTCATGATTACAAAACAGGTTTCTAACTCCAATCCACTACCTTTGCACCAAGCTCCACTTTGTCTATTTTTTTTTTTTCCCACAAATGGCCGGTCCTCAGTCTCTGTAACCTCTTTGCTGTTAGGTGTCTACATTCATCATCCCTAATTTCTCCATGAAGATATGAGCTCTCCATCTTCAAGAGATTTCGCCTAGCAAGCACCTCACAGCCTGGAGAAGGAGACACATGCACCCATAGGTGGATTAGATGGTTCTTTTCATTACATACACATACTCTACTTGAGTACAGTCCTGAGTCTACAGTGATGAAAGCTGCCACCTTCCCAGGGCATAAGCACTGGCTTTGTCTCTGATGCAACTGCCCTCTCAGTTTCTTAGTCACTGTAAATAATTTTCCCAGCACACTTAAATCATTGGCCTGTTTTTCCTTCTGGAACCAGAACTCCTTGAGGGTAGGGACAATCATGTATGTTCTTTCTCAGTGTCAAGTATGGCGCAG